>NC_140935.1:27030640-27083140 GCF_014529385.1 Adiantum capillus-veneris
AAAGTAAATTTGTCATTCATGACCAACGTAGACCCTATTCTCTTAGAGAGTGTGCATTGAATACTCCATTCACTGCACCCCCTCACTCTTTAGAGCTATACCCCTCCGAGGTTATATTACCTGATGGTAGAAGCCTTGCCGAAGTGCAAGAGGTTGAGCGATATATCATTGCGGCTAGGGAAAAGGAAATTGAGAGCTTACGCAAGGCGGAGCAATGAAGAGAGTCAAAAGAGAAAGCCCCTAAGTCAATATCTTTGCTAGGAGAGCAACCAAGTGCTCCTGAATTAGTGACCACTAAGGGTCAACCCATAGAGAGCCACATTGCATCTAGTTCAAAGGACACCCCTAGCACCTCAATCCTAGATGGAGCGTTCTTAAATGAGAACTTGGAGTACAAACTACAAACGGAAACTCTAATTGAACTATACACGGGTCACACCTATCATGTGGGTTGGTTAGATGTCCTACAATCCACAACAAGTGCTACTAGTGTGGAGGATCAACAACACAGAGTTTGTGAGGTCATCCATAGAGTCATTGAGCTAGAGAGACAGAACAAGGGGATCCACATGCTTTTAACGGGTCTTATGAGATTCTTGGATACAGGGAAGGCTAAACAACCAGCCTTATCGCAAATGGAGACTCCCTCGGTAAGTCCGATAGATCCCCCATATGTTGTTTTGCCAGGAGTCTCAGTGCAATCTGAGCCTACAAGTGATAGCTTTACTTTTCTGAGTCTAGATCATTTTTCGCTTGATGACACCACGACTACCATGCCTACCCCAATGATGGGCATGCCAAGAAACACGCCATGGACCTCATTTGTTAGTAAAGCACACTACATGGTAGCTCAATGCCTGCAAGAGTACCTACAAGTGTGTACACATCATATGCACCTATGGGTCATCGCACTCATGTAGCCCCTACCCCTCCCATTGTTTCAAAAACCTATACTCCACAACCACAACACCCAATCTCTTATTTCCATGGGACCATACAAGCTAGCATTAGCATGTCACATTCAACGTCTGCTATGCCTAGGGCCACACATATGAACTTTGGGCCGCCACATGGCACAACACCATACCAAACATGGAACCCAAGGGCTTCCTATGCACCAAGCCTAATGCCAATACCTACTCCACATGTAGTCTATGGAGCGCCTTCACACATGGTGCCTGCTCACTTAGGTGACTTGGCAACATTTGCTCAAGCTATCGGTTGATCTATTGCTGAGAATATGTGTAACACGTCTGATAGAGAACCTAGAAGTAAGGCTGTACAAATAGCCAAGCTCACAAAAATTTAGTGGAGACGGGGATGTGAGAAATCATATCGAAGTGTTTGAACAAATATGTGATTTTCTAGGAGAACACAATGACCTGCATAAGAGTAATTCTTTAAGCCTAACCTTAAGTGCGAAGGTAGGGGATTGGTATAGAACCCTAAGGGTGGAAGAAAAAACGATTTACCCTACTCTTAGGAGATTGTTCTTGAAAGAATAAATACGAGAGCGAGTACTTTCGGGTGTAGCCTCTCAGCTCCAGAAGGCCCAAAAAGAGGAAGGAGAGTCGGTGAGAGACTTTATTGGTCGCTTAAAGCGTTTGAATTCTTGTTGTAATCCAAATGAACACTTCAACAGTAACCAATTGGTTGATAGATTCATTAGGGGATTACGACATGAGGATATCTACAATGGCCTAGTCATTAGAGGTATCTCCACTTGGGAAGCAGTCACCACCAATGCGATCCAATTGGAGGATAATATAATGATTCAAGGAGAAAGAGTGTCTGTTGAGTCTAAATCTATTAGCTCGCAAGCATCGGGGCATCAACCAATGACCCTAAAGCCTATTGCTAAGGAGCCAAAGATATCTGAGATGACTTTAGCAGATCTCACCAAGGATATTCAAGAGAGTCTTATAGACAATCGTGCTCCACAAAACAATCATATGTATCCAAGAAGGGATCAACAATGGTGCTCAGCATGCTATGGACTGCATAATACCAGTGAATGCCCTACTTTTAGAGTAAAATTCAATGGGAACTGCAATGCATGTGGGAGGTATGGTCATCAAGCTAAGGATTGCATAGTATTGAAGCGCGCGATGGCCAATAGACCAACCTTAGCGTGTATAGACACACCTCGAGTGCTGCATTGATGCCGGCCCCACCTCTTGAACAAACAGCACAACACATGGTCCATAGGGCCCAAAATGTTGTTCAAACAACACCCTTACCACCTCCAGTGGTAGGACTGCAACCACCACATTCGAGAATCACTTCTGTGAATCGAGTGTATTGTGAGTCATCTATTGCTTGTTTGGAAGGCGGTTAGGAAGATATAGAGCCTAATATTGCCTATGGGATGGATGTGCTTAAAGAAAGTCCACAATACTACATGGAGGACTATTGGGGACAAGTCAAACCCATATATCAAGTAGCTGCTCTTGCCGCAAGAGGCCAAAATATCAATTACACTGCTAAGAGACCACCTCTTCAATGCTATGAGTGTGGAGGTCCACATCGTGTAGCCGAGTGTCCTATTAGGCTAAAAAAAAACACCACACTAATGCAAACCAATCAAGCGAGCACGTCTACAATGCCGATACTCATGTGTAATTGATGTGGCATAGATCATTTGATTGTCCAATGTCCAAATAATCCAAATGCACCGAAGATCACGCCATTAAACTTGATTGAGGTTACCAAGGAGCCATCACAAAGTACACCTGTGGTACTAGTAAACGTACTCACACGATCGATGCTCCAAAAACATAATTATATTCTTGAGGAAAGAGACACGGCATCAATTGCCCAATCTCAGAAAAAGAAGAAAACACGAAGGAAGATATCGTAAAAAGCAACAAAGTCAGACCCCAGTTCAAAGACCAACATAGGGACTGGTGACGACTCCGTATATATGAACGACGCTGAAGAGGATTCTGATTCAAGTGAAACCATGGAGACCAAAACGACCACTAAGATAGAAACCAACAAGGAAGGTCTTCATGAGCCACAATGGCCAGGATCCAAGAAGAAGATAAGAACTTATCCAAACCCTACAGAGGAGATCAAGCGAGTCAAGCAATTAAGGAGTTTGGTAGAAGATACCCAAAGGGATCTAGAACCAGCACCTAGGCAGATCTAGATTATAGACACCGTGTTTCTTACGCAACAACAACCTCACCAAGTCCATAGACCCTTAGCCATGCCTAGTGTCATCCAAGAAGAAAGTGACTTAAAGTCATGGGAAAGTGGGCGTACTCACTTCTTGATGGAAAGAATGTTTACAGAGGGACTACGTGATCCTATCAAAGAAATGGAGATCTCATCTTTCCCACATCAAGGGACTGAAGCCCAAAAGGTGCCGTTAAACATTTCCAAATTGATGGATTTCATGTCTTCATAAGTTAGAACCACCATCATGTCCAAACTATATAAAGACCATGAGCTAGTATCAGCTCTTCGAGCCTTCCTCAATGGAGAACCTAAGTTTGGGCTACCACAATTTGCACAGTTGGATGGAGCTAGGGAGATGCCAATAGAGGAGGAACACTTAGATCCACAACCCAACCTAGATGAGAACCTTGTTATAGAGATACATGTTAACAAGTTAGGACAATACTTTGAGGGTGATGAATCCAATGCGACCATACCAATCACTACTAAGGGATTAATTGTGAAGGGAATCCTTGATGGTGGCACTAGGTTAGCATTGTGACTAAAAATTGCTAGGAAACTATGGGAAGACCTCGCCTTGTGACCACAACCATAGTAGTGAAGATGGCAAATGGGTCTATTGTTAAACCTATTGGGATGCTAGAAGATCAAGATTAAGGTCTTTGTACATAAAATAAGGATTACCTTCATTATTATGGATTTCTCCAAACACACTATGGCATCCACGATGCTTAGGACGTCCTTTCATGAGGGAAGAAAAAATGGTGCATGGTTGGTCTAAAAACCATGTCTACTTGTAGTTCCAAGATTGTGCCATTCGAGTAGATCTTGTAACTGGTCGAGCACATCCTCTAGGAAACAGGTTTATAATTGATCATAGATCTGACACCACAGTTCACTCGGCCCCATTGCAGTACAGTTACACATGTAAAGCGGACATGGATGTTGCGGAAGATTCTCCTTATATGGATGTACTACCAGGGATGACTGAGTTGGACAATGTGGATTGGGTCCACCTAGCAGCAACCATAGACACTTGGGGAAATGGGGAGACGAGGTGGGTAACACCTAAGGGGGATGAAATGCCACCACTCGTACCCTTAAATATTCTAGAAGCAATGCATATAGCTTCTGCTGACCTACAAGATGAAGGTTTGGCTGGCATTGGAACCAGTAGCACCTCACAAGACTATAGCCCACACGATTTGGGGTTAGAATCATCAATTGAAATTGACTCTGAGGACAAAGAATTTGAGTTAAATCTTAGTGAAAATGTGGGGACAAACCCTTCAGGGACCAGTGGTACCCTAGATGACAATCTATCTAAGGGAGCAGAAGACACAAATAGCAATTCCTCTAGTGACCCTTCACTAGAGATCGGCCGTGATCAAAAATAGACAAGAGGAGTAAGAGAGATAAGAGGCGACGGTATCGAGCAAATGTGCATGCTAGAATAAATGAAAATAAATCTACCGCACAATGTCTTAGTTATATAGGGGCATGTGATGCTCATCGAAAGCTAGTAGATAACTGGGGTGAATACCTTCAAAGCGTTATGTGGTGTAGTCCACAACCCATTGATGTCGCACAACTAGAAGCTACAGAGAAGCCAAAGTTGAGCCTTACCGTAAGGAGATGACAAAGTCGAGAGTTAGCTCAACAACAAAAGGAATCGAAAGTGAAATCACAGTCCAGAGAACAACAGGACCCCATAGAATCACACCCTGCACCTAAACATTTCAAATCCTACACCACAGAGGAGCGTAATGTTGTGTATACAAAGGCTCAAAGAAAACCTATCGATGGAAGCAATGGAGTCTATGATGGTCCAACGATAGTTAAGGAAATAGAGTTAGCATACCCAAGAGAAGAGTCCAAATCTGTTTTCATTTCCCAAGATCTGACAGAGACTGAGGAGTGTGTACTTAAAGAACTTCTCAAGGAATTAAGGGATATATTTTCCTGGACATATCATGATATAAAAGGTGTTCCACCTTCCGTGTTGCAACACACAATCCCCATGAATATAGCATGGCTAAACCACTTCAACAACGACCCTGCCCAATGAATCCTAAATATGCAAATATTGTTCAAGAAGAGATTGAAAATCTTGTGAAATGTGGATTCATATACCCTATTGAGCACTCAAAATGGGTGTCTCCAATAGTGATTGTGCCAAAAAAGAATGGGAAACTCAGAGTGTGCGTGGATCTCAAGAAGGTCAATGCCACCACTAGGAGGGACTATTACCCCTTGCCATATTCAGAACATGTGCTTAAAAGAGTTGTAGCGAAGGAAGCTTATAGCTTTTTAGATGGGTATTCTGGCTACAATCAAATCAAAATTGCGTTGGAGGACCAAACTAAAACAGTCTTTATAACTGAATTTGGAGTGTTCGCATTTTGTGTTATGGATTTTGGCTTAACCAATGCCCCTGCTACCTTTCAAAGATTAATAAACACTACTTTTACATAATATTTGAGGGAGTTTTGTGAAGCTTTCTTAGATGACCTTTGTGTTTATTCCTCTTGGAAAGAACATCTATCATGCTTACAAAAAGTGTTTGAGGAGTGCAGATTGTATCGCATCTCCTCAAACCCTTTCAAATGCCAATTTTGGGTTAAACATGGAGTCATTTTAGGGCATCTAGTGTCCAAAAATGGGATTTCCACAGATGAGAGAAAAATCAAAGCCATTGCTGAATTTCCACCTCCTACAAACTATAAAGGAGTTCAAAGGTTCATGGGCCATGTTGGTTATTACCGACGGTTTATTTTAAACTTTGCCGAGATAGCTAGTCCTTTGTACAAGCTTCATATTGAGTTCCAATGGACCGCGGAGTGACCATGATTATGAGTCACTGAAAAAGACCTTGACCATCGCTCCTATTCTACGAGTGCCCAATTGCAATGTAATTTTCCATGTGCATATTGATACATCGAACTTTGCTATTGGGTGTGTTCTAGCTAAACCAGGAGAACATAAACTAGACTACCCCATTAACTTTGCAAGTCGTCAATTGAATGATGCCGAGAGAAACTACACCACTACAGAGCGAGAAGGTTTAGGTATGATTTATGCAGTGAAGAAATTTCGTTACTACCTTCTGGCCAACAAGTTTGTTTTCTATGTTGATCATCAAGCCTTGTTGTATCTAGTAAATAAACCTTGTTCCACGGGAAGAATTACACGATGGTTGTTAACTCTCCTTGAGTTTGATTTTACCGTTGTGGTGAGACATGTCATGGCGGATCATTTGTCTCGCATACCCAATGGTGAAGCCCCCTACTGGAGTCGATGATGAGTTGCCCGATACTTCTCTATTCCTAGTCGCAACCATACCTGAATGGAGTGAGAAGATTGTGAACTTTCTAGTTAATGGTTTTCCACCCAAAGAGCTTCATAAAGACATAGCTCAAAAATTGTTAAAATAATGTGAACCTTACTCTCTCATTGCAGGAACTCTCTACAAGCTAGGGAAGGATGATATTCTTAGACGTTGTGCCCGTGAGGATGAGTATTTATACATACTGCAAGAAGCCCACATGGGTATAGCCGGGCGACATTTCTCAGGGGAACTAACAGCTAGAAAGGTGTTGCAATCAAGCTATTGGTGGCCAACCTTATTTAAGGATGCATCACTTTTTGCAAAAGGATGTGATGAATGCCAACGTTACAAGATCACACAACGAAAGGATAGGATACCCGTACATCCTGTTAAAGTGACTCAACCATTTGAAAAATGGGGTTTGGACTTTGGAGGCCCAATGAGTCCGGCAGCTCGTAGCACTCAATCTCGATATATTATCGTTGCCACTGACTATGTGACAAAGTGGGCAGAAGCCAGGACGACACGTAAGGCCGATGCGAGGTCAACTGCCAAGTTTCTCTTTGAGAACATTATTACAAGATTTGGTTGTCCCTTTGAGATTGTGAGTGACAATGGTACTCATTTTATAAATGGAGTAATAAAAGAACTCACTACCAACTTTATGATAGCTCACCATAAGTCCACACCTTATTATCCACAAGAAAATGGTCAAGCTGAGAGCACCAACAAGACCTTAATCTCTATCTTAACCAAAACGGTGGAAGCTCATCGCACATATTGGGATTTAAATCTTACATTAGCTCTATGGGCTTATCGTACTGCGTACAAAGTTTCTATTAACTGCACACCATTTAAGATGGTGTATGGCCAAGAAGCGGTTAAGCCATGGGAGTTTGTCGTTCCTAGTCTTCGAGTAGCTTCTCAAGAAGGTTGGGATTGTAACCCCTTAGTTGAGCGATTATATATCCTTGAAAGGCTAGATGAAGAGAGGCAATTAGCTGTGAAAAATGCACTTGTGGAGAAAGATAGGAGGAAGAAATGGTTTGACCGTCATCTAAAGAACAAAGATATCAATGTTGGTGATAAATTCCTTATGTATGGAGTATGTAACGAAAGAAAAAGTTAAAATATGCGGAAAAAGGACCATATAGAGTATGTGAGATCACCCCACAAGGAACCATTCATGTGGAGACTCTTGATGGAGTTGAAACCATTGGATTCCTCAATGGGAGCAAATTTAAAAGATACTATGATCCTTTAAGCCAAGAGGAGCTACATGCCATCTATACAAAAAAGGCAGCCAAGGCACAAACAGAATTGAAGAAGATACAAGCTCAAGCTGAGGCTAAGGAGCGACAAAAACGCATAAGACGAAAACGAGAGACTAACCTTGGATTTACACATGCATTCCACGTTGAAACCGACAAGGATTGGTTGGACTCTGAGACACCTCTACGATACGCTATTGAGCGAAACAACACCTATGGAAAAGTGCTATATAACACCTTATTGGACACGGGTGCTAAATATAATCGGCTATCATATAGGGTGTGGTGTCAGTTAGGGAAGCCACCTCTATCTGAGAGTATTATCCAAGTCAAGGGTGTCAACAAGAAAAAAACTGCGATTTTTGGAATCTGACACACTTCTATCAGTTATGACAATGGGGTTGTAGCTCAAGACTTTTTGGTCATGCTTGTTGGAACTATGGAGGGTAATATAAACCTAGGATGCACGTGGATGATAGTCACCAAATGCACTATTGATTGGGGGACAGGGGGTGTCACAACACATAAACCAACTCTTAGCCCTCCCACTCAAGCCATAGTCCTTGAGATATTTCCTCTTAAGGAAATAAAACCCAAAACATTGCATGCCCAAGAGGTTGAGCCATATGCCCCCATAGCCCAACTCTTTAGAGCTTGCACTGATGTAGTTGAAATAAAGCTTGAGACACACAAGACCCATCCCAATATAACAAAGAAAACATACAAGTGGGTCCCTAAAGCTTCTTTAGCGATCACAGCTAGTGCTAAAAGACAGGATCATGGTAAGAGAAGTCACATTCTCCCCAAGAAATATAAAGAAACGTTGCGTTGGATTCCTAAAAAACTATTGGAAGCCCAATGCTACTATAAAGGAAATGATTAAATCTGGGTGCCAAAACATAAATTATGATCTTACTTGTCACCGGGCCCATGTGAGCTCAATCATGTGGCTCCAAAACAAATTGAAGATCGCGGAAATGAAAAAATCACGGAATGCTACACACCTGCTCTAGAGCTAGTTTGGGTACCGAAGAAAGAACAATTTGTTCCACCTAGCTCAGGAACAGGAAAATCAAATGAAGCTTCTTGCTCTTCGTGTAGTTTCTATATGAAAATAGAAGCTTCGACAAAACCTCCACCTACCATTGTACATATCCATACAAGCAAGAAAGAGTTTGCACCTCCCATTGTAAGTTCACCACCTACAACAATGTTGCAAATAAAATCATGGGAGAGTACCTTACCACCCTTGCAACTAGACGAAACGCATAGGGTGGTCGAAAACTATTGGTTAAAGCCTTCACCCATAACAACTTGGAACCGACCCGGCATCAATTTCACGCAAACGACCTTTTCCCACGATAACAGTTGTACTTGCCACATGCACGGCTGAGGTGCCCCTACCATAGAGAAGTGAGACCTAGCGTCGGCACCAAGCATATCGATCACTCTGTACGGCAAAAATTTTGGCTATGATACCTTTGGTGGCTATTCAACTAGAGTACTTTTGCCTTGCGGGGCAGAAATCGGCACATACCTACACCGACATGTAGGTTACAGGTTATAGGGGTTTTTTTTTTTACCTGTTCACACACAGATTCTCCAGGTTTCCAGACACAGCGCTTTCACAGGCAATTCGGCAGTCATTTCGACAGTAGATTCTCTGCGGACAGATGCGTTGACAAATGCATTTTTGTGTGAGCACACCTAGTGCTATTGAGCTCTTTTCAGAGCCGATATCCCCACAGGGATCACTTTTATTGTATGCAGCAGCTCTTGGTGCTTGTTTGAGTGCAGTTCACTCATGTATATTGAGTTGCGGGCACTGCCCACTATACTACGTGTGGAGCCATTTTTGGCTATTTTGGCAGTTTTTCTTGGCCGTTTCTGAGACTTGGACCGGAAGAGCCCTTTCTAAGACTGTGGCTAGTCCATTTATGTCTGCATTAGCCTTTGGAGGGTTGATAGCGTGAGGTTTTCTTTGAGTTGGGGTGTGCTAGATTGTTGACACACCTTCGGTGATATAGGTAGCTGGAGTTCCCCACTTTCGGTACCCTCACCATAGGAAATATATCTAGACGGTTTCATATGCTTTTGACGCCGAGTTGGCGATCACATTGGCAATGAAAGTATCACGTTTTTGATGCCCAGTTAGTGCACCTGGCACAATTTATGCATATTTTGAGTTGAGTTTTGGCTCCTCATACAAAGGGTCATATTTCCTTCCTGCGAGTCGTGACTTTCATTGTTGGCACCTTTTGACCCTATTTCGGTTAATATTATACTCCCGATACAAAGGTTACTCTACCCAAATTTCTACAGCTTCTCGCCATAGTTTGGCACCTCTCAAACCCTCTTGTAGGTAATGGATTCTTCTTTAGAAAAGGAGGAGTATTTCATTCGCAAGTTCGATGGCAGCAACTTCACCATGTGGAAAGAGCGCATGAAAGATTTTTTGACAAACAAAGGCCTATCAGAACCGTTGAAAGAGCGTGCGGAGGATGGTGACTATACACAAGCTTAGTGGGAGCTTTTGGATGCGAGAGCCATGGCTGCAATACGTCTACATCTAGCCGAGTCATTGTTCTTCGCTATCATAGGGAAAACAATAACCAAGGAACTTTGGGATAGCTTATGTTCAACATGGGAGAGCAAAAGTGCATCCAACAAAGTTTTTCTCATGAAAAAACTTATGAAGCTCAACATGAAAGAAGATAGCACAGTTTCTGGTCACTTAAATGAGTTCAAATCCTTGTTCAGTCATTTGACATCTCAGGGCTTTAAGGAGTTTGATGACAAACTCAATTATATATTCACGTTATGCTCTCTACCTAGTTCATGGGACATCTTTTGCACAGCCATTAACAATTCGGCTCCGAATTGCAGGTTAGTGTTCAATGACGTCACAAATGTGTGTATGGTTCTTGTTTGGTGAGCTTCGAGATTTGGCAGCGCAATTTAGCACTTGTGAAGCCTCTGAGTATGGCCTCATGTACAATTCTAGGTTCCATACACTGACAAGCTTAGCAAATGTTTGGTTATGCGCATAGCCCATTTCATTTTTTCAACTTGTATAGGAATTAAAAGTAAGAAAAAAAACCAAAATATCCTCTAATTTGTGAAAATTCCCAAAATACTCTTAATTTTTTTTTAAAAAAATCAAATACCCCCAAAATTTTGTCATAAATTTTCAAAATGCCCTTCAAAATTTCCAAATTTTCCAAAATACCCCTAGTTATGAGATTAAATGTTTTCAAAGATTAAAAATTTTGTAGCTTTTGATAGGAAGACTATTGTCTATCAATAACAAGATGCTAAAACTAGAGTTTGAGTTGGTTATGTAGGCTTAGGAGATAATTGTTTCGTTATTTTTAGACATCTTTGGGACAAATTAAAGGTTTGCCAAGAAACGTTGGAGCTGCTCTCGTCAGGCTCAAGCGATCGGGGGAGAGAGAGAGAGAGAGAGAGCTGCAGTGTCGACGTACGTTGACGACATTGATGCTCGGAGTCCACAGAAAGAGAGAGATCGGAGTTGTTGGCGCGTGCTGCAAGACTAGAGAGAGAGAGACCCAGCTGCGGCTGGCCTTTCCTACCGTCCCAACGTGCAAAGATTTCGCGTGTAGAGATTTCATCTACTCTTCAAAGCGCCAGCTGTATACCAGGTAATTAGCAAAATCTTTCTGATTTTTTCAAACGATCGTTTAACTCCTCTAATTTGTGGAAATCTCCAAAATATCCAAAACAAACCTTGGTTTTGAGATTAAATTTTTCCAAAGATAAAAAATTCGTAGCTTTTGATAAGAGGACTGTTTGTCTATCAATACAAGATTCGTAGCTTTTTTATAAGAAGATTGTTTGTTTATTGATACATCTACAAATTTTTATTTTTATTTTTTTATAATTTTTAATTTTTAATTTACAAAAAAATTAATGGCTTCAAAAAAATTAAAAGGTGCTCCTAATTCAAAGATTCCACTCAAAACAAGAAAACGATGCGTTAATCCATAGCACGTAATGACAAGCAATGACGAAGCACATAGATTTGCAACAATGTTATCTAAGAAAGATAAATACAACATTGCATGCGAGCGAGCGAGCGAGAGAGAGAGAGAGAGAGAGAAACGTTAAAGAGAACTTAGAAGAAAACGTTAAAAGAAAAATGAAAGAGCAGAGAATCACCTATTTATATAAACACAAAAGGTCTTTTGACTTTCGATCTTAATTTGTCTTTTGACCTTCCACCTCCATTAGTCTTTTGACTTTTCATCTTCATCTCTCTTTTCATTTCCTAAACTCACCCTTCGCTTATGCACTTAATATGTTTTGAAAGAATTTTTATTTGTTTGAGATTGGGGAGATCTAGAGGAAAAGTAAACATGGAAAAAAAATAAATGTATCAATGAACACTTTAAGTTCCAACATCTTTTTATATGGATGAAAAGTCCTATGACTTTCCAATTCCATGAGGCTTTTCATTTCCTAAACTCACCGAGAATTTTTATTTTTCTGAGATTGGGGAGCCTTACTTGATCATCTCTTTGTCCTAGCATGGGTAGATTTTATGGGTCATGCTACCCCCAAGAATAGCCTGTGATAGCATGAAAAAAAAATCCATTTTTGAGGATAATGCACACACAGAGAGAAATTTAACCTCAATTTAACTCTTTAGAGCTGCCATAGGTTCTTTCTAAGGTTTGAAAGAGCTCTTTGCCGACTACCTTGCAGCTATTTTGTTTATTCACTTAATCATGGTGTAATTTAAATATTGCTATTCACCATACCATATTTTGCGCTATCAGCATGACCATGCCGTTACCCCAATGCATAGATTGGATTGTCAAGCAATATAGTCAAGATTCACAGCCTCCTACGATCCATACAAAAAATCTGTGAGCAAGGCAGCCAAGTGCCCACCAGGTCTACTTGCATCATCTGCAATCTAGTGGCCCAATCCTACAACAAGCCCAACAGACACAACGTAACAGCAAAAGCTACATGGGTGCCCCCTTGTGGAAAGTGCAAGGAGATTTGCGACAGGAGGAGATGGTGTTGTCTTCTTGAAATCACAAGATCCGCATCCTCCGTTCTCGCAACCATGGTCACTCATGATGTGCCCAAAAGGAATATGGTGGACTTGGAGTGGTAACTATGTGAGAGGGAGCTCAAGCATGTATGTCCACTAGCCTTTTTCTTTCAAAACATTCTCATGCTTTGCCTCATCCCCTCCACTGAGTAATGAAACTACAACTAATGATGTAGATTATGTGCAAGTATAAGAGGTGCACATGATGAAGAAGCAGAGGACACCTAGAAAAAGCCATAGTGGGCGCAAGCAATGGGCGTAAGCATGGGTGGTATGTTGCAGGGCAACTAGGGGTCGTAGGGGTGGGCGGTGAAGGTTGTAGATGTTGATGATAGGCAATTGCTAATTTGGTTCTGTCGTGAGGAGATCAAATGAAGGCATCCAACATTTTTTACAACTAACCAGCACACTCTGCTGCCATTTCCTATGATTACAAAAATTAGATTGAGGCACTAGGTTTTGGAAGAGCAAGTGGCAAGCCAAATGCCCACTGTCACCTTGGCCCCTAGGCTACTTGGAACGTGAAAGTGCACGCCATAGCCCACATACGAACACCATCATAATTTATCACCCCACTCCACTCCATTTCATGTATTTAATTAACATCTCCATAACTTTCTAATGAATGTTTACTATAGCACTCACCAATCAAATTTTTCTCTTTGAGCAAAAATGAATCCCTATTTTTAGACAACCAAAAAGAGAAGTATCTCTATGGCCTTTGCCCTTTTGGTAGGCCAAAAAGACAAGGAGAGCCCTTGTTTGAGGAGATTTACCAAACAACAAGACTCTCATGAATTCACTAATGGAAGCACCGTCGGAATTATACAAACTAGTATGGCCAGCCGCCTTCGACGGTGTCTGTGTGTGTGTGTGCGCCCGCGTGCGCACACGCTATTCGCTTGCCTCGTTGGGAGTACAGAGAAGAGCTACAGACATCTCATCGTAGATCGCCTTCTTCGGCTTGCCATGTTTGCCTTCAAGATGCAAGCAAATGTGATTGCATTTGGAGAGACACCCTCGCTTCACATCTGTCGAGAATAGCCCATAGCTTCTTGGCCCTGCCCAAGTTGGACATACCCCGCAATCACTGCATTCCAAGAGATGACATCCCGGACATCAAGCTCCTCGCACACTTTTTGTGCTTTATGAAGTGCACCACATTTTGGATACATGTTGACCAAGGTAGTGCCAATCACGATGTTTTCTTTCAATAACCTCAGCCGTGTATTCTTTTGTCCACATGAGCATCTTGCTTAATGTCACATGTCTTCAAGGTGCAAGTGTATGTGATTGTGGTTGGAAAGAGGCCCTCTCTCTGCAGCTACTAAAAATAGCTTGGAGCTTTGTGACGTTGATCCTTGTCTTCAAGATGCAAGCGTATGTGATTGCATCTGGAGAGACAGCCTGGCTTGGCATCTACAGAAAATAGCCTTGAGCTTCTTGGCCCTGTCCAAGTTGGCATATCCTGCAATCATGAATATCAGCATGTATCCTATTGCCTTGAGCTTCTTGGTCCTGCCCAAGTTGGACATATCCCGCAATCATGAATATCAGCATGTATCCTATTGCCTTGGTACAAATCCTTCTTCTTAGCATCTGGAGAGACACCCTCGCTTCGCATCTATCAAAAATAGCCTTGAGCTTCTTGGCCCTGCCCAAGTTGGACATATCTTTCAATCATGAATACCAGCATGTATCCTATTGCCTTGAGCTTCTTGGCCTTGCCCAAGTTGGACATGTCCCGTAATCATGAATAACAGCATGTATCCTATTGCCTTGGTACAAATCCTTCTTCTTAGCATCTAGAGAGTCACCCCACTTCGCATCTACCGAAACTATGGTTGAGATTCTTGGCCCTGCCCAAGTTGGACATATCCTGCAATCATGAATATCAGCATGTATCCTATTGCCTTGGTACAAATCCATCTTCTTAGCATAGTCTTGGAGCATATGTTTTCCTTGTCATCATGTTGTGCCTTGGAGACCTAGCTACAGATGTCTCATCGCAAATCTCCCCCTTCATCTTGCCATGTTTGCCTTCAAGATGCAAGCGTATGTGATTGAATCTGGATAGACACCCTTGCTTCGCATCTACCGAAAACAACCCTGAGCTTCTTGGCCCTGCCCAAGTTGGACAAATCTCGCAATCAGTACATTCCAAGAGATGGCATCCAAGATAGGAAGCTCCTCGCACACTTTTTGTGCTTTATGAAGTGCACCACATTTGGGATACATGTTGATCAAGGTAGTTCCAAAGCACGATGCTATCTTTCAACAACCCTAGTCTAACAATATCATCGTGAATTCTTTCGCTCATGTAAGCATCTTGTTCAATGCCACATGCTTTCAAGGTGCAAGTCTATAATAGGGGAAGGGATTCCGGCCAATCCCCCTTACACGTTGTAAGCCGCTGGTTTGTTGCTAAACCAGTTGCAATGTGGCGGCAGGCATATTTCTGGTGGGCGCCAATGCACACTTTCCTGATGGGTAATATGTTTCATTCAGCTTATCCACCACCTCTTTCTGAAAGTGGAAAAAGAAACTCTCATGCACCTTGATTGCATTATCCTCATTACTAGAAGGCATCGTCCAAGTTGGATACTCCTTGTTGAAATTTGTGTAAGGGGCAGTTTTTATCAATTCTCCATTCTCGTCCGGAGATTCATCCTTGCCTGTCTCCCGGACTTGCTGAAGGCATGAATTTTCCACCAGTGTTCTATCCCCAGACTAGTAGGATCCGTTGAGTCCTGAAGGCTGTTGTACAGTATCATGCTTTGCAACACTATGTCCTTTGGCATGGTAGCACATGTTGCCACACTGCGGACAAGTGGCTTCACATCTCAATTGGAAGTTCTCATTTGGTATGCTCGACAGCTCCTTCATCACACCCTCTATCAGAGCAGCCTTCATTTTGTGGAAGTCTGGCTTAGCCAGTTTTTGTAGGCTCTCGTACAATTGTGGTAGTTTCTTCTCATAGAACTCACCATCTAAATTTCTACTCATGTCCTCGCTCTTCACATGGTTGGAAGTTACTACTTTTGCGAGCTTTCCATCAACGAAATCTGCCAGTCCGCGGCTAAGAGTTGCTAGGAACACGTGCGTCTTTTGGATTAGAGCATCCCACTCTTGTTCTACAATGCCTAGTCATCGTATTGCCTGCCCCACAAGTGCATCCATCATGTCTACAAAATGCAATGTTCCATTGGTTGCATACATGAGCAGCTTGTCCATGTTCTTCTTGTCCATGAGGGTGAGGAGGTGGCAATCTAGGATGGCCCTCATCATCCTCCAATCCCTCACCCAGCTCTCTGTCCCCCCTTTCTACCTCAAGGGCAAGTTCTTTAGAGATTACGACTGGGACACCGTTGGCATGTCTGCAGACCTTGAGGCATTTGCCAAGAACACGGGGTCTCGGCAGAGAAGGGGCCAAGGTATGGGTCATGCAAGAACTAATGATCTTCACTCATTTACAAAAGTGAAGTGGTTGTAGAAGAGGGGCCTTAAATTTTGGCACCTTAAACTCACAAATAATATATTAAATACCAACTCCACAAGAGAGGTGCCGAAAGAAAGGTGCCGTGGAGTTTGGGGCTGGATTTAAGCCTTTCTCTTATATATTCTCTTCTCTACACTCTTATGCTATGCTTAATTTGTTGTGTACTCTCTAATCAAGTCTCTATCTCTTACAATTCTCTTACACACTCTTACAATCTTGTCTATGTCAATTCCATGTTGTGTGTGTGTGTGTGTGTGTGTGTGTGTGTGTGTGTGTGTGTGTGATAGTTTAGGTGTGTATGTGTGCTTGGAAATTGGGGAAAGCGGTTGACAGGTTTATGGTGATGTTTGTGAGCATGTATTGAATTTCTTTAAGCAACTGCTCTCCCCCTTTCTCCCAATAGTGGTATCAGAGAGAAGGTTCGTTTCACGAGGAGTAATTATGTG
The DNA here is from genome assembly GCF_014529385.1 of Adiantum capillus-veneris. NCBI lineage: Eukaryota > Viridiplantae > Streptophyta > Polypodiopsida > Polypodiales > Pteridaceae > Adiantum > Adiantum capillus-veneris. The sequence continues at coordinate 27,047,451 of NC_140935.1, forward strand.
AGCATGAAGGCTTGATCTTGGCAATCAAGAAGATATCGTCGAGAAAGTCGAGGTAAATTTAAAGTTGTTATGTAAATTTTTCTATTAAGATAAAAAACTGTTGAATTAGAGCAAAGATCAAGGAAATTCTTCATGATGATGCCTTGCAAAAGAGATTTTTCGTAGCATGTTCAGAGGAGCTTACACAGAGAACACATTTTATGGATGCTTGGTGAATTCCCCTACATGGAAAACCTTTTCAAGTATGTTTCCCAAAAGGTAAGAATATAGTTTGGTTATATACAACGGTACGACCATTGGCTATTTCGATATTTTGGCAAAGCAAAATTCTCAAAAAAAAAATAGAGAGCTTATAACCTTGTCATGAGAACAATATATCTTAGCTAGCCTTGAGCTGACGAGAAATTTAAAATAAAGGATACTAAAAATACAATTTTGCGAGGAGTTTGAAAGAAAAAAATAGTACTACTATATATCTCAAATCAAAATATGGTTTATGCTCTAGCGCACAAAAGGCATCTTAGGGATTCAAGATAGAGTGAGACAAAAACAAAAGGCTTGAATTTTACTAGTAAAATAATGGGGGGGAAAAGTACGGAGAAAATTGTAGTACTAAATTGACACATATCTGATTGAAAATTGAGAAGAAGACAAATCATGTATATAGGTCCTATTATGCTCTCATCATGGCAAGCAAGCCTTGATGGAGAGTGCAAGACGGTCCTCATAATAATTGACAATGAGTCTTGACCATCCTCTCAACCAACATCGAGCAATACATCTCTCTTTCTTTCCCTTAACCACTCGGGAAAACTCCCCCGTGCCTTGCACTATGTCATAAAATCTAATATCTAACCAACCCCAATGATTTTCTCATATTAAATTGATCATTTAATGTGGGATAATAAACGGGAACAAGGGTTAGAATATAGACATGTGCTTACGGATCTATCTCAACACGGGGCCAATGGTAAAGGGGTCCAAATGAGAGATGGTCTTTCAAAGAGCAAGGTTAACTAATGGAGCTTAAAAGACTTTAGGGTTAGCTTCATGAAAGACCTCCAAGGGTTAAAAGTCCTTTGACCTTAGGCAAGCTAGGGCTGGGCTTGAGGTGGGAACCCGACTTAAGCTTGAGGTGCTTGTCGTGCTTGATGACTAAGGTGCTTGAGGTGCTTGTCGTGCTTGATGACTAAGATACTTGAGGTGCTTGTCATACTTAATGAGGAAGGTGCTTGAGAAGCTTCCCATGCATGGGGGGTAAGGTCCTTGAGTCAAAAAGAGACCCTACAAACTTAATGAGGAAGGTACAAACTTAATGAGGAAGGTGCTTGAGAAGCTTCCCATGCATAGGCGGTAAGGTGCTTGAGTCAAAAAAAGACCCTACAAAGGAGGAGGAAAATCCCAAAGTTAGGGGAATCTTTGACTTAACCTCCCACTCACCCAAAGGGCACCCCTTTTCTCAAGGGGCACATGGGACACATGCCAGACTCTCTCTATTCTTAGCCACATGGTGTGCTTGAATGCTATTGGTTGGGCTAAAGAGGGGTCCAATGAGCTTCTAGTTCCATCCAACAAATATCTAGATATTTTCAAGCTCTCTCTCTCTCTCTCTCTCTCTCTCTCTCTCTCTCTCTCTAAGGGGTAAGGAGGACACTTGTCCAAAGACTACCCATGTACTTGAATGCATGCCGCATGTGATTGGCTAGGGGGAGAGGGGTCCAATGAGCTTGAAGCATGTGGAAAGGCTAGAACTCGCCCCAAGCAAGCAAGGGGGGTGTGGGGGGGCGGGGGGGGGGTATACACCACACACACACTCATTTTGTGGATCATTCTCACTTGGTGAAAGTTGAGGAACTCCACCTCCTTCTCCAAGCTTGTGAGAAGTGAGAGCCTACACCAACACTCTTGGTTGTGGAATGCAAATCCAACCAAGAGCCATGCTTCAATGCTTAAGGTTGCCATCTTCTCCATCTTCATTACTATGCTATTATGCATGCTAGCAAGAAGAGTGATGATAAGTGAGGAACTATTTTTTTCTCCTATGGAATGTTTCTTCTTCCTCTTCCCTATCGTCATTCCCCGCTAGCTCTCTCCACCTTCGAAGGTGTTTGAGGCCTTGCGACCGAGGCTTGGGATAGTTAATGCTCTCTAAAAAGTTTATGTTATGCTTGTGATGCATGAAGCTCCTCATCTTCATTGCATCACCTAGGTCACAAGGAACACAAAGATTGTATTGTACCAAGTCTCTCTTGATGGGATAAACTATAATACAAATGCCTATTGGAGGGGGGACCGACTCCGTATGAATCCGGTCCTCAATTGTTGTCATGTTCTCTCTCTTGCAAAAGTATTGTTCATGCCAAGTTAACTAAGTACCATGTTTACGTTGCAACCATCAATTAAGTTCACCCCCGCTATGCTCACAAAATCTCACAAAAGTGCTTCATCTAATTTCCTAATTCAACTACTCTCGAAGTTCATAGGCCATTTTCCATTACACACTATTATCTGCCGACAAAGCTCAGCCATTCTTTTTCACTTGCTTTAACCATAAAGTGAGGCTTTTTATTTACCCTCTTGACCATGTATTTTCGGCCGCCCAAGTTTCATACCGAGCAAGAGTTAATTCACTCCATAATGGTCGATGCCGGTCTCCTGCATGTACCCAAACTTTGGCCGTCCATTTATTTTCAAAGACTTTGAGTCTACAGTCCCCCCCCCCCCCCCCCCATTCATGGTCGACCACCCGTGTTTGCAAAAATTGTGTTTCAGCTTTATAGCGTGCCATTTTCAATTTCAAAAATGCTGGTTGAGGGCAAGGGGAAAGGAGAAATTCCGCCTAAAAACCTGAAAAAGTAACCTAATTTTATAAAATTTCCTCTTGGCAAATTTAACGAAAGGAATTTTGTATGGAAAAATGATTTTTCCCAAACATTGTTGTCGGGCACTCAACTCTCCCAACTCACCCACTTGGATTTTCTTTTCTGGCTACCCAATTTATTTTATTTTTCTTTTTACAACCACTACAACCAAACTTTCTACTGGCCACCCAATACGTACTTACAAATTCAGACTAATCGTCCACACATTCCTTTCATCGCCCACCTTGGTAAGTCAAAAGTGTGGCTTAACTTAACTAATTAATTGGTCGATCGCCCATTGCATGTCAAACTTCCTTGGCCACCCATCATCATCAACAACTTTGGTCACTTACCCTTGATTATTTTTGTCCACTCTTATTACGATTGGCCGTCCAATCCCCACTATTAATTCCCTTGGCCATCCATCAATTTTAAACCAATTTATACCCATCATTTTAACCAACTCTCCTTGAACACCCATCCTTTCTACTTCTCGACCATTAAAACAATTGGTTAACTGCCCATGGCACCTAGGCCATACTCGCAATAGTTGCTCGACTACCAATCAAAGAGGAATATAGATATAGCTTTTAGGTTCCTTTGGACAAAAACCTTTCTTCATCACGATGGATAATTATCATCAACCTCAAGTGTTTCATAGACTGTAATTTTTGTGTTTATGTCACAATGTGGATTGCCTTGAAGATTTTCACATTTACTGATGTAAATGACTAACCTCACTTTCATTTCTTTTATATTACACATGAAGAATTTTCAAGTGATTTATTCGCTTATAAGCAACTTACTCGATCAAATTTCATCAAGGGCCACACCAATGGAGCACATATTAACTATATGGTATATAAAGTGTCTATCTTCATAGATAATTATTAAATTGGGTTCCTATAGATGGAGCACTCATCCATCATGGCTAAACTCCTATTTAATATTTTCCCTTACTAATTATGGTTCAACATTGAACTTTCTATAGCTACTAATCAAGACCAAGCAGTCTTGGGTTGAGGTATTTTTGACAGGTACTCTAACAATTGATGCTGAGGAACATGGCCTCCAAGTTTAATCATGCCACACCAAGGATAATCTCACCGCGAGTCTACATATCAAATAAATTGCCTTGGAACCTCTCCACACGATAAGCTGCCACATTGCGTTTGTTTTGGTCATATGACATATGGAGTGTGTGTTTTTGAATATGATTGTTCACTTTTGTAAGTTCCTCTCCCTTCTAGCTGTTTAGAACAAAAATAATTTACATTCATTCATGATAATAATCAGTTTGTTATCATTTATGGACTATTACTTGAAAAATGTGGTTTATCATTGATAATTCCATGTTATATGTTTTTCAATCTTCATGCTACTAATCATGGCACAAAGGCCACTTTTAGTTCTAAAGTTGACAGATCACAAATACAATCACTTGTAAGTACAAAATTCTCTCGAGAATTGTGAGCTTCAAACTCCAGATTTAGAATGGTTTACACTCTTTTCAAAAATCTGAATGCCAAGTCATTAAGTTGCTAAAATGACATCATTACTTTATTTACTACTACTATGCTAGTTCTATTTCTACATATAAAGATGTTTGTATAGCAAAATACACCAATTCCTTCATACTAGCATTTACTTATTTGATGAAAAAGTGAAGTTTAACACGTTGATATGGTATTGCATATCTTGTAGCTTTGGGCTTAATAGCCCTAGCAAGTAATAAATTCTTGGTAAAGTTTTCTTTTTAGATAATCACACTTGTGGCCACCCTATGTGCCACCTTCTATGGTTGTAATGTAGGATATGCTGGGCATGAGGACTCTTAAGATCTTGTGCATTGTCCACTCATGCTTAGATACTCCCTATATTTTGGATCATGGTGTTTATTTCAACAAGTAGCCTAACCTTATAATGTATTTTAATAGTTAATTACCTTCACACTGGCACATTCACAATGCAGTTCACATTAGTCTTTTAAGACCATTCAAAGGACCTACCTACACATCACATTTATGAAGACCCACCTTCACTTTCAAGGGCCACCCTAGAGAGAATGCCAAAGGACGTCTGATTTTTTTTTTTGCAACTTCCCAGACCTTCTCCACAATTTCCATCACTCACGATCGAGTTGATTTCTCTATCGAGCAACTGAAGACAGTTGCTATCCCTGGTGGGAGGGATGTTACAAGACTGGGCACCCTCTTGTTGTAGTCCTTAGCTGCAATTGGGATAGCTGGCGTAATGGTTTATTATGTGATGTCTATTTTATTTTTCTAATTGAGTTGATGATGATGATTTTGTAGAGTGGAATGCTGGGAGTTAACAAAGAGGCGCAGGCAATAACTCTTGGCCATTTTATACTCGCATAGTATTTTAGATTTTCATTTCAATAAGCCACTATGGCTCTGTAAATAATTATAGTGGAAAATTTCCCTTATGGGTCATGCAAGAACTAATGAGCCATTCATTTACAAAAGTGAAGTGGTTGTAAAAGAGGGGCCTCAAATTCTCGCATCTTAAACTCACAAATAATAAATTAAATACCAACTCCACAAGAGAGGTGTCGTGGAGTTTGGGACTAGATTTAGGCCTTTCTCTTGCATATTCTCATCTCTACAGTCTTATGCTATGCTTAATTTGTTGTGTATGCTCTAATCAAGTCTCTATCTCTTACAATTCTCTTACACACTCTTACAATCTTGTCTATGTCAATTCCATGCTCTGTGTGTGTGTGTGTGTCATAGTCTAGGTGTGTGTGTGATTGGAAATTGGGGAAAGAGGTTGACAGGTTGATGGTGATGTTTGTGAGCATGTGTTGAATTGTTTTAAGCAACCGCTCTTCCCCTTTCTCCCAATAGCTTACATACAAGATAAATCGGTGCATCTTGAGAAATTTTTGCCCTGGATGCAAAGTGAGGAAATATCTCCAGACGCAATCACTTACGCTTGCATCTTAGAGGCATGTGGCAACCACTCAAGATCTTAATAAAGGCAAAAAAGTTCATGATGATATTGTTAGCCAAGGGCTGCTCACAGAAATGATGTTTTTCATTCGCTATATAATTCTTCATGTGAGGTCCCCACCCCGTCGTATCAAACAACGGATCTGATGGTAAACCTGGTGGCCACTAGATCTATAGCGGAAGCAAACAAAATGGTTTAGGGTTCAACTAGCGGACGATCTCTCATCACAAAGTAAGTCGAGTTCGAGCCTACTAGCAACGAGATCTAGCTCCACCTCGCAGTGGAAGCGTACTTAACTATCTAGCGATCCTAAGACCCACCTTCCAAGACGAGAGAAACCCCGAGTGCCTTTTTCCCCATCCTTTAGAGGCACGTACTCTCGAGGATTCGCCGCTCTAGGGGCAATGAGTAATACTAATATCGAGTAAGCACTATGGGGACAGAGAGTTCCCGACCAATCGGGACCACCCATCTCGTAGGCATTGGCAACCCGAGCCAAGCCCCCACTTTCCACCCCCACACTCACACTTCCTCGTGTGACCTAATTACTACCACCAAGGTGGTTCAACATAGATATTCCTTGTTTAATTCCGAATCACATGGTTCGTTAAAACAGCCCTTCAACCAGTATTGCAAACAACACCAAGACAGAATTCTAGTAAAAATTCTACTCAAACTTATTCATAAAAGTTCCAATGTTCTGGAGGTACAACATCCCCCGTCCAGCGAGAGTTCACTCCTCCCGTTGTCGCCTAGCTGCCCATACAACTAGGTATGTCTACCGCATAGAAAGCACGTCATGGACACTCCCACCGCATAGAAAGCAAGACGTGGGTTCCCACCGCATAGAAAGCAAGTCGTGGGTATCCACCGTATAAAAAGCAAGTTGTGGATTCAAGAGCCCTAACGAGGAACTCTGCCCCCTGTGATCAGTAGGGGGGGTCAGGACTGATTCAACATTGGAAATAAAATAAACATGTCGAGCTAAATTTTCCCTAGCAGACATTCTTTCCTCTTGCAAACAGCATACCCATCAATCATTTCTTTCCTACTTTATACTTAAATGTACTATGCATTCAATGCTGAGGTTTCTGTCGGATTTCTCCAACATGTTCGGGGATATGTTCATTCCTAACTAATCGTATGCAATGTTAATTAAACAACTTGAATAGAAATTGGGACCTATCTCTTCCATTTCTTCGCCAATAGCCCATGAGATGGCCGGTATTTGCTCGTCCATGGGAGCCTTTCCTTTTTTGTTGACATTGCTTGTTCCCGCCTCGCGGTCGTGGGCTCCACCGAAGCGAGTTCTCTTAACCGGGGCCATTTTTCTCACTACTTAAATGATAGACTTGAAAAAAAGAAAAAGAGCTAAGGTCCGAGAGTAACATGACAACCAATCGGCAGATTAGATTTATTAAAGACTCCTGCTTATGCACGAGGTTAGATTTTTCCCTTTTTTGCCCTAGCAATTTTAAGGGTAATTCTGTATCCACCCTATGGGAAACGACTCTAAGGTTAATTACTTGGCTTAGATGATTGAGAAATTCAGAGTTTTTCTAATTGATTCATGAAATATATGAAGTAAGCAAGCTCATTCATTTTCCTAGAGCAATATGAAGGTGCAGAGTGACCGCAGGCATGTGTGATGGAAAAACCTTCTTCTTATTGGACTAATGACGGATTAATTTTCAGCCTTAATCACATCTAAATGTGGGATAAGATTAAGTATAATTTAATTATAACTCTATTGAGTAGTGAAAGATTGAATTCTGACAAATCTACACTATTACTAGCTGACAATTTATTGACTATACCGCCTAGAGAGAGAATCTTTCCTAATCATGCATTAATCCTTGATTAAGGATGATGAATGGCTGAATAAATTAACTAAATGAATGATAATTATGTAATGAAGTATAGCTATGAAAACTTAGAGAGCAGCTATAGAGAATTATAGCTAAAAGTAGGCATAGTAGACAAGAATTATGAGTGGGTAATGATGAGATTAAGAAGAGCAGTAATTAAACCACAATTACCGTGATTAGGGGCTGAGAATCCTCTTAAATTTCTGATGCAATGAATCCTCAAGATGGGAATTTTGGCAGCACCTCCCTCCTTGCTTCTCCTTCAAAAGCTGTGTGTGTGGCGGCAGCACCTTCCCAGTGTGTAGGTGTGTGAGTATGCAATGTGTGTGTGTGAGCATATATGTCTGTGTGTGTGTGTGCAGGCCTTTAAATAGGCTCCTACAGGCTGAAAATCGATTTGTGCTGCTAATTGCATCTGAATGAGCACTCAGTCCTTGCATGGCAAGTCCAGGTTCCTACCCACCAAGTGTCCAGTTGGCGCAGTAAACTGACTCTCACACTGAGTTGCAGGCTTGGCAGCTTCCCCAAGACTCCCACAAAGCAAGAGGGCACCCCCTAGCTGCTAAAGCAGGTCTGGAGTGGGCTGGGACCTGTTCCCACACAGCCTCGGGCCCCCGGTGCCTCCCGGACAATTTTGTGAAAAATTGGTTTTAGGCTAAAACGGGTCATACGAATCGGATTTTGATGCCGTAAATTGCCATATGAAGCTCTAACTAAGGCGTACTGGCCCGAGTACCTGCCATATATAGCAGCCCTCTCGGGATCCGAAAATGCATTTTTTTTCAAATTTGGGGTACGGGTGCAGTTTTTCGAGACGATCAAAACTGGACGGTTCGGGTGACCAAAAACTTACTATTTTTGGAAATTTTTCACAAAAACTATCTTAATTCACATTTTGAAGCTTTATAACATTCTAAACATCATGGCACTGACAGAATCTGGAAAACTGCTAAAAATAGTAACTTATTCCATTATATTCATTTCATGGTACAAGGGTGCTCTTGTGATCGGGTCAGAGACCTTACAACCTCCCCAACGTGAAAATTTTGAGATGTCCTCATCTCAAGAATGAGTTTGGGTAATCTTTTAAGAGCGTCGATTCGTCCTCCCAAGTTGCATCTTCTTCGGGGTAATCCCTCCACTTTACTAGATGCTCCGTGATAGTTCTGTTGCGTAACTTTCTTTCCCTTGTTTCAAGTACATAGTCAGGTTGGAGCTCGAGAACTCCTTGTGGTGGCATGACTATCTGATCTGAGTCCAAGAATTGATCAGGATTGGGAATATAGGGTTTGATTAAGCTGACATGGAATACATCATGAACCTTCAAGTTTGCAGGTAACTTTAGCTTGTAGGCCTGGTCACTTACAACCTTAACGATCTCAAATAGTCCACAATACCTTGGGCTTAGCTTCTTGTATCTGCCTAGCGATAAATTTCTTTTCTTAGGTCAGACTCGGAGAAAAACCTTATCTCCTTCCTTGAAAGTTCTATCTGTGTGTGCTTCTGCCTATCTTGAGCTGCCTGAATGTCTTGGCGAATGGCTCTAGTTTGTGCTTCCATATCTTCTAACATCTTTCTAGAGGCTTCTACTCTGATGGTTGGATCTGAAAAGTTCAGTGGTGCTAAACAGTCCTGTCCATAAAGAGCTTTGAAAGGTGACATTCCAATGCTTCTGTGTTCGGAAGAGTCATAAGCATATTCTACCAAAGGTAGATATTGTAACCACTTTTTTGGTTCTTGTGAACAATAGGCTCTGAGAATGTCCTCAATGACTTGATTAACTCTTTCAGTTTGCCCATCTGTTTGTGGATGGTATGCTGTACTGAAAGCTAATTGTGACCCAATAGATTGGAAAAGAGAAGTCCAAAATTTTGATGTAAACTTGGCATCTCTATCACTGACAATACGCTTGGGTAGACCATGTAGCCTGAAAATCTCCTTGATGAATACCCGACTAATATCTGAAGCAGTAAAGGTTGTCTTTACGGGTATTAGATGAGCCACTTTTGTGAGCATGTCAACAACCACGAAAATAGAATCATAACCTCCTGTAGAAGGTAACCCTGTAACAAAATCCATACTGATGCATTCCCACTTCATCTGGGGTATGTCAAGAGGTTGAAGTTGCCCTGGTAATTTGATCCTTTCGGCCTTTATCCGTTGACAAGAAAGACATTGCCTCACATAGCGAAGTATGTCTCCTTTCATTCCAGACCAGAAATAACTCCTTCTGACGGCGTGAAGAGTTTTAGCATAGCCTGGGTGTCCGGATGTAGGGCTATCGTGTGCTTCATATAGAATGGCCTTCTTTAAAGCTGGGTCTCTGGGTACACAGAGTCCATGTCTGTAGTAAAGACATCCTCCCATAAGAGAGTAATCTTTAGCTTCAGGCACCTTATTCTGCTGGACTAATGAAGCCATACGTTGGTACTCTGGATCTTCGAAGGATGCTTCTTTGATTCTATCCCAGATAGGGTTATTTGGAATAGAGATAGCTCCGAGAAATGATTTTCGGCTAAGACCATCTGTAACTGCGTTTTTCTTCCCTGGTCTATACTTTATGTCAAGGTCATATTCCTGTAATAGCTCTATCCATCGCCGTTGTCGCTTATTGAGAATGGGTTGAGTAAAAATCCACTTTAAACTCCTGTGGTCTGTAACCAACTGAAACTTGCGTCCAAGAAGATAATGTCTCCATAACTTCAGTGCATGTATAACTGCTAAAAGTTCCAGATCATGAGTGGGATAATTCTTCTCGTGATCCCTCAGCTTTCGCGAAGTATACGCCACCGGTCTTCCTTCTTGAGTAAGAACTCCGCCTAGAGCAAACTTACTAGTGAGGCGGTCCGGGGCGGGCAACAAGAAGAGCAACCTCTAGACACCCTTCAAGGCTCCCGTGCTGCTCAATGGGGCTGGGGCACAACACAACACAACCCAAAACAACAAACCCCCAGCCAAATCCCAACTACACAAGGGGCACCACCTAGTTTAAGAGTGAACTAGGACGCAAAAGAGGAGAATCGTTAGAGCAACCCACAAACAAGCAAGGAATTTACACTAACCCTAACACCAATGGAACACTCTCACACACTAAAACAAGAGAGAGAGAGAGAGAGAGAGAGAGAGAGAGAGAGAGATGAGAGAGAGATGGTGCTCGGGCTGCTTTGAAGTGTATCGTTAATGATCAAGCAAACATAAATATATATATGTAAGAAAGGGAAAGAGGGGGGGAGGGGGTGCTTGTTGCACTAATGCCTTCTTACAAACCTGTCATGACAAATCAAAGTGAGATTAGTATTTGTTCAACATAGCTTGCGTAAATTTCACCACAACACATCACAAGAAAAGCCACCCCAATCACTGTCTTAAGGCCAGGGGAGTCCTCTCCACCCTGTCGCCCTCTTACAGTATGTGGGATTTATGGCTAGATTGATGACAACACCAGAGACAAGCTATCAAGAACTTAACAAAAAACACCAAGATACTTACGCATCACTGTTGCCCATTACTTCACGTTGGAAGGGAGACAAAGTATCCAAGCTTAGTCCAAATCCACCCTCCTTGATTCAACAAATGTTGGGCTTACACTAGTAGGAGAAATGATAGATTTCCTACTCTCAATTAAATGATCACTCTCTCTCTTACAATGGCATAGAGTTCCTTTGCTAATCCCCTATTACAACACATGCACATGCATAAGACAATGAGCTTCCACTCAAGAGCTCCTTCTAGAGAGGTTGAGCTTGGCTTCTCAAGCTATAGCATAGTGCTCTTGCTTATGGCTCCCCCTTTTTGTGCTAGCTACACCCTCCTTTTATAGCAATTTTGAAGGCTAGGGTTACTGCTCTAACCATGGTTGGGTTAGATTTTCAGCAATTTATCTAATTTCTTTTGCTTGGAATTATCAAGAAGTTGGTGGGGAAAGAGAGAGGAGAGAAATGGAGGTGATAGGACTTTTCATAGTGGGTTAGTGTTAGTAGAGTTAGTATTAATTTACAAATGGAATTGGATATTTACAATGGGAGTATCCATGTAGGATACAAATAAGGAAAAAAAACTCTTAAGAGGTAAGAAAAGGTGGATTTCTTACAAGGTTGATGCTCCAAGTTTCTTGAGTAGGGCCAATTTTGACGCTTGTTGACGGTCCACTAGCTTTGACGGTACATTTTTTCTCCACTCTTGACCTTCCTTGAGAGACAAGGTAATTGAAGCTAAGTAACCAACCACCGTGATGCTGTCTTTTAAGAGAAGAGGCTGAATTTTGTGGTTTTTTTATAGATATGGGTAATTTGGAGGAGGAAAAATGAGACTAGGTGGTCAATTTTGGAATGGAATTGTGTGTAGGAGGTATGAGTTCACCATGGTTTCTCTTATTCTTCAAGGTTGAGGAGAAGGTGAGTAGGGTGCAGAGAGGAGTGGTGAGAGAGGTGGGGATGATGAGTGGAGAAGTGTGTGTGAAAGAGGAAAATGATAAAGTGGAAGAGAGAGTGCGGCTACATAGCATGGGAAAACTGGGGTCCACTAATAAAATCATAGCTCACAGCTCGTAGCTCAAAAAAATATGAAAAAATACGAGGCAAAAGTTCAGCCCACGAGCTACAACTTTGGTTTGTATCACCTTTTCAAATTCGGAGAGCAAGTGAACTTTAAAAATTCAGCAAAACCGACCGTTTTTTTCCACTGCACAAGGTCCTTGTGGGGTCCTTCTTTGGATGATTCTTTTGAATACCTCCAAGAGTGAGCCCTCCATAGTGTATGTATGCATGCCACCTACCCTTGACCTTATTTGGTAGGTCTATAATTGAAGATATTGTTGAGATTATGATATAAGTGAATAGTACAACTAAGAAAATCAAATATTGAGGGGTCTAAAAAATATGTACATGTCAAATATAAATAATATAAGTGGAAAAAATATAAAGGGGTCAAAAGAAATCTCTCTCATTATGAGGCTACCATAAAAAGATAAATATTTTTGGCGTTCTAATTTTTTAGAGAAAAAACAAAATAGATGTAGGAAGGGAAAAAACACAATAGTGAAAAAATATACACATAAATAAAACTAGTTTTTTTGGATTTTTGTTGGGGTGGAGTTACACCAAATATAAGAGAAACTTACATGAAAATATATCTATATGGAATAAAGAGTATGAAAAATGGTAAGAAAAATTGTGGTAATGGTGAGGCAATGTACAGAGCATAAATAACACACACCTCGGTAGAAATATTTAAATAAATACCAAAATAATTATGAAAAAATCTTTTATTTAGGCCCTATATACAAAGAAATATTTACATACGCATGGGCCATAATATACTTATATTTTTTATTTTTTTTATTTTTTTTGGCTCAACTAGCCCAATGCCTAGCTAATTGAGGGTTTTTTATTTCAATAAGGAGATATGGGAAAAGTCCCCTAACTCACACGCGCCTATATACAGTGAAATGGTAGGGATAGCCATAGCGTTTGAGTGATTTGATAGGGGGGGATAACTCACTATGGCAATCACAGAGAGCCGAAAAACGGCTATCATTAGCCCTCCCCCAAGATGATGGTATATTCATGTACCATCATAAAGAATCTTTTCCAAAGAGAGTGCTTCAGAGTCCTTGACAAGATCTTCATTGTTTGGCCCCTTGGAATTTTGGTTTGTGTTACACTCATGCTTCATGGAACAATACTTACATGGGATAATTGCCTTTTGCTTTGGTAGATCCTTCGGTAGAAGGCGACTCAAGTAAGGCTTCAAGCGATAGCCGTTTACCTTCCTGGAGTGCTCTTTCCCATTCAAGTCCATAAGTTGATAGTAACTTGAATTGAAAGCCTTCTTGACTATGTATGGCCCTTGCCATCTTGTTTCAAATTTGGCATCAAAACGATTATCGAGTCGATTGTCATACCTTAGCACAAGATCACCTTCATTGATGCCTTTGTCCTTCAGTTTCTTGCCAAGCTAATTCTCCTTTGTCTGTGTGTCTTTCCTCTTATAGCACTCGTATGGTGCTTCTCTTTTCCACTCAAGCTCAGCTAAGGTAAGAAGTCGATCCATCCATGCTTCTTGATCATCTTGTGCTGATTTGCCATGAAGTTGCATTGTTGGAATGTTTAGCTCAATTGGCTGTAAAGCCTCTTGACCATAGACCAAGTGAAATGGTGTGAACTCCGTGGCTTCCCTATATGTGGTTCGATACGCCCACAAGGCACCATCCAAGAAGTCATCCCACAACTTTGTCTTGTTTTTCACCATCTTTCTAATGATGCCTGCAATGACACCATTAGCTTTTTCTACCAAACCATTTGATTGGGGATAGTAGGGTGTACTGTGACGATGTAGAATGTGAAGTTCTTCACAGACTTCTGTGAGCAATCCCTTTCTAAACCCTGGACCATTATCAGAAACAATCTCCAAAGGTGTGCCAAATCTACAACAAATGTGAGTGTAGACGAATTTGCTCACTGTCTTCTCATTTACCTTTGCCACACTTTGTGCTTCCACCCACCTAGTCATATAGTCTACAGCCACTAGAATGTAGAGTTTCCCATTTTTTGTCCTAGGCAGAGTACCCATAGCATCAATGCCCCACTTTTCAAAGGGTCCATTTGCAAGCACGATTTGCCTTGGACCATAAACCAATCTTCTATTCCCATTTACTTGACAATTGTGACAACTTTTACACCAATGTTGGACATCCACATGCAGACTTGGCCAAACATACCCCGCAAGCAAAATCTTCTTCACAGTTAATTCTTGGGCAAAATGACCACCACATGCTTCTTCATGCAAACCTTTTAGAATGTCTGGAATTTCCTCAATAGTTGGTAATCTTCTGCATACTTGATCCCTCCCTCTTTGATAGAGGGAGCCTTCTAGGAAGAGATATGCGCTTGCCTTCTTCATGAGTCTCCTCTTCTGAGCCTTCGTGAAGTCTTGTGGAAACTCGCCCTCCAAAATGTAGCTAATAATGGGAGTCAATGACTCCAATCCCTGGTATCTCGGTTGCTTGACAGTTGCTGCCACCATGATGACCTGTACTTCTTTCTCAACACATGTAACTACTTGCTGTGCAAGTAAATCGGCATCTTCATTCTGTTTCCTAGGAATATGATATAGTTGCACTTCTTCAAATTGATTAAACATCTTACGAATGGCATGAACTTTTGTCCTTAAGCTTTCATTCTTGCATGCCCAAATGCCTAAAATCTGTTTAACAATGAGAAGTGCATCTCCCTTTACCATGAGACGTTTTATCCCTTGGCCAATGCACATCCTCAAACCATGAAGTAGTGTGTCGTATTCTGCTTCATTGTTGCTAGTCAAACCTGGTAGATTGACCTTCTCTTTCATGACCACCTCTCCACTTGGGTTGAGCAACACTAGCCCTCCCCCTGCTTTCCCTGTGGCTCGTCGAAAAGCTCCATCAAAGAACAAGGTAAAAGATTTGGGAATAATTTTTGGTGGTGGCAATGGTAGGGTCTTTACTTGAGGCACCTTAATTTCCTTCTCATGTACCCTATAAGTGAGAATCCCTGCCAATTGTGCACGCATACTATCTTCTACCTTGAAAGAGTATTGAAACTCTTGCAACTTCATAATCCACTTTGAGATCCTAGTACTAAGATTCATTTGAGATGACACCCAAGGGAACAAATTCTCTGCGGTGAGGATTACAAAAGGTTTTGGGAGCAAGTAGGATCTAAACTTTCTCACCGCAAACATGAGAGAAAGCATCATGAGTTCTGCTTCTGTGTAGTCTCTCTCCAAAGCATTCATGACCCTACTAGCAAAGTAGATGGGTCGCATCCTTGTACTGTGGGGATCTTGTTGTAGCAACACGGCACCAATTGTTTCCCTTCCAACACTAGAGCTAACAAAGAATGTGTACTCCCAACAAGGAGGCATGAGTGTTGGTAGCTCTGACAAAATGACTTTAATGTTACAAAAATACTCTTCAAGCTCATCAGACCATGCAAATTCTACTTGTTGTGTCAACTTTTGCAAAGGATGAAGCAACTCCGAGGCTAAGTGAATGAAGCGTGACATATACTTCACCTTCTGAATGAAAGAGATGACCTCCTTAAGACTCTTCGGTGATGGGAGCTCAATAAGAGCCTTTGCCTTTGAAGGATCCACCTCAATGCCTTTATAGGAAACCTTGTGACCGAGCAAGATCACTTCATCCTCACCTATGTGGCACTTGTCGGGGTTGAGTTGACCTCCCATGTCGTAGATCTTCTTTAAACCTTCTTCTACCCTTTGTAGATGCAATGATTTTGAGCTATAAATGCAGAAATCATCAATGAACACCCTAATTGACTTTCCAAAGAATGCTTGAAACACCATGTTCATGAAACGTTGGAATGTTGCAGGAGCACTTGTCGGTCCAAATGGCATGACTCTAAAAGCATAACAACCCCAAGGAGTGATAAAGGTTGTTTTCAATTGATCTTCCAATGCGATACCTATTTGAAAGTAGCCTGAGTAGCCATCACACACAGTGTACTTCTCATGACCAGCTACCTCATTTAGTATCTCATCCTGAAATGGGAGGGGAAAGTGATTTGATAGGGGGGGATAACTCACTATGGCAATCACAGAGAGCCGAAAAACGGCTATCACTAGCATCTGTCGCTACTTCAAATTGTTTACTGAAGTCTGGAAGCTTTAAAATAGGAGCTGAGACCAAGAATTATTTTAGCTTAGCAAAACTAGACTCGTGCTCGGTCTTCCAATCGATCCTCATTCCTTTCTTCAGGTGTTTCGTCAAAGGTGCAACAATAAGTGCATAATCCTTGACAAAAATCCTGTACCATCCCGTTATTCCAAGAAATCCCCTTACTTCGCTGACAGTGGATGGTTGAGGCTAGTCAATGATGTCCTTGAATTTGTCTGGGTCCACTGAAATCCCTTCAGCCGAAATGTCAAATCCAAGATAGTTAACCTTTGGTGAGAAAAAAGTGCACTTGCTCTCTTTAGCGTAAAGCTGGTGTTCTCAAAGGAGATCAAGTACTTTGCGAACATGTTCCTTGTGATCTACTTCATTCTTAGAATAGACTAGAATGTCATCAAAGAAAACCAAGACAAAGTCATCCAGGTAAGGTTTGAAAATATCCTGCATGAGTCGATTGAAGCTTGCAGGAGCATATGTTAGACCAAAAGACATTACTGTGAATTCGTAGTGTCCATACCTAGTGTTGAAAGCCGTCTTTGGAATATCTGATTCCTTGATCCTGATTTGGTAAAATCCTGACCTTAGATCAATCTTTGTAAATATTTTGGCACCGTGGAGCCTGTCCAAGAGTTCGTCGATCCTTGGAATTGGATACTTGTTCTTGACAGTTACCTGATTCAGCCCACGATAGTCTATGCATAGCCTTAAGGTCCCATCCTTCTTCTTCTGAAAAAGAACTCGAGCACCCCAAGGAGAAGTACTGGGTCGAATGAATCCTTGCTCAATGAGTTGCCTAAGTTGTTCTTTGAGTTCGATGGCCTCCGGAAGTGACATTTTATAAGGTCTTTTTGAGATAGGTTCACACCCAGGGATAGTCTCAATCTCATGATCTACCTCTCTGTGTGGTGGAAGATTCGTAAGGTCTTCAGGGAATACGTATCATACTCCCTTAGCCAGTCTGGTCGAAGTGAGGTATCTGATTGGTCCACCTTATTGAGTTTAACTACATATATTTGCTGACCCTTCCTTAGTCCCTTTAAGAGTCTGCTGGCCTTAACTAGAATAGCCCTAGGTCTCCCATTTTCCCCCTGAATTAAGGCTTCATTACCCAAGTTATCTGTAAATGTAAAGTTTCCTTGTGCACAATGGATATGGGCCTTATTTTGCTTTAACCAATCCATCCCTAGTATCCCATCAAAGAATCCTACGGGTAAGGTTCCAAATTGGGCAGAAGTCGGGTGTCCCCCTAAATCAAAGTCAATTTTGCATGCAGAGTGTTGAGATACTACCTCCTTGCCGTTTGCTAACTCGACAACTAGCTTGCTTGACGGATACTTATCTAGATTAAGCTTTCTCATGCATCTGGGTGAAAGAAATGAAAGAGTACTGCCACAATCTATAAGGAAGTTAACTTGTTCACCTCTGAGAGATCCTGGCGTATGAATGACTGCGTATTGCTCGCAACCATTGGGATTGTCAATTGCAGCATGTAGGGTTTCTCTCTCCACTACTTCATCACCCACAGTTGGTTGTACCACTGCGGCGTTTACTCTGGAGATAGCTCCACGCCCTCACCCTCTGTTCATTCTTTCGCGTCCTCCTCTTCCATTAGCTTGGCCACGCCCACAGGTATTCAAGGGTATGGCATTGGCGTTGTTTGCATGAATGTTCCTGGGGCAATTGGACCTGTAGTGTCCATGCTCGCCGCAACCATAGCATCGAACATCAGGGAACTCCATGGTTGTGGTGGTAGCCACAATAGGGTGCTGGTTATAGGCTTGGTTGGCTGGTCTGTTGTCCCAAGCAGTGTTCCTTGCCCTCTTTGCCCAATGATTCCTCCTATTCTGATTAGCCTTTTGTACTTCGAGAGCTAGAGGTTTAGCCCTCAACAAAGGCATCCTGTAGTGTTGACGGCCTGAGAGCCTCCATCCGAGTGTTTAAGGGATCGATTAGTCCTTGACAGAACCTTGCCACCTGTTGTTCCAAGGTCATCTTAGGAGCATATCTCCGAAGAGTGACAAACTTTGCATAGTATTCTTCGACAGTTGAATTCAGCTGCCAAAGTGAAAAGAATTCATTCATTCTCAAGGTTCTATAGGCAGGTGGTAAATAGCACCTCATTATCGTAGCTTTGATGTCTTCCCAAGATTGGGAAGATCCTTTAATGTCCAGGTCTCTGCAATGTTGCTTCCACCATATCTTGGCATCGCCAGTCAAGCGGAACATCGCAAGCATGGTCTGATTTACGAGTTGGGTTCCCGCAGCTTCAAAGTAATCGTCCATGGCTTCCATCCATACTTCCGCATCTCTCTCCACATTTGCCCCCTCGCCCTTAAAGATCGGAGGTTGGGCTTGTTTGAGGAGAAGCTTCTTCTCTTGCGCTGCCGAGTACAGAGCAACAGGCGGTACCTACATGGGTTATACGAACTTCTTGATACCACTACTTGAATTCCAAAATAGACACGAGACTTTTAATAAAATTCAAATTCCACTTTATCAAGAGACAGAGATTCGGAGACAAAAAGCACTTTATTGATGAAAATTTATTACAATCAAAACTCCTCAAGGTTTAGAATGACTGATGACCGCTTATTACATGGCTTTATGGATTGCGTATAACATACGCCTAGGAAATGGTATTGACATGATGCACTACTTCATTTGTGTAATAGTTCTTATACACATTCTTGAGTGGATAATAAACTAAGATATCTGGCCGAAGTTCCGCTTTCAGTAATCCAAAGGTTTTGACTCGGTTTGTTGGAATCACATTGGTGACCTTCTCCAAGAGCCAATCGTTGATGGTTTGGTTGGAGTTGCCCGAAACAGTCTGGTCCAATCGTGTGGGCACCAAGTAGAATATCTCTATTACTCTCAACTCTTCTCCCCAACGTATCTTTTTCAAGTCGGTAGCCAGGCATCCTAGCTTCCGAGCATTGATGTAGTAAACCCCTCCTGGAAATGTCCAATCAAGTTCCCATCCTTTGTCAATGCGAGTGGAGTGTGGCGTATAAGCCTTCAACAGTATCTCCATGACATCTCGCCTAAACTGGTAAACAGGGGATCTTCGAGCTTGCTCACAAATAAGCTCAAACACTTGGAACTTTCGGTATTCTAGCACGGGATCTTCCTGCAACACCAATGCAAGGAATTCGGATTAGATACCTATATACTTCAGTTCCTTTTAAATGTTCAAACAATACGACTTTATTTTCCCAGCCTAACCTAGGCTCTAATACCAGGTGTGAGGTCCCCACCCCGTCGTATCAAACAACGGATCTGATGGTAAACCTGGTGGCCATTAGATCTATAGCGGAAGCAAACAAAATGGTTCAGGGTTCAACTAGCGGACGATCTCTCATCACAAAGTAAGTCGAGTTCGAGCCTACTAGCAACGAGATCTAGCTCCACCTCGCAGGGGAAGCGTACTTAACTATCTAGCGATCCTAAGACCCACCTTCCAAGAGGAGAGAAACCCCGAGTTCCTTTTTCCCCATGTTTCAGAGGCACGTACTCTCGAGGATTCGCTGCTCTAGGGGCAATGAGTAATACTAATATCGAGTAAGCACTATGGGGACAGAGAGTTCCCGACCAATCGGGACCACCCATCTCGTAAGCATTGGCAACCCGAGCCAAGCCCCCACTTTCCACCCCTACACTCACACTTCCTCGTGTGACCTAATTACTACCACCAAGGTTGTTCAACATAGATATTCCTTGTTTAATTCCGAATCACATGGTTCATTAAAACAGCCCTTCAACCAGTATTGCAAACAACACCAAGACAGAATTCTAGTAAAAATTCTACTCAAACTTATTCATAAAAGTTCCAATGTTCTGGAGGTACAACATCCCCCCTCCGGCGAGAGTTAACTCCTCCCGTTGTCGCCTAGCTGCCCATACAACTAGGTATGTCCACCGCATAGAAAGCACGTCATGGAAACTCCCACCGCATAGAAAGCAAGACGTGGGTTCCCACCGCATAGAAAGAAAGTCGTGGGTATCCACCGCATAAAAAGCAAGTCGTGGATTCAAGAGACCTAACGAGGAACTCTGTCCCCTGTGATCAGTAGGGGGGGTCAGGACTGATTCAACATTGGAAATAAAATGAACATGTCGAGCTAAATTTTCCCTAGCAGACATTCTTTCCTCTTGCAAACAGCATACCCATCAATCATTTCTTTCCTACTTTATACTTAAATGTACTATGCATTCAATGCCGAGGTTTTTGTCAGATTTCTCCAACATGTTCGGGGATATGTTCATTCCTAACTAATCGTATGCAATGTTAATTAAACAACTTGAATAGAAATTGGGACCTACCTCTTCCATTTCTTTGTCAATAGCCCGTGAGATGGCTGGTATTTGCTCGTCCATGGGAGCCTTTCCTTTTTCGTTGACATTGCTTGTTCCCACCTCGTGATCGTGGGCTCCACCGAAGCGAGTTCTCTTAACCGGGGCCATTTTTCTCACTACTTAAATGATAGACTTGAAAAAAAAAAGAGCTAAGGTCCGAGAGTAATATGAAAACCAATCGGCAGATTAGATTTATTAAAGACTCCTCCTTATGCACGAGGTTAGATTTTTCCCTTTTTTTCCCTAGCAATTTTAAGGGTAATTCTGTATCCACCCTATAGGAAACGACTCTAAGGTTAATTACTTGGCTTAGATGATTAAGAAATTTAGAGTATTTCTAATTGATTCATGAAAGATATGAAGTAAACAAGCTCATTCATTTTCCTAGAGCAATATGAAGGTGCAGAGTGACCGCAGGCATGTGTGATGGAAAAACCTTCTTCTTATTGGACTAATGACGGATTAATTTTCAGCCTTAATCACATCTAAATGTCGGAGAAGATTAAGTATAATTTAATTACAACTCTATTGAGTAGTGAAAGATTGAATTCTGACAAATCTACACTATTACTAGCTGACAATTTATTGACTATACCGCTGATAGCCGTTTTTCGGCTCTCCATAATTGCCATAGTAAGTTACTCCACCCTACCAAATTCACCGAAACGCTATGGCTATCCCTACCATTTCACTGTACATAGGCGTGTGTGAGTTAGGGGGCTTTTTCCATATCTTCTTAAAAACCCTCAGCTAGCTAGTCACTGCGCTAGTTGAGCCAAAAAAATAAAAAAAATTATATTATGGCCTCTTTGTGTGTAAATATTTCATTGTATATATGGCCTAAATATAGGGATTTTTTATAATTATTTTGGTATTTTATTTAAATATTTCTACTTAGGTGTGTGTTTTATTAAACTTATGTACACCTTCTTTCATCCTCTTACACCATAATTATATTTTTTGCCAATATGTACATACTCTAACCTCATATTTTTCCTTTATACAAATCACTCCCACATTCTCACCTTCACCCTCGTGAAAACAAAAAATTGATTTCTACTCATTGGTTATGTTTATTATATTATTTACTTGCATACCTTTTCCTCTTTCACCCAAAATAATTCAAGGAGAGACCATATCATATGATTCCAATATCTTTCCATATCCATAACTCCTCCATATTTTTATTATTATTTTTACTCATTATTCTAACACCATGTGCTCATTGAGCTAAAGTCCATGAATAGTCCATACACTAGTCCCACCATGTATATATTTCTTTATTCACCAATAATCCTCCTCCATGCATGGGTCAAGGGCAACTTGGATGCTTTGTATTATAATATGACAAAGGAGGGGCTCACTCTTGGATGCATTGTACAAATTCAACAAAGGAGGGGGCCACTAAAAGACTTTTGCAGGCATTAAAAATAGGCTTTTTGGTGAGAATTTTGACACCTATCTCCACTCCCAATTTGGAGCGGTAGTCAAAAGAGAAAATGTAGCCCACGCTCTGAATAATCACCTCAAAGTTTTTCATGATTTTTGGAGCTACCAGCGGTGAGCTATAATTTTTTGAGTGGACCCCAGTCTGCCCACTTTTCTCACAAGTAGCCCTTAGTCTTCTCTCACCCTTCGACACACCTACTCACTCTTACACATCCCTCCCTCTCCTTCCCTCACTCAAACTTGCAATTTCCATGGCTTCTCCCACCCTCTTCACCATTACCCTTCTCTCTCATCCCTATAGTTCTTTTATGAACCTCTACATACATACACCCTTTCCATGTCTCTCTCTATTGCTTCTATGTTACAATTTCATTTACCTCTCCTAAAAATATATAAAATTCAGCATCTTAACCATGATAACTTCTGAAAATTGAGGATTTTTCATCAACAAATCCTCTTTTCATCGTGGTGGTCAACCGTGGCGGCGGCGTAAAGAAGCGAAGAAGAAGAAGAAGACCAGCGGTCATTTTTTCCACAATCTACACAAGGGTGAGTTCAAGCTTCTTCAAAGCTTCACCATCTCAATGATTTTCTTTTAATTCACCCCTCTTCCTTCATCAAATCAAATCATCCTACCCATTGTATCACTAACAATTCTAGTGATTATTACCACTAACAACTAACTTCTCTTGTAAAAATGCACCCACACTATCAACATATGGAGTAGGCAACCGCACAAGTAAACCAAATTCACTCACTTCCATGGAAGTTTCTCTCCTTTCACCACATCAATAATTCTCTTACTTGAGCCCACATCCATGTGACTCAAGAGAAAAGAGAGACCCCATTCTCATTTGAAATTCATAAAAATTCATAATCCTTGATCTTTCCTAATAAAATTGATTAGGCTTAATCCTAATCAAGGCTTCTAAAACCTATAAATAGAACCCATTCCTCCTTGTAAAAGACATCACTATACCATTGCACACTAGATTGAGCGTAGCACATGCCAGTTCTATCTTGGTTGTAAAGAGAGAGTAAACTTTCTATACACCATCACTTTGGTGCATAGAAAAGCTTGAGCTAGTTTGAGTGAGTGCGAGTAGAAGATATTCTTCCTACCATCGTTGTATCCACCCCAACATCAATGAATTGTTAGTTTTGGGTGCAATTCATGTCCAAAGGCTCACGCTTCTCCTTCAATTTGGCTTGGCAAACTCATTCAGCTTCATAAGGTGACTTGTTTCATTGAAGGTTGTTGTTTTGTTGCTTGTGATTCATTGGCTATTGTTTGGCTACCATTGTAAGAGGTTGGATGGTGAGAGGGCTCCCATAACCCTAAGACAATGTGCTAGTGATGCTATAACCAAATCTTGTCACTTGATTCCGCAAGCTGTAAGTCCCTTTTTGTGCAAAATATAAAGTTGAGGCTAAGTTGTACACCATCTCTCTCTCTCTCTCTCTCTCTCTCTCTCTCTCTCGTGTTTTAGTGTGTGAGAGTGTTCCATTGGTGTTAGGGTTAGTGTAAATCCCTTGCTTGTTTGTGGGTTGCTCTAACGATTCTCCTCTTGTACGTCCTAGTTCGCTCTTAAACTAGGTGGTGCCCCTTGTGTAGTTGGGATTTGGCTGTGGGTTTGTTGTTTTGGTTTGTGTTGTGTTGTGCCCCAGCCCCATTGAGCAGCACGGGAGCCTTGAAGGGTGTCTAGAGGTTGCTCTTCTTGTTGCCCGCCCCGGACCGCCTCACCGCCTAGAGAGAGAATCTTTCCTAATCATGCATTAATCCTTGATTAAGGATGATGAATGGCTGAATAAATTAACTAAATGAATGATAATTATGTAATGAAGTATAGCTATGAAAACTTAGAGAGCAGCTATAGAGAATTATAGCTAAAAGTAGGCATAGTAGACAAGAATTATGAGTGGGTAATCATAGATTAAGAAGAGCAGTAATTAAACCATAATTACCGTGATTAGGGGCTGAGAATCCTCTTAAATTTCTGATGCAATGAATCCTCAAGATGGGAATTTCGGCAGCACCTCCCTCCTTGCTTCTCCTTCAAAAGCTGTGTGTGTGCCGACAGCACCTTCCCAGTGTGTAGGTGTGTGAGTATGCAATGTGTGTGTGTGAGCATATATGTCTCTCTCTGTGTGTGTAGGCCTTTAAATAGGCTCCTACAGGCTGAAAATCGATTTGTGCTGCTAATTGCATCTGGATGAGCACTCAGTCCTTGCATGGCAAGTCCAGTTGCCTACCCACCAAGTGTCCAGTTTGGCTCAGTAAACTAACTCTCACACTGAGTTGCAGGCTTGGCAGCTTCCCCAAGACTCCCACAAAGCAAGAGGGCGCCCCCTAGCTGCTAAAGCAGGTCTGGAGTGGGCTGGGACCTGTTCCCACACAGCCTCGGGCCCCCGGTGCCTCCCGGACAATTTTGTGAAAAATTGGTTTTACGCTAAAACGGGTCATACGAATCGGATTTTGATGCCGTAAATTGCCATACGAAGCTCTGACTAAGGTGTACTAGCCCGAGTACCTGCCATATATAGTAGCCCCCCCGGCGTCCGAAAATGCATTTTTTTTCAAATTTGGGGTACGGGTGCAGTTTTTCGAGACGATCAAAACTGGACGATTCGGGTGACCAAAAACTTACTATTTTTGGAAAATTTTCACAAAAATTATTTTAATTCACATTTTGAAGCTTTATAACATTCTAAACATCATGGCACTGACAGAATCTGGAAAACTGCTAAAAATAGTAACTTATTCCATTATATTCATTTCATGGTATAAGGGTGCTCTTCTGATCGGGTCAGAGACCTTACACTTCATCTGTATCTTTTTTCAAGCTGTGAAGGTCGCCCTAGCTCCCAAATTCTATCTTTGGCACATATTGTTGGAACTAGGGTTGTAGAGAAACGCACACAGCTTGGAGAAGATGAAGGAAGCTCAAGGCACACAATAGAGAGTGTATTACTTAGTGTGCAAAGGAAAGATAGATAGCCCTAGAGTGATGGGCGTATATACAATGCACGAGGAAAAAACCTCCTAAAGAGGGAAAAAATGCTCCGATGGTCCTAGTGTGTTCACACACATCACTACCACATGTATATGGTAACAAATCCCCCCTGGAGTGATGCGGTGAACGAGAGCTGGCACATGAGTAAAGGGAAGTACCATGCCCTAAGGACATGATCAGTCCACAAAGGGGAGTAAGCCGAAAGCTTTGCAGAAAGCTTCAAGCTTCTCACGAGACAATGCCTTTGTGAAAAGATTTGCAAGGTTGTCCTCTGTTGGCACATAAGCCAAGCTGATATCTCCTGTTGAGAGCCTCTCCGTGACATAGTGGTAATTCACCTCAATGTGCTTTGTGCGAGAATGAAAAACTGGGTTCCTCGCAATTGCCAATGCGCTCTGACTGTCAGTGTAGATAGTGTTGGCAGTGTCCTGCCAACACCCAAATCAGCCATAAGGCGTCTGAGACATACACACTCAACCGTAGCTGTGAAGACTTCCCTGTACTCAGCCTCACAACGCGAAGTGGCCACAGCAGGTTGCTTCTTGCTCAACCATGATATACATGAGCTTCCAAGCATGAAACAAAAACCACTTGTGGACACCTGTGTGTCAAAACAACCAGCCCAATCTGAGTCCGAAAAAGCATGTAAGTCTGGCGGCAATGATCCCCCTTGGGATAAAACAAGCCAAGCTGTAAAGTGTCACTCAAGTAGTGGAAAATCCTGTTGACATCCTGCCAATGCTTAGACCTGGGGCTATGCATAAATTTGTTGAACTGTGAGACTGCAAACTTAGTATCCGGCCTTGTGTTGCATACATAAATGAGGTAGCCAACAGCAGTTTTGTAAAGAGTGACATTAGCAGGATCGCCAGCATCATGTAGACTCAACTTCAAACCTGTTTCCATGGGAGTGGCAATAGGTTTGCAATCCTCAAGTCTAAACTTACATAACAATGTCTCTATGTAACTTTTCTGACACAAGGCAATACCATCATCACGCTGCTTAAACTGTATACCCAAGTAATGATGCAACAGTCCCAAATCTTTCATCTTGAAAGTAGCATTCAAATCAGTCTTAAATTCAGCAATATGTCTCTCATTTGGTCCAATGATCAGCAAATCATCGACATAGAGAACCACAAAATCATATTCTAATTTCATGGCAGCCATCCAATTTTCTGAATTATGTGCTTCATCAAAAGACAGGCTCCTCAACATCATGTAAACTACATACGACCAAAGCATAACAATCTGATGCATAAGATGCATGGCGAGAGCTTGAACGAGTACGACTAGACAAAGGTGCATCCAATTTACTGTCACGCAAAGTGTGCACCAGCCATTTTGGCATACCTCTAGCTTGCTCATTTTCAGCCCTTTCCTCATCAAGTACATCATGTACATCTGCATCAGTAATAGGCTGATCTAAAACATTTTTTAGAAACCCCCATAGGCTGTATATTTGCCTCATTAGAATTTACATTCGTATTTCCACCACTGAAAAGAGGCAACAAAGTGTCATAAAAGTCCTGTGAGCTTACATTACTGTCTCTAGTACATGACAGCAAGGGCTGAACAGAATCTTCCACAAACACTACATCCCGGGAAAGCAAAATACGCTTTGTTTTGCGATGATATAACCTGTAACCTTTGCTTTCAACACTATAACCAACAAAAATACATTTGACAGCCTTATTATCCAATTTTCTACGTTGTGTTTGTGGCACCAAAGCATATGCCAAACAGCCAAAAACACGCATGTGCTCGATAGAAGGCTTTCTATCATGCCATGCTTCATATGGAGTAATAGACTGCAAAGCTTTCGAAGGACACCTGTTTAGTACATAAGTGGAACACATGATGGCCTCAAGCCAAAAAGAATGCGACAAAGCTTGACTTTTGACCATGCGTCGTGTCATTTCCGTCAATGACCTGGTTTTCCTCTCAGAAACACCATTTTGCTGAGGTGTATAAGGCACTGTACATTGGTGTTTTATCCCACGACTAGCCAGAAATGTATTAAATTCATGAGACATATACTCCCCCCCTCTATCGGAACGGAGGGTTCCCATAGTACATTTTGAGACATTTTCAGCCATAGCCAGAAATTGTTTGAAGCACATAAAAACTTCAGACTTCGCTTTAAGCGAGAATACCCACGCATGCCTGGAGTAATCATCAATGAAAGTTACGAAGTAAAGGTAATTGCCCAAGGATGGAGTTTGCATGCACCCACAAACATCACTATGCATAAGCTGCAACCTGCATGTGGCCCAAACTGAACCATCCTTTGGAAACTTAGAACGTTGCATTTTACCCAAAATACAGCCTTCAAAAACATGTTTGACGGGTGCTTCAAGAGGCGGCAAAGAAGCAACCATATCAGATTTTTGCAAACGCAACAAACTGGCAAAATTCAGATGACCAAAACGTGCATGCCAAAGTTTTGCATCTGAAATAGCCCTTTAATCTGGAACAGCATTTGCAAAATTTTGTCTACACTTGTCATACAAAGTGAGCTTATACAGCCCATAGCACAAAAGGCCAGATGCAACAATTTCATCACCAAAATTGAGATCATGAACTGTACATCTGTCATCCACAAATTTGACTACAAGTCCAAGTCTAGCAAGTGCGGATACAGACAAGAGATTCTTCTTGATCCCAGGTACATAAACTGCATCAACAAGTGTGAAGGAACTGCCATTTGCAGCAGTAAGCACAAACTTTCCAACTCCCTAAACCGGATAAGAGGCATTGTTGGCACAAGTGACTGAATTCCCATGAGGGACAGACTCGAGAGAGGTAAAAAATTCACGATGTGAGGTAATGTGCTTTGTAGCACCATTGTCAAAATACCACACATGTGAATCTGCAGCAACTAACAAGCATGCATCATGGACAGCAGGATTGTAAGTGCACTCTGCGCTAAAAGCCCATTCTGCATCAACATCATCATTACAGTCTCCTTTTACAAAAGACTCAACAATGGCTGCATTTGTAGTGGAACCAGCATTTGCAGTGGAACCACCCTCTTGCTTCTTAGCCTCTTTTTCCTTCAACTTAGGACACTGCTTGATCAAGTGATCATTAGCTTTACAATAATGGCAACGCATCTTCTTTTTTCCCTTATCACCAGAATTGCCAGACGAAGTGCTGCAAGCAAAAGCATTGGGAATAGAAGTTTTGCCACTCGCAGCAGAACCATAAGAAGTGGCTGCATTGTTGTTACCACCCTTTCTTTGAGAAGCAATAAAAGCCTGTTCAATTGCACACTGTCTAGTCCTGTTTTTTTTTGAAAGTGACTCTTGCAACAACAATGTGCATAATGTATCAAAGTTGACAACTTCTGGATTTCCTTGGGTCATAAGCCTCCAAGTACTAGCAAAAATCTGGTAAGGCATCAAGAACAGTTTGCACAAGGAAACTGTTTGAAATAACTTCACCTGCAAAAATTAGTTGCTCATTGATATCCTTGACACTAGCAAGGAAAGTGTCCATATCATCATCCTCATGCATAATCTTCGACTCCAGCTCTTTACGCAGCAAAGCAATTTTAGCCTCATTGTGGCTTGCATAAAGACCTGCTAGAATATCCCAAGCCTGTTTTGCAGATTTTTCTAAATGAATGTGAGGAACAATGGTGTGCTTCACAAACAACGCAATCAATGTATGAGCCTGCGCATCCTTTACATCCCAACGAGCTTGTTCTGCCGTAGGCAAAACAACTCTAATAGCAGCAATCCTTGTAGCAAGACCTGCAACATCCTCAACATCGCCTGCATCCTCAGAACCAGGACGTACATCAATGCCCTGCACAATGTTCCAGACGCCCGTTGACACAAGAACATGTTGCATCATATAAGCCCACATAGGGTAGTTGTCCCCATCCAACCTGTCCTCAGCAGCAAACATCTTGAACACATTTGTGTTGTTGTCAGCCATGGTAAATGTTGCACCTGATGTGAAAACTGCCCAAAAATAGGAGAAATGGAGCGGGAACAACACGTGGTATATAGCACAAACCGTAGAAGACTGTAAGGCACCTATCATGCAGAAATTGGCACTGATAGAAATTTTGCACAAAATGACGAAATTGCATGTGCAGACCTGCCTGTAGTGGAAACGGGGGCCGAAATGAGCCCGAATCAAAAATCTGAGCAGACTAAGAACTTTGAGCTCTCCCGAAATATTTGTCGACCTGCAAACGCTTGCCAAACCTCACTGTAATCGAAGAATGTAAGCAGGCGTGTGCTGGAGCAGCTGGCGACTAAGCTCGAGAGGACGTAACCTGCTCTGATACTAATTGTTGGAATTAGGGTTGTAGAGAAACGCACACAGCCTGGAGAAGATGAAGGAAGCTCAAGGCACACAATAGAGAGTGTATTACTTAGTGTGCAATGGAAAGATAGATAGCCCTAGAGTGATGGGCGTATATACAATGCGCGGAGGGAAAAAACCTCCTAAAGAGGGGAAAAATGCCCCGGCGGTCCTAGTGTGTTCACACACATCACTACCACATATATATGGTAACACATATTTGGAGATGGACCATCCTTTTCTACCATTGGAAATAGCGCATAGCTTCTTGGTCTTGCTTCCATTCAACATGTCTTGTAATCCATAAAGTCCAAGAGACAACATCCCAGACAAGGATCACCTCAAGCACATTCTGTGGGTGCTTTCTGAATTACACCATATTTACCATACATGTAAACCAAGGCATTTCCAAGGATGAGGTTTTATCTCAACAGCCCCTGACTAACAGTATCATTGTGAATTCTTTTGCCCATATTAGTGTCTTGCATAGTGCCACATGCCTTCAAAATGCAAGTGTAGGTAATTGCATTTAGAGAGACGCCCTCACTTGGCATCCTCTGAAAACAATACAAGGCTTTGTGGTCCTATCCCCTATTAGGTATAGCCCGCAATCAAAACGGTCCCAAGAGAGGACATCTCGGATATGCAACTTCTCAAGCACTTTTTGTGCTTTTTGAAGTAGAGAAAATTTGGCATACATGTCGACCAAGGCATTCTTTTTTCCATGTTGTGCGTAGTGCCACATGCCATATCATTGTTGTACGTAATGCCACATGCTAGCGATGCACTCCCTGGTTCCTTTTTGTTAATGTATGTGTTACCATATACATGTGGTAGTTGTTAAGTATGGAGCCTGATTTACCCCATGTAATTTTCTGTGGTAAAAGCGCACATTTGTAAGGCCCCCATTATGAGGAGAAGCCATCGTGCGGAAAGGAAAATCACTCACCGGAAACCAAAATTTTCATAGTCAAAATTCAAGGGCAACTTTAGGGGCCTCGGGGGCGAAGGCCCCCGATACTTTTTTTCTTCCCTCGCCGGAATATTATGGCCGGACGGCGGCCAAAAAGTGGTCGGAAATCGACTAGTTGGTTGGCCGGTGGCCGGTAGTCAATGGCCGGTGGCCGGTGGTCGGAAGTCAATGGCCGGTGGCCGGTGGCCGAATTCAAAAGCGGATTTGTCTACACAAGGGCGGCCACACATGGGCGGATTGGAGGGTCCGATTTGGACTTACTCACACAAGGATGGGGCTACACATGGCTGCCTCTCATGAGAGAGGGCAGCCCTTTTGGCCTATAAAAGGAGGCCATTTCTACACACATTTCATAGTGTGAAGTTGATGCAACAAGGTGGGTGTGAAGTGGTGAGAGTGAAGCAAGGCGGGAGCTCCATTAAGGGTATAATCCCTTTGTAAACTACTTCTTGTTTTGAAGTACTAAAGCCATTGAGTGGCTACTTTCCTGTGGACGTAGCACACATTGGGTGAACCACGTATATCGTGTGTACTCTCTCTCTCTCTCTACTCTATAATCTAGTGTATGTAAATATGTCTCTCTCCATTAAGTAATCTACTCAATTATCTATTTATCTACGTCTTATTTCCTGACAGTAGTGATGTGTGTGAACACACTTAGGACTGCCACGGCAGTTTTTCCCTCACTAGGAGGTTTTTGCCCCCTATCATTGTATATATGCCCATCATTCTAGGGCTATCCATCTTTCCATTGCACACTAAGTAATACACTCTTTGTTGTGTGCCTTGAGCTTCCTTTGTCTTCTCCAAGTTGTGTGTGTTTTCCTACAACCCTAATTCCAATAATCGATATCAGAGGAGGTTGTGTCCTCTTAGGCTTAGTCGCCAGCAGCTCCAGCACACCCCTGCTCACTTTCTCCAATTTTTGTGAGCTTTGGCAAGCTTCGTAGGTCTACTAATATTATGGGTGTGCTCAAATTTAGATTGCTCAAATTTTTGATTCGGGCTGATTTCGACCTCCGTTTCCACTACAAACAGTATTGCACAGGCTATTTTGCCATTTTGTGCAAAATTTTTGTCAGTGTTGTTTTTGCATAATAGGTCCCTTACAGTCTTCTACAACTTTTTCTATATAGCACATGTTGTTCCCGCTTCGTTTCTCCTCTTTTCGAGCAATTTTCACGTCAAGTGCATGCATTTGTCATGGCTGACAACAACACAGATGTGTTCAAGATGTTTGCTATTAGGACAGATTGGATGGGGACAATTACCCTATGTGGGTTTACATGATGCAACATGTTCTCGTGTCAAAGGGTGTATGGAATATAGTGCAGGGCATTGATGTACATCCTGGTTCTGAAGATGTAGGTGACATTGAGGATGTTGCAGGTCTTGCTGCAAGGATTGCAGTTGTTAGAGTTGTGTTGCCTACAGAAAAACAAGCTCGTTGGGATGTAAAAGATGTGCAGGCTCATTCATTGATTGTGTTGCCTATGAAGTGCACCATTACTCCCCAAGTCACTTACAAAAATGGCACGATGTATGGTCAAAAGTCAAGCTTTTTCGCATTCTTTTTGGCTTGAGGCCATCATGTGTGGCACTTATGTATACTAAGCAGGTGTCCTACGAAAACTTTGAAGTCTATTACTCCATATGAAGCATGGCATGATAGAAAGCCTTCTATTGCGCACATGTGTGTTTTTGGTTGTTTGGCATATGCTTTGGTACCACAAACATAGCCGCAATAAATTGGATGATAAGGCTGTCAAATGTATTTTTTTTTGTTATAGTGCTGAAAGAAAAGGTTACAGGTTGTATCATCCACAAACAAACCATATTCTGGTTTCACGAGATGTTGTGTTTGTGGAAGATTATGTTCAGTCCTACTAGAGACAATACTGTAATCTCACAGGACATTTAGGACACTTTGTTGCCTCTTTTTAGTGGTGGAAGTTCGAATGTAAATTCCAATGAGGCAAATGTACAGCCTATGGGGGTTTTTGAAAATGTTACATATCAGCCTATTACTGATGCAAATGTACATGATGTACTTGATGAGGAAAGGGCTGAAAATGAGCATGCTAGAGGTATGCCAAAATGACTGGTGCATACACTGCGTGATAGTAAATTGGATGCACCTTTGTCTAGTTGCACTCATTCAGGATCTCACTATGCATCTTATGCATCAGATTGTTATGCTTTGGCTATGTGTGGCTTACATGATGTTGAGGAACCTCTGTCTTTTGATCAAGCACAAAATTCAAAAAATTGGATGGCTGCCATGCAATCTATATATGATGCACTTATAGAAAATGACACATGGACATTATGTGATTTTCCTCTTGGAAAACAGGCCATTGGAAGTGGGTTTACGAGTTGAAATGCAAGTCGGATGGTGAGATTGATCACTATAAGGCTCGACTTGTTGCAAAGGGTTATGCACAAGAAAAAGGCATAGATTATGTAGAGACTTTTTCTCCCACTTGTTGTATGACTACTGTGCATTTTCTATGTGCATTGGCAACTCATTTTAATTATGAGTTTATGTAACGCAGCCTCGCGGTTTTGTCAATAAAGGACAAGAGGATAAGGTGTGCAAATGTAACAAAGCTTTGTATCGATTGAAGCAATCTTCTCATGCTTGGTATGAGAAAGTTGACATTCATTTGGTCAAACGAGGTTTTTTGTAACTGTCCAACAAAAAGCACATTGTTTGTAAAGCGTGAGGGTGATGTACTTCTCATTGTGGTGCTTTATGTAGATGATTTTTTGATCATTGGACCAAATGAGAGACATATTTCTAAATTTAAGGCTAATTTGAATGCTACTTTCAAGATGAAATATTTGGGGCTGTTGCATCATTACTTGGGTATACAGTTTAAGCATTGTGATGGTGGTATTTCCTTGTGTCAAAAAAGTTACTTGGAGACATTGTTATGTAAGTTTGGACTTGAGGATTGCAAACCTATTGCGACTCCCATGGAAACGGATTTGAAATTGAGTCTTCATGATGATGGTGATCCTGCAAATGTCACTCTTTACCAAACTAATGTTGGATGCCTCATTTATGTATGCAACACAAGGCCGGATACTAAGTTTGCAGTTTCACAGGTCAGCAAATTTATGCATAGCCCCAGGTCTAAGCATTGGCAGGATGTCAAGAGGATTTTCCACTACTTGAGTGGCACTTTAAATCTTGGCTTGTTTTATCCCAAGGGGGGAGCATTGCCGCTAGACTTACATGATTTTTCGGACTCAGATTGGGCTAGTTGTTTTGACACGCGAGTGTCTGCACGTGGGTTTTATTTCATGCTTGGCAGTTCATGTATATCATGGTTGAGGAAGAAGAAACCTAATGTGGCCACTTCTCGTTTTGTGAGGCTGAGTACAGGTTAGTCTTGAGATCTACGGTTGAGTGTGTATGGCTAAGATGCCTTATAGTTGATTTGGGTGTTAGACAGGACACTGCCAACACTATCTACGCTAACAGTCAGAGCGCATTTTCAGTTGTGAGAAACCCAATTTTTCATGCTCACACAAAGCACATTGAGGTGCATTACCACTATGTTAGGGAGAGGATCTCACCAGGAGAGATCATCGTGGCTTATGTACTAACACAGAACAACCTTGCAGATCTTTTCACAAAGGCATTGTCTTGTGAGAAGCTCGAAGCTTTGCGCAAAGCTTTGGGCTTCCTCAGGGCATGGAACTTCCCTTCACTCATGTGCCAGCTCTAGTTCACCACATCACTCCAGGGGGGATTTGTTACCCTATACATGTGGTAGTGATGTGTATGAACACAGTTAGGACCACCGGGACAGTTTTTTCCTCACTAGGAGTTTTTTCCCCCCCGTCCATTGTTTATATGTCCATCATTCTAGGGCTATCCATCTTTCCATTTCACACTAAGTAATACACTCTCTTTTGTGTGCCTTGAGCTTCCTTCGTCTTCTCCAAACTGTGTGTGTTTTCCTGCAACCCTAATTCAAATAATATGTTTATAAGAGTTCAACCTTGATTTTTTTAAATATCAATTATACATTTACATTCTAATTTCAAAGCATTGTCCAATGCAAGACTACATAGGGGGATTTAGAATCAACAACTACAATACCATATTACTATTTTAAGAGAACATTTTAAGTAGTAATACACCATTTAGAAAGATAAAAACTTTAAAACATATAATAATACATTACAAGAGGGAAGTCTTGTACACTTAATTAATTAATATATTATAATTTTGTCTCAAGTATTTAATGCAAAGGACCAAAGATGCTTATCGAGATATGAGATGGACATCACAAAGATGAAACTTATTGCTTATAGTACATAAGGTTAGCTTCATGTATTCACAATCCTACAAAAAAGCTTGACTCACTATGCATAGAATATCGATGAAGAAAATAGTCCTTGCTTAGTTTTAACTCCATCTATTCATAATACCACCAAAACATCACATAATTTTGTAAATTTTTTGATGTGTTAAAGTACTCATTTAACATCAATAAGTCCCATCACGATACGATATATAGCTCAAGATGGAAGTCAACATACGACTTGAGAAGCAATTGTTCCAAAATCTCTATCTATTACTTCGAATGGTCCTATTGATAAAATGAAAAAAATATCAGCTTTGGAAATTGAGAAATTGAGTATTTAAAAAAAAACATATGTAGTAGAAAATAATTACAAAATAGAAGAAACAAAGATTGTATTATACCATAGCAATATAGCAAGTATGTTGGTGGTGTAAAAACTGTAATGGTAAGTCGACCATTTGTAACCTTCGTAGCATATCTAATTATTTAGTATATTGTATCCCAAATAGGACACCCACCACCAATCTTCATTATCTCTTTGGAACTTTGTGATATATACTCCTAGCAAGAACACATCATAGCCATTCGGATAATCCTTAAAGATAATTACAACAAAGCAGTCTTGAGGTGGAGCTTGCCTATTCATAAAATACTAAAATATTATTTTAGTTTAGATTTTAAGATGTATTTTCAACAACCAGTAAATGAATAGAATAGCGTGTGTGGTGTGCAAATCTGCCATCCATAAGGAAGTTGTGAATCAAAGTAAGCGAGAAGGGAAAAATCTCCAAGGATGTCATGAGTCGTCGTATTCAAATGGGAAGCAGTGGGAGAGAGTACAAACCAAATTAGAACAAGGAGTTAGGTAGCATACCTTGTT
>NC_140935.1:27085640-27375640 GCF_014529385.1 Adiantum capillus-veneris
TAATTCCAATTGTGAAGTATGGCACTAGTTCGACCAAAGACTAGTAGGGAACAAGAGTGTTTGTTTAAGTATGAAAATACCCTCATAATTGAACCATACGTAGACAATTATATTAAATAATATATTACATAACCATATTTTAAAACAAGATGTCATAAACCTCAATTATCATTTTATATACACCAATACAACATTCTGTATCTAATGGATTATACAGTCATTTAGATCAAAAATTTGATCTTTGATCACTACAATATAACATCTTAGTCTTGTATCTCTATGTGCCAACCCTTTGGGATGAGATTCCACTACATCTATATGGAGAAGGATCCAGCTAGTACATTGGATGATCTTCTGTTATTGCTGCAGTTTTCGTTGTAATCCCAAGGAAAGAATCTCTTGCCTATCACCATCCAAGAAACACAAGCCTGTTAGAACTGGCATTACTTCAGAAGACAAGTGTCAATGACTCCCTCCCCTTGTTATTGGTGTCAAATATTACAAAAAAAACTAACACTATAACATAGATCAAATATTAAGTTTAAAGACTGAGTCCTTAATTTATGATAATTTTTTCATCTTTTAATTCTAGAAAAAATCGGACAGCATCTCCTTTGTATTTTGAACTAATTTTCAAAAGTCCAGTCCACTGTCATCTCATCCGAGACCCTCACGTGAGGATTAAGGCTCTATTTAAAAAAATTGGAGTATGTTCAAAGTAAAGCACTAACACTAAATTCAAAAGTTATGCATCTATTCAATCAAGGAGAAATTGTTTTCATAATAATCAACCTATCAAGCTCAAAGGTTTACGGCATACATTTGTAACAAGCCTGATTAGCTGGGAGAGATAACACATCAATAATAACCATTAAAAAACCAGAATTTACTGAGTAGGTTTCTCTCGGAAACATAGCGAGATTAACCATCTAAGGTCAATCTTTTGAAACCATTTTGACTGTAAATGAAGAACTGTAGTTTGACATTTACTGATCAAACTAGAGATCATTAAAGAGCTCAAAATGTCTATCTATAGTTCAATGTACCAGTTATACTATTATGCCCATAGTTCCTACAACATATCTATGTCCAAGATTACCATGTAGTAATCCTCTGACTGAGCCTAAAAAATAGTTATAAGCTAAACTTATGTACGATTATTTTTTTTGCAACATTTCCTTTGCATATGCTCAATTATTAAAAAACCAATCAATGTCCAAAGCTAGTACTGACAAACAAGTAATGACAAACATCTCATATTGTGTATGTCTCTCAAAGATTCGAAAACAATAAAGCAGCCATTTATTTGTATTTTGATAGTCAACCAAAAGATACCATAGGCTGCCATCCATGATAGTTTAGAGATTCATCCAAATATGAGAATTTGAAAAAAGTTCCAACCCGTAATCCAGCAATATGCCACAAGCCTGTATAAATGTATCCCATCAGAAAGTCTAATGTATATTATGTATGGTAGGAAATCAACCCCAATTTCATAACTCCCCATACTATGTTCATTGTCATCATTCCCTATACTATGTTCATTTTAAAGTTACATATTATATGTCTTTTTTATTTTTGTAGGCATTTCAACAACATTTCCTTTGTATCTGCTCAATACTTTCAAAAAATCCAGTCCCAACCATCATCTATGATACCCTCACATGAGGTTACTGAAAGAAATAGTTACAAATCATTTCCAAAAACCATATCCAAACTATATCAAGTTAATTTATGTAGACTTTTTCTTGCAAGTCTAGAAGTGAGCAAACCAAAATTGTATGAAGATGTTGCGGTAGGATATGAGTGTGTACGATTGAGAGGCGGGCACGAGGGTGCAAGGGGTGGTTTGGGACAAGCGAAGATAGAACATCGTGTGTGTGTGTGTGTGTGTGCGCACGCGTGCGCCTTAACAAAGCCAAAGAAAGCACTATATCCTCATGATCAATAAACTGTTGAGGTTACAACCACATACAAGTTGTCCAAAGTGGCTAACCTATTCCCAAAGTAACAATCTTGTCATTACAAGTTATCTTTAGATTCTATTCAGCAGATTAATAACATCTTGTCACAATGTATTTTTTCTTTTAAAAAACCACCAGAATATATACTTTCTTCCAGACTGAGTAGGTGCAGATGCACCTACCTGGACAATGTTGCTTTCCTTATTGTTGAAGCAGTTGTTGTGTGTCAAAGCATATGCAGTAGTAGCCCTAAGATACTCCACATCAGCTATTGCAAGGGATACCATCTTGCTTGCCAATATAATTTGATGTATGCACTGAGACACAGAAGAAGTTGAGAAGGCTGCTTCTAGGTAATGTTTTCTTGCTCGATAACAGAGTGTAGAGGGTGCTCTGAGTATTGCAGGAGGCATAAGGATGGGGGACTACTCCAATCCCTATGTGTGGAACCTGATAGAGCCAATCCTTGTGTGTGTGTGTGTGTGTGTGTGTGTGTGTGTGTGTGTGTGAGTGTGTGCATACACGATAGAGAAAGAGAGAGATAGAGAATGCATGTGTGTGTGTGTATGAGCGCGAGAGAGATAGAGAGAGAACCGGGGAGCTACAAAATGTGTGTATGTGTGTGTGAGAGAGAGAATGTGGAGCACAAACATGAAACATCATGTTGCTTGTGTGTGTAGCAGACATGACATTGCGTGTACTGAGAAATGGCAGATTATATGAGAGGAGATAGGTCGCGATCTACGAGAACCAGCCTGCAAGGGAGATGCAGTTATGTACTCTCGATTGCATATGTGTGTGTGTGCGTGTGTGTGTGTTGACCTACCACGTAAAGTGGTTAGAATTGTAAGGCAGATAGAGTGGTTAGAATTGTATTAATATCCACTTGGTGGATGATCAACATAATGCCAAATGGGTTTTTAGTTAAAAATAGAACATGCAAACTATACCACTAGCTATAGGATGTAATCACTAGATACGTCTGAGCGATGGGCATTAGTTTTTTTTGTAGATCCCATCATTCAGAATCCAGCCACTGTCTGTTAGCCCGATAATGTGTGTGTGTGTGTGTGTGTGTGTGTGTCATGGGTCATTATTTTCCAAACTGAACAGATTATGGATAAAGTATACCAATGCATTCAAGCTTTATCTAAATCCAACCAAGGTTTAACAAAGTTATTGCCGTCCAGATAGCGAGAGCGAGATCACCAAAGAGGGAAGTAGTCAGCCAAGTGTTAGCCAAAGAATTGTCGGCTAGATAAGTGTGTGTGTGTGTGTGTCTTGCTCGTATGACGCACCTCTCTTGAGGTGGAGATAATGCACACATGAGCGATCTCTCTCTCTCTTTCTCTCTCTCTCTCTCTCTCTCTCTCTCTCTCTCTCTCTCTCTCTCTCTCTAGCTTGCTCATTTTGTCTATGAACACACGTTGGAGGGGCGCCCGATGTGCAAGTGCAAGTCCGTGAGTAGTAGGGGGAAGCGTAGATGTAGGACGAGGTCTTGCTAGGTGTTGCAGCTATGGTGGGTGATACCGCAGTAGAGCCATGGT
This sequence comes from Adiantum capillus-veneris, assembly GCF_014529385.1. Classification (NCBI taxonomy): domain Eukaryota; kingdom Viridiplantae; phylum Streptophyta; class Polypodiopsida; order Polypodiales; family Pteridaceae; genus Adiantum; species Adiantum capillus-veneris. Next base: position 27,089,152 of record NC_140935.1, read on the forward strand.
GTCCTTAAGTGTGCAGCACATAGAGAGAGAGAGAGAGGGAGAGAGAGAGAGAGAGATTCGACACACCAAAAAAAACACGTTAGATTGTATTGTTATATTTATGAAAAGCTTTACATATATGGAGAAATTGGCCATGCGCCATGAAAACCCACGGCTTGGCACTAGTTTAGGGCTTGAATACCCAACAATCCCCCCTTCAAGCCCGAATTAGATAGACCACTCTCATGATATCTCGAGTTTTTGGTGTACTCATGAACCGTAAGTTTTAGGTTCTCTCACAACCAAGGGTTATGGTATACCCATAACCTGGTGCTACTGTTAGGCTACTAACAAATGGAGTTTTTGGTTGACTTCCAAACCTTGGGTTTAAGGTGTACTCAATAACCTCACGAGAAGTGGGACAAAATTAGGACTTGAACAAAAACTATTATTTTTGGGAGGTCTTACCACTTTGTATATGTGGCACTGTCTAACTTGTACATGGCAGTAATTGACAACTTGTAAGCTAAAACAAGGCTTTTGACAGAAAGTGTATGATTGTGGTGACAATAGATAGAAAATAACAAATTTATGACACTGGACAAAAACGTTTTGAAACTATGCATATGTTGATGGACCTGGTTGTTGTAGTAAAATTTTGATTTGGATAAAATTTTGGAAAGAAATGTTCTCTATACTTGTGGTTGTCGATGTGTGTGAGCGTGTTGTAAACCTTCCTTGGCATTTTGAACATGTCCGTGCATCATCTTGATTGCAACTGCGAGCCATAATGTTGAATATTTTTGCATATTATCTTGTCATCGCCAAGACCACCAAAGCTTGCCAAAAACATCATCCTTCATAGAGGAGGTGTTTTCAAAAAACTCTGAATAATTGCACCGTTACCAAAGTCTTGCACATGCAACTACAGCATTTTGATAGACGTTTTGAGATGCCATTGAGAAGAAGAAAAAAATTGCTAACAACCAACGGCGTTTTGAGGGGGCTTATTGAAAAAAAAAAAAATTCAATCCTTGGTAGCTTGCAAAATAGCGTTTTAAGACACTCATGAAAATTACCTTCATGCTCTTAGTTTGGAAAGCTTACCGCAACCAATGCGTTTTGATATGCACAAAATGGGCACCTACTGATTGCTTTTTGTCGTCCTCACCCACGTCAACTGTGATGCACGTCACTTGTTCTCGATGGCGTTTTGATAGGCTCTTGCAGATGTCGGCCTGCCTCGAGCACTTTGCACTGCACCAACAACTACTTGTGGCTCAGCATGCCTTAGCGACACCGTCTTAGAACACCTTGCACCTCTACATGCCTTAGCACCACCTGTTGTTATGTCCTGCTTACAAGAGAGGGGATCTAGCCTAGACGCCGTCCGGATGGGCATCCAATTTCCGGGCGGACGTAATGTGAACTCGGCCAGTGTGGCCGGCCATTATTATAAAAGGAGGCCAAGGCCTCGTTTGCAGTTATCGGTCCCCACTGGCAGAGTGTCAAGGGTTAGCCCGCGAGGCTAGAAGTGCGTGAGGTCACCTCGAGGAGGTGAGGCCGCGTGGTATGGGACACTCGATCTTACAGGTACACGCCTACATCCTCGGACGTTGGCCCCAGCACGGGGGAGCTGTCGGATGGTGGCTATGGTCAGGTGGTTCATCCAATGCGTGTCTGTAGGCAGTCCGTGTATCCGAGAGATCCACTCCGCACGTTCGTTTCATGGTATCATAGCCGGCTTGGCTACAAAAAGGACCATGTTCACATCTACGGATTGGTTTGAGTCATCGAACCTCAATTTCACGTAATTGCTAGTAATTAATTGCTGAAATTACTTGTTTTCCTTCTCAATAAGCATGTTTGCAGGTGAAGATTAGCATTCTTTTGCTGATTTTCTATTAAAAAAACAGCAATTTACGACATGGGAGTGCTAAAAATGGAAAGCTTTTCAATGAGATTTACTGATATTTGATGAAAATGAGAGAATTACTTATTAGTTTTCTGATTTATGATTTAATTTAGCACTTATTTGTGCTCTCTCTATTTTTCTCATGTGTTAAGTGCGCGCACACAGAGAAAGAGCACTGGCTCTCCTTCTCAGTCGCTTCCAGTGAGGAACGAAGAGAGAGAGAGAGAGAGAGAGAGAGAGAGAGAGAGAGAGAGAGAGAGAGAGAGAGAGATACCTCTCTCCTTGGTAGCGTTGGATTCTAGAGGAGCGAGCAGAGAATTCGTGGGCTGATTTCATTCCAGCGTGGACTTTTTTCTTCCAGCCTGGGCACTTAGTTGGAAGCATGGCATGTGTTGGGCATGGGTAACCACACATAAGGCAACTCCTCTCTCTACCTCCATGCAGTAGCTGCACGGAATCAGTGCTCGATTTTCTTTCCTTGCGCAGGAGTTTTTTTACGTTGCCCCTCATTTTATTAAGTAGCCTTTTATTAAAACATGGTCAAGTGAGTTTGAAATGTGCCCTGGACACTTTTAATTTTGTTTAAAGTCAAGTATGAAACCTGTGTGTCATTAATAACTCTCTTACGGAGAGTGAGAACATTATAGAAACCTCGCTTTTGGCTTTTTTGCTTCCTCCCACCGCTCCTCTCTCTGATATGTATCTGATGGTTTCACTTAGAAGCAAGGAGTCGATGTAATGTTTTTTGTGATGGTCCCATAGGTCATATCTAACCTCCGTGGATGATAAATCAATCAATCTCTTACCTACTTGCACTCACCCACTCCTGTCATCACCTGCTCGTCTTCGGATTCTCGTGCCGATGTGTGCAGCTCCACAGAGTTAACTTTTTGCGATCAAAAAGTGCAAAAAAGGCATGTTCTTGCATGAAATTTTTAGTTTTCTACGCACGTTGTGTACATGTACTTGCTGGGATTACATGAAGATTACCATTGGGCCTTAATCAAGGACAAAGCCCTGACTGACATCGAGGATGCAGTTGCAAAGGCTAGGATGTTCCATTTGATAGATAGAGTGAACTATGAGAAAAAAAATTAGACCATCAATCCGGTGAGGGTGCTTCAAGGAAGCGACCCCGATTCCAACAAAAGTCCAAATCACCGTCAAGACCTTCTCAGAAGAACAAGAAAGCCAAAAATGCTTCAGTTGCTGATGTAGTGAAGAAGGGGGCTTGTTTCGGATGCAGCTAGGTAGGTCACGAAATCAAGGATTTCCTCAAGAAGAAGACCAAGAAACCGCAAGGTCATCCTTCGATTCAGATTCACAAGGTCTCAAGTAACTCTGATGTTATTCAAGTTGAAATCCATCACTTAGCGCACAATTCATGCACTAACTATACTTTTAGCACCAAAATATTTGATAAGCATGATCTTCTCCGTTTCCCTTGGAAGATCAATGGTCACGATGTGACCATGCTCCTTGATAATGGAAGCTCACAAGATTTTTTGGATGCAAAATTGGTGCAGAAACTGAGCCTGCAGATGCGGGACAGTGACCATGAGTATCACTTGAAGATGGCTTGTGGCGAGGATATGGATGTATGAAATCAGATGGTTCCAAAATTGTTGCTCGAGCTAGCTAATAACAAAGAGAACCTGGATTTCCACATCATGTGCCTGGATAGAGCAGATGCTATTTTGCGAATTCCATGGTTTTATGATCAACAAGACTCATTGTAAATAGACTATGTACATCACTCTCTTGTTTTTGCTAAGCAAGACATGCCGCATGTATCTGTTTCTCTTTGTAATCAGACTTCTATAAATAATAGTTTTGGAATATCAGTTGTTACTGCTTTGGGAATGTATGAAGATACAAAGTCTTTTGATGTTGAATTTTATCAGTGTGTACCATCTGCTTGGTTTCTGTCTCACTGAATTTTGTAAAAATGTTTCATGTTTTTCTGTTGAACTTTGGGATTCCGATGTATCCAATCTGATCCAAGAAATCATGACTAATTTTAAGGATGTTTTTTCTAATGATCTACCTCCTGACTTACCGTCTTCGAGAGGATTAGATCATGGCATTGAGTTGGTGGCTGGTAGTCAACCCTTCTTAAAGCAACCCTATCGGTATAGTAAAACTGAGGAGGACGAGATTCAGCTTCAACTGAAAGATTATCTCAACAGAGGTTTTGTTCGACCAAGTAAATCCCCGCCGGGAGCGCCTGGTTTACTTTCTCGAAAGAAGGATAATACTATGCGCTTATGCATGGATTACACGGGGTTGAATAAGCTCACTATCAAGAATAGGTATCCGCTTCCGTGCATGGACGATCTGATAGATCGGCTCCTTGGAGCGTTGTATTTTACAAAAATAGACCTGCGATCAGGCTATCACGAAATACAAATTAAACTAGGAGATGTTCGTAAAACAGGCTTCCATACACATTATGATTATTATGAATTTTTAGTCTTACCTTTTGGTTTAACCAATGCTCCCACTATGTTTCAGCAAATGATGAATGGTCTGCTGAGACTGTTTCTAGGCAACTTCGTTGTTGTATTTCTCGATGACATCTTGATCTACGGCCGAAGTTTGTCTGAGCATTTAGCGCATATTTGCGCTGTTCTTGAGGTACTGAGAATTGAGAAGCTTTATGCTAAGGCTTCTAAGTGTGAATTCTTCAAGAAAGAGCTTTTATACTTGGTCACATCATTATTCGCGACCATGGAATTCACGTTGACCCTGAAAAGTTAGATAAAGTGCCAAATTGGCACATTTTGAAGAATGTGCGCCAAGTAAAGTCCTTTTTGGGCTTTACTGGATTCTTTCGCAAGTTTATCAAGGATTACTCTAAAAATGATAATCCTTTCATGCAACTTCTAGAAGGAGGAGTGAAAGGAACGAAGACTTCGGGTCTGACCGTAAAGGTAACCCCCCTGTGGTCTGGAATGAGCATCTTGAAACGGATGCTAGTGATTATGCCATTGGTGCAATGTTATACCAGGATGGACGTCTTGTTGCGTTTGCAAGAATTAGGACTGAAAGATAGATGCAAAAATGCAGTCGATTCATTGCATAAAGCAGGGCTGAAATGCAGATGATGATGATGATGTCAATTATGGATAACAATGGAGGCACTCAATGTGGTGATGAAATGGCTAAGAAGAGGCTCAATGGGCTGCAATGGAGAGGCTAGCGTTGGTAGATTTAGGCCGTATCCAAAGAGAGGAAAGGCTAAACTCTAAAAATGCTCGCTTGATCTACGTGGGTGGGTGAATTATGGCGCTCTCAAATCTTTTGAGAAAACATTAGGTACAATGCTCCTTTTACAAGACTTTTTGAGGTACTAGATCGAGAACATTGTGCAAGTTGGGAAAATGTGCAAATTTGGCACATGTGAGTTTTTAGACGATAACTCACTGATCTGTGACCCATTTGACAAATTAATTGGGCTGACCAAGGCATGATAACTGGTCTCTATATAATGATAACATCTCACTTCAATGGACATTGATACGCAGAGTGACTCGGGAGTTCCAAATTGTAAAAAATATGTTAATTACAATTACTAGGACACAGTTTCCTTTGCAGGCAGCAACAACACGTACTATCCATAGGTCACAAGGATTAACTCTTCATAGTGAAAAACCTCAAGCTGTCATAAGAGGTGAAGGATAGCTCAAAGTCGATGGAAGATAAAGCTCAAAAGGCTACACAAGGGTCACCACCAAAATCTCCTCCAAAAAGGCAGATTCTACCAGAAAGTACACTAGACCTCTTAAGAGCAAAGGTTACCCAGATGCAGGCAGATAACTCTCAACAATTGAAAGCAAAAGGTGCAATAATACAACCAACCATGCCAACCTCGACTGAAGCAGGTGGTCAAAGCAAAGAAGAAGCACAAAAAGTTCAACCCAAGGACACCGCCATTGTAAGAGCAGTCAATACAGAAAGAAATCCTGAGAAGATCAAGTGTAACATTATTGGTGAACATGTAGAAAAGTTGTCAAGCAAAGTAAAGCTAGATTTTAAGCTAGACAAGAATCTCATGTATTTTTGCACTTGGAAAAAAATGTGGCCAACCACAGCTAGAAGATGCTCCAGAATTCATTGACATGTCTAGACACGAATGAGCAGAATGTTGGGCAATCATTTCCGCCGCCATTCAAATAGGTTCATAGACCCTCATAGCTCAATTTCATGTGATAACAACAAAAGGTGTACCAGATGAAATTACATTGGGAATGCCACTGGCCCAAAAGGTTCTAGTTAGTTGTGGAGCCCTAAAGGCCTTGGCCGCCCGAACATTGCATATTTTTACCATAGGTATATAAGGCAGTGTGTAAATGGAATTAGGATTCTCAACCTCATTTATTAAGACCGCTCTTAATGGTAGCTCATGAGGTGTGTGGCTATGGAATCCTTGAGCTTCTCCTTGCTCATATGACTTGATTAACATTAATCAATGCTTAATCCTCTTTCACTAAAGCTATCTCATACTCTCTATAATTGTCTATGATGCTTTGATTAGCTAGATCATAACTAATTAGTGATTAATCCTAATTTAATCTTGTGTGATTTCTCTCTATGCTTTGTGTATGCATGTAGGTTTCATTGGAGTGCGGATTTTGAATAAATCTTTGTGTATGCACTTGTGATTAGTGTGCTGCATGATGGGATTAGTGATGTGTGTGTCGTTGCAATCGTTCATGTGTGTGATTGGGTTGATTTTGAAGAGAAGTGGATGTGGAGATTTCTAATCCTTGTGGCTTAGCTCCTCCATAGGTTGAGAAGCCCACCTTGGTAGAGTATCCGTTCTTGTTGCCATGATTAGCTCACCAATTTAGTGAATGTCTCCATGCCCGAGCCTTGACTCTTTCTCTCCTCACTTTTTGTCTTCCCGATGAGCCTCGCATGGTGCAATCCTCACCTTGCTTCCCCTCCCTCTACTGGCACCCTCTTTGAGCCTCCTCTTGGCATTCCGACTGGCTCGAGTCTCATTAAGGAGGATTAGCATTGTGTGAAACTGGCGTAATGTACCTTTGAGTGGTGGATGACATTAGGCCTATTAACCAAGCATAGTAGTTTTTCTTTGATCAATATAGTATGCTCCACACTGAGAATAAGGCATTAAAGAGGATGTATTTGGTTTTCCCCAATGTTATCCAATCCCTCTCAAACAATTTTTTAAAGAAAAGAAAGAGTTGAATGGGCTCTGATTTGTAGGGTTTCTTCCTTGTCTAAATTGTTGAGATTATAGCCTCCTACACTTCAGGCTTGGTGTGGCTATTGGTGTACATTTGTTGATGAGTTGATTAGATAGGATAGCCTCTTGCATCCTCTTGCCTCCCACCTCTGTATTTAAAGATGAGGGATCCTTCATCCCTCACTTAGCCTTGGGTATTTTTTCTCATTTCTTGATATATATATATATATATATATATATATATATATATATAGAGAGAGAGAGAGAGAGAGAGAGAGGGAGTAGAACAGATCATAGTTCTAAAAAAAAAATCCTTCTTTGGCCTGGTGTTGAGGGCGGTTTTCTATTGAAAAAGCTTTCCCCTCACAAGTGTTTTTTCTGGTCCTTTCGATTCCTTGTCGTAAAAAATGTGTGTTTATAATAAGCTTCTTATGCCTGGACTTAAAGAGAATAAAGGAATCTGAGTGTGTGTGTGTGTGTGTGTGTGTGTGTGTGTGTGTATATATATATATATATATATACACACACACACACACACACACACACACACAGATTCCTTTATTCTCTTTAAGTCCAGGCATAAGAAGCTTATTATATATATATATATATATATATATATATATATAATAAGCTTCTTATGCCTGGACTTAAAGAGAATAAAGGAATCTGTGTGTGTGTGTGTGTGTGTGTGTGTGTGTATATATATATATATATATATATATATATATATATATATATATATATATATATAGAGAGAGAGAGAGAGAGAGAGAGAGAGAGAGTAGAACAGATCATAGTTTTGCAAAAAATTTAGAAAATCCTTCTTTGGCCTGGTGTTGAGGGCAGTTTTCTATTGAAAAAGCTTTCCCCTCACAAGTGTTTTTACTGGTCCTTTCGATTCGATTTCTTTACGTAAAAAAATGTGTGTCTATAATAAGCTTCTTATGCCTAAACTTAAAGAGAATAAAGGAATCTTAGTTGCTTGAGTCTGTTTGGGTTGTAAATTGGGCTCTGGTTATAGTGCTCTCTTCAATAAATATTCAGCTTGTAGTCTCACAGGTCAGCACATTTATGCATAGCCCATGGTCTAAGCATTGGCAAGCTGCCAAGAGGATTTCCTGCTACTTGAGTGGCACTTTACATCTTGGATTGTTTTATCCCAAGGGGGATCATTTCTGCCAGATTTACATGCTTTTTCAGACCCAGATTGGGCTGGTTGTTTTGACACACGAGTGTCCACAAGTGGTTTTTGTTTCATGCTTGGTAGTTCATGTATATCATGGTTGAGCAAGAAGAAACCTAAGGGGCCACCTCCAATTGTGAGGTTGACTACACAACAGTCTTCACAGCTACAATTAAGTGTGTATGGCTCAGACGCCTTATGGTTGATTTGGGTGTTGGACAGGACATTGCCAACACTGTCTACACTGACAATCAAAGCACATTGGCAGTTGCAAGGAACCAAGTTTTTCATGCTCACAAAAAGCACATTGAGGTGCATTACCACTATGTCAGGGAGAGGCTCTCAGCAGGAGAGATCATCTTGGCTTATGTGCCAACACAGGACAACCTTGCAGATTTTTTCACAAAGGCATTGTCTTATGAAAAGTTTGAAGCTTTTTGCAAAGATTTGGGCTTACTGCCCTTTGTGGACTGATCATGTCCTTAGGGCATAGCACTTCCCTTTACTGTACGTGCCAGCTCTCATTCACCGCATCACTCCAGGGGGGATTTGTTACCGTATACATGTGGTAGTGATGTGGGTGAACACACTTAGGACCATCGGGCAATTTTTCCCTCACTAGGAGGTTTTTCCCCCCGTGCATTATATATATGCCCATCATTCTAGGGCTATCTATCTTTCCATTGCACACTAAGCAATACACTCTCTGTTGTGTGCCATGTGCTTCCTTCATCTTCGCCAAGCTATGTCTGTTTTCTTGCAACCCTAATTCCAACAGAACTTACTTTGGTCATGCATCAACAAAATCAACAGTTTATCGACATACTAGATTGTATTCAAACTAATAAGCAAATGATGAATGACATAAACATTCTTAATGATACGCATTTTTTATGTATTTCAATAGATTCACAAATTTGTCATTTATTTTTGACAATAAGCATAAAGAAAAACACAATGTAAAAGTTTTTGAAAGCATGGACGGTATGCCAATCATAATACGTACAATGATGAAAGGTCCCGAACTTGCGGCAAACAATTCCAGATGATTCCAGAAAATGTGGAGGACTTCAGAGTGTTATACAACTAAAATTCAATGTCATTATGGAGCTTTGTGCAATATACTGGACAGACTTGTGAATACTTGCATCTTACCCAAAATACAGCCTTCACAGACATGTTTGACAGGTGCTTCAAGAGGCGGCAAAGAAGCAACCATATCAAATTTCTACAAACGCAGCAAACTGGCAAAATTCAGATGTCTAAAACGTGCATGCCAAAGTTTTGCATCTGAAATAGTTTTTGAGTCACAACTGTATTTGCAAAATTCTGCCCACACTTGTCATACAAAGTGAGCTTGTACAGCCCATAGCATAAAATGCCAGATTCACTTTCAGAGCGTGCCGCCCCTAGCGCAGAGGACGAGGATACTGACGCGTCCGTGCCAAACACACATGGGTGCTACTACAAGGTTAAATATGGTGGGGAGGTGGACTTCGGCTCAGCACATGGTAGGGCATTTTGACCTCATCTACAAATTCTTATACATTCAACATATAAGAGTTGTTTTATAAAGTTTAGAGACCAACTGCCCGATCATGCACGGTACATTGAGGACGCTCTGTTAGCTAGATTTCCAAATATCCCTGATCAATGTTTTTCACAACAGTGTTTGGAGGGCTATATAAAAACATGTCTGAAAAACAAGTAGTCTAGTGTGCGGCATGCAGGAGCTAACCAGGTCAAAGATCCAAACAGAAGTTACCGCGGTGGCAACAAGGCAGACGCGGAGTGGGAATGAGCAATTCAAGAAAAGAGCGATCAAGTTGCGACGGGCTCATCATACGAACAACAACGCAAGGCTCGCGCAAGACAAACTCCCACGCACTATGGCTCAGGAGGCAAGGGAGCTTGGAAGGACAAATATGTAAGATTGATTAAATTATAACGTCGATCAGTGATTATAAAGATTGTAGTTGATGACTTGGTAATGTTATTGCTAACTTAGGAAAATATCACTCTCTCTCGATCAACCAGAGAGATGGTCAAGTATCGGAAGCAACATACAGAATTTGATACTTGGCGATGGTTGTTTGAAAACAACCACATCTCTTGTGAGAAAACCGATGCGGTGGTTGGATCACTACAAGCGGTAAGTTTAAACAAGTAATTTTGTATCAATTGTTTTGATCTGTTGATAATTGTTTAATTTGGTTTGGGTCTATGTAGAGTCAAAGTGATCAAACATAGGTGCCTCTGAACAATGACGAGATAGAGGAGGATTAGATAGAAAAATATTTTGTCCAAACTTTCGTAAAGTCCCAATGTGGTACAATGTATATACAACTATTTACTTTTTATTGTAACTTTTTTAAATAGTTGATCTTTTGCATATTAAATTTTCAATGTAAATTAAATTCAATTTCAATTCTTTGGTATTTTTTATACTCTTCCAAAAAAAAATTGATGTTTCATTCTTTTATGCGGTCACCCAAAATCAGCACCTTTATTTTTGAATTGGCGTGTAGAGGTAATAAGCACGATAATAAAAGCAGCAATTGTTGCGGTAATAGTAGCGGGTATATTGCCACGACTATTACCGCGCTTATTGCTGAGAAACCACTACCACGTCCATAGCCGCGGTTATTGCTGCTCTTGTAAAATTTTCTCTCTCCTTTTTCCTTTGTTTTTCCATGGCAATGCTAGCGGTTATAGACAACTCCTTTTATAGTGGAAGCACATAGATTTGCAACAATACTACCTAAGAAAGATGAATAAAACATTAAAAGAGAGAGAGAGAGAGAGAGAGAGAGAGAGAGAGAGCAAAAAAATGCTAAAGAGACCTTAGAAGAAAACGCTAAAGGAAAAATGTAAGAGCAGAGAAACGCCTATTTATATGGACACAAAAGGTCTTTTGACTTTTCATCTTCATTTGTCTTTTGACTTTCCATCTTCATTCGTCTTTTGACTTTCCACCTTCATCTATCTTTCAATTCCTAAACTCGCCCTTCACTTATACACTTAATATGTTTTGAAAGAATTTTTATTTTTCTGAGATTAGGGAGAGACCTAATGGCTTGAAAAAGAATATATTTACTACCTGCATATGTCAAAACTACCTAGTGCAAAGACATTTTAAAGAGAAGAAAAGGCTAAAGTGAAAACAAGGTGTTCAATATAGGGACGAACGGCACTACCAGAGGAGAGATGAAGAAAGAGGAAAATCAATTGATATGAAAACACACCTTGAACTTCCTTTCAAAGAGAGAGAGAGAGAGAGAGAGAGAGAGAGAGAGAGAGAGAGAGAGAGAGGGTAAATTTGCTCCACCAAGATTACAACAACAAGCATGTAAAGGTTGGAGGGTTCTTGAAATAGAAAATTCTACTTGTGGGCCTCGATACAAGGCCACATTTTTGTAGTAAACATTAGCAACTGCATCCCTTAGTGCCAATAAAGGAGAAGATAAAGATAAATGTAGCAATGTGAAGTCCACCACCTCTTTATATGGACACAAAGTCTTTTGACTATCCACATTCATGGGTCTTTTCATTTCCTAAACTCATCTTTCACTTATGCACTTAAGATGTTTTGAAAGGGTTTTTTTTTTTAGATTGGGAAGACCTAATTGTGGTGTTGAAATTTGAACCCACTCATTGAAGTTTGTTTAATTTAGTTATTCTTTCCACCTCTCATTTGAGACCCCCTCCTATCCCTTCCTCTTTCTCTTCTTCTTGGGTGTGTGTATGTGCTAATAAAAAGAGAAAAATAATAAAACCTTTCTATTACTCAAGTGTGGTTGCCATTTCCCTCTTGAATAACAATTCTTGAGTTCAACTCTCCTCATCGGATAGATCTTTAAGGTCTCTTGCAATAGATTCCTATGTCGACATTGAAATTCTCTTCTTCTTCTTCTCTTCTTCTTCTTCTCTCTCTCTCTCTCTCTCTCTCTCTCTCTCTCTCTCACACACACACACACACACACACACACACAATATTGAGTTAGTATTTTCAAATAAATATTTACTTGATTGTCCTAAAATATTTTCTTGAGTAAGGCTACAAGATACTCCACACTGTATAATGTCTATCATCAATCAAAACAGCATAGCAATATGTATATTTTTCATGTCCCCACCTGCAATAAATATTTTTTTGGAAACATTATTTCCACTAGATGATCAATATCCATTACCACAGTCCCCTTACAAAGCCCAATATCAAAAAATCCCCATTCAATACTTTTAATGGCAGTCTCTATGGTTAATAAAGGTTTTAGTTTCCATGAAAACCCCCACACCCCCCACCCCATAGAGTTTAATATCAAACAATCCCCATGGTTGATAAAGGTTGCAGTTTCCATGCGGGAATTTAACATTTGAGAGTTTTTCATTTCAAGCTTTTTTGACAATTTCATCAAACTTTTGAGTTTTTTGTACCAAACATGTGTCATAGCATAAAGTAGCTATTTAATGTAATTTTCAGTCATCATAAGACTCCATATATGTGTGCTTGACGGAGAGAGAAAGTATAAATTCTAGAGAGATAGTATCTATGCGCGTTACCATTGGAAGAAGAGATTGTAAACCCTAGAGAGGGAGAATGACTTCTCTTCTAAAATATTCAAAGAAACAAGGTAAAATTCTAGAATTGTATATCACTATGCACACCAATTCAAAGCTTATATAGCTTTTGACTAGCCAAATAAACCCTAAACCTTGACTACATTGGTAAGCTATCAAAATTTCGGTAGCATAACGGCTTGAAAATCCAAACAAAAAAATCCCCATTTCAAAACTCATGCCATCAGAGTCAAATATGTTCGCAGTGCATGCCATCAGATTCAAATAAGTCCACAGCATATGCATGTGGTAAAGTCTAAAAATCATGCCAAACAGAGATAATACAATTTTTCCCAAGCTTGAGCTTTTTGAATCAAAATAAGTTTGCGGATGTAAGTAAATTCACTAATCTACCACAGGATAGGACCAAAATTAGAGTTCAAAAAAGACATAAATTCCATAAATGTAATGGTCACTCTCAAAGGTATGTCATTTAATATATAAAGGTTGTGAATGTATGTGCATTCAAATTGGTAAATTATAATTTTTAAATATATACAAACTAAAATTTTGTGCTTGCTAGTGGAATTCAGCGTCAAATTTGGGGGCCTTTTAATTTATAGACAGTGGCTCAAGGACTGTATTTAATGCAGTCTAATAGTACCTCCAGCTGGTGTGTGTGTGTGTGTGTGAACACAAGTGTATATGTTGATAGAAGTGTTTAATATATATCTTCTTTTTTAAGTGTTTAATATATCCTTTTTTATAAGTGTTTAAATATATTTTGTAAGTGTTTAATATATATATCTTATTCTATAAGTGTTTAGTTATTTGAAATATATAATTGTTACGTGTTCACTTTGTTTAATTATATCCTCGTTATAAGTGTTTATTGTATATATTTTATAAGTATAATACACGTAAAGTGAAATGAAGTGAAGTGAAACTAAAGGAGCCTATTTTGCCGATGTTGGGGGATATGTGTTCAAAACGTGAGCCGAGCAGGCGCCTCGGGCCTCTGGCTTTGAAAGGTGTGAGAGAGAGAATGAGAACAATAGATGCAATTAAATCTGGCAATCATCGTGATCATCAATTAATTGAATTATACTTTGAGTACAACTTAATCCTTAGCCAAGGCGGGCTGTTAGCAGCACCGTCCCTTGGATTATCTGATAACTAGGAGTTTAAGCTCTCGCTTTACAGGATTAATCAGGTTGTTAACGACACCGGGGCTTAACACGATGATTAATCAATCTCTAGCTGATGACGGTGATGAAAATTCCCTCCTGACGATTTTATCTGCTTCTTCTAATTTCAAAATTTTACAAACCTCATGTAAGTTCACTGTATCGATTGTCATGGTTCAACTATTACCAATTGTGCTGCAACTTCTTGCTTTCTGCGCTTTGCCATGTCTTAATTGCCGCTCACAAGCTTCAACTTTCTTCTCTATCAACTTGATTTTTATTGCCTTCAAGCTTTGTATGCCTTTGGTTACCTTTTCTCGAGTACCCTTCGCTCATGCAAAGCAACCTCCTCAATCAAGGCTCGACCTTGCTTCTGATCCGAGAGAGAAACCTGTTTACTCATGGATGACAGAGGTCCTCTTGCTTGATTATGTATGAGATATAGATCCACCTTCATTCTCCTTGCTTGACTCTTTGCCAAGCCAACTCCTCCTTAATGCTTCATGCCCTCTCAAGCTTCTGAAGGGCCAAAAGAGAGAGAGAGAGAGAGAGAGAGAGAGAGAGAGAGAGAGAGAGAGAGAGAGAGAGAGAGAGAGAGAGAGAGAGAGAGAGAGAGAGCTATACCTTTGCTAGCCCTTCTTTCCTCCGTTCATGCCCTTGCTTTCATACTTTTCCTTTTCCAAGCTCTTTTTATTGAGCAAACTCGAGAGAGAGCCCTTTGATCTTCCTTCCGAGCTCCCGGACTTCTTCTCCGGTCTCCATCACAGCTTCCCACACTCTCCTCTCCTTGTTTCCCTTTGCATTCCAAGGACCAAGAGAGAGAGAACAAGCTTTTCTTTCTTGCCGAGCACGAGCCAAGAGCTCCTCTTTGCTTTTGTGCAAGCTCGAGAGAGAGAGAGAGAGAACCTTCCTCCCCAAGCTCGTAACACCTCCTCCTTCTCTTTTCTTTGTTCTCCACAATAACCCCCTCCTTTGCATGCCATAAAAGCCTCACTATTAATAGCTCCTCTCTCCCTTAGCAACAATGCACCGTTGTTGCTAGGGAGGCCAATAAAACCACCCCCATGACGTGTTAGGTCCGGATCCAAAGTGCATGGAATGCTCTGCGATTAGCGCCAAAAAGCACCACCTTGGCCTGTTCTCTCACTTTTGTTTCATGTCCGAGCTCGGCCAAGATACATCCAGTCCAGCATGAGCTTCTCTGTTGTTGCCTGCGCCGTCACCCGCGGCTCATGCCATGGCTCCCCTTTGTTTCTTATTCGCCTTCACACTGCTTACCCTATTGGGTGTCCATTTCAATGGTTTTGGGCGGCTTTTGTAAGGGCATCACATTTGGGCATACATGCTGGCCATAGCCCTTGGCTGGCCACACTTCGTATACATATCGGCCTAGCATTGTCAAACACAAAAGTTTTCTCAGTAGTACTAGAGTAAATCCCGCAATCAACACGCTTTAGGTGACGACATTCCGAACACAAAGCTCTTCAAGCATTTTCTGTGCTTATAAAAAGTACACCACATTTGGCGTACATGTAGACTATAGTAATGCTGTTGCTGGTAGTATACCCTGCTTTCAATGCACTGTAGGAGATAACATTTTTGACATGATTCTCCTCGAGCACTTACTCTATTGCATTCCAAAACCCGATCGAGAGCCAAAAACTCCCAGATGGCCCTCCGACCGAGATGACTAGGCTGGCACGGAACCGGCCCCCGGTGAATATTTAACAGCCAATAACTTGGCAGCAAGAACTCCGATCACTGATCTGAAAAGACCAACGTGCTCCACAAAGTGAGCACTTCAGGACCGTGCATTCACTTTATTTTTGTCCCCTTAGCTGCAATTGCCCAATCCCGTACTGATCTGCAATTGACTCAAACTTCGAACTACTATAACTTTCTACCGTAGCTCCAATCGACGAGCGATAAAGGCAGGCTGGTAGAGCACCTTAAGCATTGCAGTTCTAGATCATAATCTCCCATCTATGCTCACTTCAAGTATACTCCTATTTAGCATCATTAAGGCATATGTTGGCCCTTTTAAGCCACATGTGGCATACATTAATTGTAAACTAGCTTGTTAGCAAGCATTGAACACTGTCCATTAATTACGGTAAGCTTCAAATAATCTTGATGTACATTTTTCAGGCATCTCTCTTAGCATGGGAATGGAGCTGCACGACATCCACCCCCTCTGAACCTGCACAGCCTTCGGTCTGTGCCAACTACACCTCAATTTGCATCTACTATAGGTACCTTAAGCTCTTTTCCACCATCAGACTCACATAATTGGTAAACGTATGAAAAGGAATATTAGGCTTATACCCTATCATCAATGTTCTAGCTTAATCATTAGGTAGCTTCCCATCAGAAATCTTTGAACCGTATATTTCATATCTTCAAAGCATTCAATTATGAAAAAAAAATTTAGTGAACCGCACTAGACTCAAGTGCTCCAGTTAACGATGCACACGGCTTGATCATTAATCTCTATTAAGGAAACCCTGTCAAGCTTAAGTATGTCTTACTCTGTCTGCACACGAAATCGTCGTCAAGTCCTTTTCCTCAAGTTCTGGTAGCAGAACCAACTCAAATGATGTGAAGATACTTCATCAATTATCCAAACAAGTCAACTAGAATCCATCCATGTAATCTTATTGAACGCACAACCAAAAACTCTTCTGACTTAGCATAATATAGAAACCAAAACCTTGTACCATACAACCTGCTACATCAAATAACTAGTACTCGTCAAATCTACAACTTTGCACTTCAGTAGCCCCCTGGATCAAATGGGAAACCAATCATTTGGCCCACTGTGAGCATTCCTTTAAAAAATTGCACCATCCTCCAGGATCATAGGAAAAATACAAGAATTTCCAATCATTACAGCATAAACATAATTTAGCCCACAAATCTTCATGCAAACCGCCTGGAGCATATGGCATATACGTCAGTTGCCCCGTACCATGCATATATCTGTCACCTCTTGGGTCAAAAGCTAGTTCAAAATCCCCTACATCATAGGGTAACATCAGATTCCATATAGCATCAGGTAGCACTAGATACTGCCATATCCCCTGTGCAACTGGCTCATCCAATTGTCGATCATCAATCACAGTAAAAGCATTGGTAGTGCACCTTCGCTCTCACTAGTATTGGAATCCCAATCGTGCATATTTGAATACATCAAGTATCTAGTAAAATCCTCTTCATTAGGCTTGCAAGATGCATTAGAAAAGAATTTTCTATATCTTATAGAGGCTCAAAATCAAGTAAAGCATCATCCAACAACTTCATAAGGTTATCATCAACTACATCTGAACAAACTTGCTCATGCATGAATCTAGATTGATTGGTATCCTTAGCATCTGTATTCAAGAACTCTTCCAAATCTTTGTCCAATAAGCACATAAGGTCCAGGCCCACCGCTTCAAGAGGTTCCTCCATCCTGTACATCTCAGGCTACTGCAGTAAACTAAGATTTCCACACATGACATGCATACTAAACTCATCTGTTGTAGACTTCTCTGTATGTCTTTCACCCTCATCCAAATATCTTTGCACTTCTATAACAAAAAGTTCAGCATGCACATTGAAAATTCCTTTACTGCCTTGTCTGTATCATTGGCACAATGAAACCAATCATATTCAACATCAAGAGATTGCACTTCACTATGCACCCCCTCTGAATCAGCATCATCAAGTTCATGATCATTCTTCCGTAGTGTGAGCACTGTATCACAAAATCTTGATAGAGAATAAGTTTGATCCTCTTCTAAATCATCAGCAAATTCAGGATCGGTCTGCCAGATCGGTAGCTCTAGGTCACAGAAACTTGTCAAAGAAGGAGTTTGCAACCCCTCTGATTCATCATCATCACATTCAAGATCTGTATTCCACTTTGGTAGCTCGGCTTCACAAAAGCTTGTCAGTGAAGGAATTTTCACCCCCTCTGAATCAAGATTTTGCAGATCTTCAAACATATACTCTTTCTTAGCCAAGTCCTCAAAATTTCGTACATCCAAATTTGATAAATCTGGTATACCCAAACTCATGGTCCTGCTGCTCTCAACAACATCCCTGCTATGACCTATCACATCTGTATCATTAATCAACTCTTTGGCAAAATCTGTACCAGCATCATCAATCACCTCTATGGTAGAATCTGTACCAGAAACATTTTGCTCTGATTCTGTGTCAGTATCAAAAGTATTCGTTGTAACCGAATCTTCCTACATGTCTACTTGAATATGGCTGCACTCATTCACCTTCACAATTTCTTCTTGAGATTTAGCCAATTCATTGTCTTGATCCCTTGATTTCTTTTCCTCAAGTACTACATGCATAGGCTCTCTGCAAAATTCACCCTGTGTATCTTGAAGCTGTAAAGCCTCACCTCAAAGACTTCTACCTCATGCAAGACATTTGTAAAACCCAACTTTTCATACATAGCTTTAAGTATGTCGTCATCATTAGCATGTAAGAAGGTATCATCTTGTACAATAAACTCATCAATCACAGCTTCTAATTTTGATCGTACTTTTCCTAAAATATCTGTGTAGTTTGGTAGACTTGAACTCTATTCTTGATATCTTGCATAATTCTCATAACTTGCTTGCACAATAACTTCTTTGAAGTATTCCCACTTGTTGTTACAGTCTTTGATAACCTCTTGAATCTACTCCTTCAAATCTGTACTCACTAACCGTTCAAAAGATCTGACCATTAACTCTTCTGGTATCCCTCTTACCTTAGTTTCCAGCTCATAACACTCCAGGTAACCTTCTTGATCATATCCATCCAAGAGTCTTCTCTCGTCGTGTATTGCATCCAAAGATTCATCCATTTGATTTTTCTTCTTTGCGGTCTCCATTTCAAGCAGAGATCCTTGAATCACTTGAAGCATCTTTGAAAAATCTTGAACTATTGACTTATCATCAAACCCGTTTGCACTTAACTCTGCAATCATCTTCATCATCTGCTCTAAATTCTCCATCCGTGCTCGTTTCACGTCGGGTTCACCAAAGATGTCGGGGGATATGTGTTCAAAACGTGAGCGAGGCAGGCGCCATGGGCCTCTCGCTTTGAGAGGTGTGAAAGAGAGAGAGTGAGAACAACAGATGCAATTAAATCTGGCAATCACCGTGATCATCAATTAATTGAATTATACTTTGAGTACAACTTAATCCTTAGCCAAGGCGGGCTGTTAGCAGCACCGTCATTCGGATTATTTAAGATCTAGGAGTTTAAGCTCCTCTTGCTTGCTTATGTATGAGAGAGAGAGAGAGCCACCTTTGTTCTCCTTGCTTGACTCTTTGCCAAGTGGACTCCTCCTTAATGCTTCATGCCCTCTCCAACTTCTCAAGGGCCAAAAGAGAGAGAGAGATTTACCTTTGCTAGCCCTTCTTTCCTCCGTTCATGCCCTTGCTTTCATGCTTTTCCTCTTCCAAGCTCTTCTCCTTGGAAAACCTCGAGAGAGATCCCTTTGATCTTCCTTCCGAGCTCCCTGACTTCTCCGGTCTCCATCACATCTTCCCACACTCTCCCTCCTCGTTTCCCTTTGCATGCCGAGGACCGAGAGAGAGAACAAGCTTTGCTTGATTGCCGTGAATGAGCCAAGAGCTCCTCTTTGCTTTTGTGCAAGCGAGAGAGAGAGAGAGAGAGAGAGAGAGAGAGAGAGAGAGAGAGAGAGAGAGAGAGAGAGAGAGAGAGAGAGAGAGAGAGAGAACCCTCCTCCCCAAGCTCGTAACACCTCCTCCTTCTCTTTTCTTCATTCTCCACAATAACCCCCTCCTTTGCATGCCATAAAAGCCTCACTATTAATAGATCCTCTCTTCCTTAGCAAAGACGGCGCCGTCGCTGCTTGGGAGGTGAAAAAAACACCCCCATCACATGGCAGGGCTGGATCCAAAGTGCGTGGAATGATCTGCAATTAGCTCCAAAAAGCACCACCTTGGCCTGCTCTCCCACTTTCTTTTCATGTCCGAGCTCGACCGAGCTACATCTAGATCAGCACGAGCTTCTCTATTGTTGCTTGCACCATCACCTATCGCTCACGCCATGGCTCCACTTTGTTTTTTATTCGCCTTCACACTGTTTACCCTATTGGGTGTCCATTTCAATGGTTTTGGGCGGCCCTTGTAAGGGCATCACATTTGGGCATACATGCCGGCCATAGTCCTTGGGTGGCCACACTTGGTATACATATCGGCGAAGCATTGTCAAACACAACATTTTTCTCAGCAGTACTAGAGTAAATCCCGCCATCAACATGCTCTAGGTGAAGACATTCCGAACACGAAGCTCTTCAAGCATTTTCTCTGCTTATGAGAAGTACACCACATTTGGCATACATGTAGACTATCGTAATGCTGTTGCTGGCAGTATACCTTGCTATGAATGCACTGCAAGAGATAACATTTTGGACATGATTCTCCTCGAGCACTTACTCTATTGCATTCCAAAATCGGATCGAGAGTCAAAAATTCCCAGATGGCACTCCGATCGAGCCAAGTAGACTGGCACGGAACCGGCCCTGGGTGAATATTTAATGGCCAATAACTTGGCAACCGGAACTCTGATCACTAATCTGAAAAGACCACCGTGCTATACAAAAATGAGCACTTTATGCCCGTGCATTCACTTTATTTTTGTCCCCTTAGTAGCAGTTTCCCAATCCGTTACGGATCTACAATTGACTCAAAATTAGAACTACCATAACTTTCTCACCGTAGCTCCAATCGACGAGCCGCAAAGAAAGGCTAGTAGAGCACTTCAAGCACTGCAGTTCTAGATCATAATCTCTCATCTGTGCTCACTTCAAGTATACTCCTATTTAGCATCATTAAGACATTTGTTGGCCCTTTAAGCCGCAGCTGGCATACATTAATCGTAAACTAGGTTTTTAGCAAGCATTGAACACTATCCATTAATCAGGGTAAGCTTCAAATAAGCTTGATGTGCATTTTTCTGGCATCTTTCTTAGCATGGGAGTGGAGATGCACGACATCCACCCCCTCTGAACCTGCACAGCGTCTGGTCTATGACAACTGCACCTCAATCTTCATCAGCTATAGGTACCTTAAGCTCTTTGCCATCATCAGACTCACATAACTAGTAAATGTATGAAAAAGAATATAATGCTTATACCTTATCATCAATGTTCTAGCTTAATCATTAGGTAGCTACCCATCAAAAATCTTTGAACCATATCTTCCATATCTCCAAAGCATTCATTTATGAAAAACCTGTTTAGTGAACCGTGTCAGACTCAAGTGCTCCAATTAATGATGCACACGGCTTGACTATTAAGCTCTCTTAAGGAAACCCTGTCAAGCTCAAGTATGCCTTACTTTGTCTGCACACGGAATGGCCGTCAAGTCCTTTACCTCAACTTCTGGTAGCAGAACCAACTCAAATGATGTGAAGATACTTCATCAATTGTCCAAAGAAGTCAATTGGAAGCCATCCATGTAATCTTATTGAACACACAACCAAAAACTCTTCTGACTTAGCATAATATAGAAACCAAAACCTTGGTACCATGCAACCTGCTACATCAGATAATTGGTATTCTTCAAATCTACAACTTTGCACTTTGGTAGCCCCCAGGATCAAATGGGAAACCAATCATTTACCCCATTGTGAGCATTCCTTTAAAAAAATTGCACCATACTTCATGATTTTAGGGAAAATACAAGAATTTCCAATCATTAAAGTATAAACATAAATTAACCCACAAATCTTCATGCAAACCGCTTGGATCATATAGCATACAAGTCAATTTCCCCATACCATGCATAGATCTGTCATCTCGTGGGTCAAAACCTAGCTCAAAATCCCCTACATCATAGGGTAACATCAGATTCCATATAGAATCAAGTAGCACTAGATATTGCCATATCCTCTGTGCAGCTGGCTCATCCAATTGTCGATCATCAATCATAGGTAAAAGCATTGATAGTGCACCTTTGCTCTGACTAGTATTGAAATCCCAATCATGTGTATATGAATACATCGAGTCTCTAGAAGAATACTCTTCATTAGTCTACCAAGATGCATCAGATAAAAATTCTCTATCTTGTAGAGGCTCAAAATCAAGTAGAGCATCATCCAACAACTGCATAAGGTTATCATCAACTACATCTGAACAAACTTGGTCATGCATGAATCTAGATTGATTGGTATCCTTAGCATATGTATTCGAGAACTCTTTCAAAGATTCATCCAATAAGCACATAAGGTCCAGGTCCACCGCTTCAGAAGGTTTCTCCATCCTGTACATCTCAGGCTGCTGCAGTAAACTAAGATTTCCACATATGACATGCATACTAAACACATCTGTTGTAGACTACTCTGTATGTCTTTCCCCCTCATCCAAATATCTTTGCATTTCTATAACACAAAGTTCAGGATGCATATTGAAAATTTCATTTATTGCCCTGTCTGTATCATTGGCACAATGAAACCAATCATATTCAACATCAAGAGATTGCACTTCACTATGCACCCCCTCTGAATCAGCATCATCAAGTTCATGATCATTCTTCCATAGTGTGAGCACTCTATCACAAAATCTTGATAGAGAGTAAGTTTGCTCCTCTTCTACATCATCAACAAATTTAGGATCAGTCTGCCAGATCGGTAGCTCTAGGTCACAGAAACTTGTCAAAGAAGGAGTTTGCAACACCTCTGATTCATCATCATCACATTCAAGATCTGTTTTCCACTTTGGTAGCTCGGCTTTACAAAATCTTGTGAGTGAAGGAGTTTTCACCCCTCTGAATCAACATTTTGCAGATCTTTAAACATATACTCTTTCTTAGCCAAGTCCTCAATTCATTCATCCAAATTCGATAAATCTGGTATACCCAATCTCATGGTCCTGTTTCTCTAAACAACATTCCTGCTTTGACCTATAAAATTTGTATCATTAATCACCTCTATGTTAGAATCTGTACCAAAAAAGTTATGCTCTGATTCTGAGTCAGTATCAAAAGTATTCATTGTAACCGAATCTTCCTGCATGTCTACTTGAATATGGCTGCACTCATTCACTTGCACAATTTCCTCTTGAGATTTAGCCAATTCATTGTCTTGATCCCATGATTTCTTTTCCTCAAGTATAGCATGCATAGGTTCTCTGCAAAATTCACCCTGTGTATCTTGAAGCTGTAAACCCTCACCCTCAAAGACTTCTACCTCATGCAAGGCATCTGCAAAACTCAACTTTTCATACACAGCTTAAACTATGTCGTCATCATTAGCCTGTGAGAAGGTAGCATCCTGTACAATAAAATCATTAATCACAGTTTCTAATTTTGATCGTACTTTTCCTCGAATATCTGTGTAGTTTGGTAGACTTGAACTCTATTCTTGATATCTTGCATAATTCTCATAACTTGCTTGTATAATAACTTCTTTGAAGTATTCCCACTCGTCGTTACAGGCTTTGGTAACCTCTTGAATCTGCTCCTTCAAATCTGCACTCACTAACCGTTCAAAAGATCTGACCATTAACTCTTCTAGTATCCCTCTTATCTTAGTTTGCAGCTCATAACACTCTAGGTAACCTTCTGGATCATATCCATCCATCCAAGCTCATATCTTAGCTTTCAGCTCATAACACTCCAGGTAACCTTCTGGATCATATCCATCCAAGAGTCTTCTCTCGTCGTGTACTGCATCCAAAGCTTCATCCATTTGATTTTTCTTCTTTGTGGTCTCCATTTCAAGCAGAGATCCTTGAATCAATTGAATCATCTTTGAAAATTCTGGAACTATTGACTTATCATCAAACGCGTTTGCACTTAACTCTGCAATCATCTTCACCATCTGCTCTAAATTCTCCCTCCGTACCTCCCACCCCGGCCACGGCACTAAAGGGCACGAGTAGAAAGAGATGGGATCGGTGGCTGAGGTTGAAAGGGGGGATCTCGAGGAAGATTGAGGGCGGAAAAAAATGGGCGACCATTGCAGGCACGGAGACTTGAACCCTCGCCACCACCATGAAAGCCCAATGCACTAACTGCTACGCCCGCGACGGGGAAGTTGACATGTGGGAAAATGATATAATGATAAATAAACTTGGACAGGCCCCATTGCTTGTCCAAGTTTACTTTTTCATGTCCTAGTTTACCCCGGCATCCTACGGCTACGCACGTCTCGATTTCCGCATCCGAACTTCCCTTTGTGGATCCCACCACCTGGGCTTCATTAAATGGCCCGTTCCCTTTAGTGCTGAGGCCACCCCGGCTTGTTTTGCATTGAGTTCACCAAAGATGTCGGGGGATATGTGTTCAAAATGGGAGCCGCGGGCAGGCGCCGGGCCTCTGGCTTTGAGAGGTGTGAAAGAGAGAGAATGAGAACAACAGATGCAATTAAATCTGGCAATCACCATGATTACCAATTAATTGAATTTACTTTGAGTACAAATTAATCCTTAGCCAAGGCAAGCTATAAGCAACACCGTCACTCAAATTATTTGATAACTAGGAGTTTAAGCTCCCGCTATATAGGATTAACCGAGCCGTTAACGACATCAAGCTTAACACGATGATTAATCAATCTCTAGCTGATGACGATGATGAAAATTCCATCTTGAGGCTTTTATTTGCTTCTTCTGCTTTCAAGATTTTGCAAACCTTATGTAAGCTCACTCTATCGATCATCATGCTTCAATTATTACCAATTGTGCTGCAAATTCCTGCTTTGTGTGCTTTGACATGTCTTAATTGCTGCTCACAAGCTTCAACTTTCTTCTCTAATCGACTTGATTCTTATTGCCTTCAAGCTCTGTATGCCTTTGGTTACCTTTTCTCGAGTACCCTTTGTGCATGCAAAGAAACCTCCTCAATCAAGGCTTGATGTTGCTTCTAATCCAAGAGAGAAACCTGTTTACTCATGGATGAGAGAGGTGCTCTTGCTTGCTTATGTACGAGAGAGAGAGGCGCCTTCATTCTCCTTGCTTGACTCTTTTCCAAGTCGACTCCTCCTTAATGCTTCATGCCCTCTCAAGCTTCTCAAGGGCCGAGAGAGAGAGAGAGAGAGAGAGAGAGAGAGAGAGAGAGAGAGAGAGAGAGAGAGAGAGAGAGAGAGAGAGAGATCTACCTTTGCTAGCCCTTCTTTCCTCCATTCATGCTCTTGCTTTCATGATTTTCATCTTCCAAGCTCTTCCCTTGAGCAAACTCGAGAGAGAGCCCTTTGATCTTCCTTCCGAGCTCCCTGACTCCTTCTCTAGTCTCCATCACAACTTCCCACACTCTCCTCTCCTTGTTTCCCTTTGCATGCCGAGGACCAAGAGAGAGAGAGAGAGAACAAGCTTTGCTTTCTTGCCGAGCACGAGCCAAGACCTCAACTTTGCTTTTGTGCAAGCTCAAGAGAGAGAGCACCCTCCTCCCCAAGCTCGTAACACCTCCTCCTTCTCTTTTCTTCGTTCTCCACAATAACCCCCTCCTTTGCATGCCATAAAAGCCTCGCTATTAATAGCTCCTCTCTCCCTTAGTAATGACGGCACCATTGTTGCTAGGGAGGCCAAAAAACCACCCCTATGACATGGCAGGGCCGGATTCTGCGATTAGCGCCAAAAAGCACCGCCTTGGCCTGCTCTCCCACTTTCGTTTCATGTCCGAGCTTGGTCGAGCTACATCCAGCCCAACACGAGATTCCCTATTGTTGCCTGCACTGTCACCCACCACTCACACCATGGCTCCCTTTTGTTTTTTATTTGCCTTCACACTGCTTACTCTATTGGGTGTCCATTTCAATGGTTTTGGGCGGCACTTGTAAGGGCATCACATTTGGGCATGCATGCCGGCCATAGCCCTTTGGTGGCCACACTTGGTATACATATCAGCAAAGCATTGTCAAACACAACATTTTTCTCAGCAATACTAGAGTAAATCCTACAATCAACACGCTCTAGATGAGGACATTCCAAACACGAAGCTCTTCAAGCATTTTCTGTGCTTATGAGAAGTACACCACATTTGGCGTACATGTAGACTATCGTAATGCTACTACTGGCAGTATACCCTGTTATCAATGCACTACAAGAGATAACATTTTGGACATGATTCTCCTCAAACACTTACTCTATTGCAATCCAAAATCCAATTGAGAGCCAAAAACTCCCAGATGGCACTCCGACCGAGCCGACTAGACTGGCACAGAACCGGCCCCTGGTGAATCTTTAACTTGGCAACCAGAACTTCGATTTGCTGATCTGAAAACACCCACGCACTCCACAAAGTGAGAAATTCAGGCCCGCGCATTCATTTCATTTTTGCCCCCTTAGCTACAGTTGCCCAATCCGGTACGGATCTGCAATTGACTCAAACTTCGAACTGCCATAACTTTCTCACCGTAGCTCTAATCGATGAGCCGTAAAGGTAGGCTGGTAGAGCACTTTGAGAACTACAGTTCTAGATCATAATCTCTTATCTATGCTCACTTCAAGTATACTCCTATTTAGCATCATTAAGGCATATGTTGGCCCTTTTAAGCCGCATTTGGCATACATTAATGGTAAACTAGCTTGTTAGCAAGCACTGAACACTGTCCATTAATCAGGGTAAGCTTGATGTGCATTTTTTTGGCACCTTTCTTAGCATGGGAGTGGTGCTGCACGACACTGTGAAGAAGAAGAGAAGGTACTCATGGGTGTGTGTGTGTGTGTGTGTTAGTTATTTACTTATATTACCCACAGACAAACATATACATGTCCAAAGACCAAGGTACCCAGATAAATACAAGGTTTTTTATACAAAAAAAACTTAAATAGCCTAATTTTGTACAAATGAATAGCATCAGGTTAGTACAAGACCCCATCCAAAAGGAAGAAGCTCCTTCACAAACTTCAAACCAGCTACCAATCTTCCAAACAATAAAGCACCAAAAAAGCTGAACCAAAGAGAGTAGCCCCCACACTTGCACCACAACATTTTGTTAGCATTGGCTTTGTATGCAGGTGATGCATGTGCATCCTACTTGTTATCCATGTCACAAAGGTACAACTTTTTTGTGCAAGTAACCTTATAATTGAAATATAAATTTCAAGAAACTTTGGTAGTCAATTACACCATTATAAACAAACTTTTAACAGTCTGATATATTGGTACTGGTATTGGTACTAGTACTGGTACTAGTATCATATTTTTATTTCCAGTACTGGTACTGGTAGTACTGGTACTGCTATCCTGGTAAATTGGTACACTAGCTATTATGCATTTCACATAGGTACACCTTTTTGTGTAAGTAACCTTATAATTGGAAGAAAAATTTCAAGAGACTTTGGTAGACAATTACATCATTTAAAAAAACATTTTACAGTCTAATACACTAGTACTGGTACTGGTAACAGTCTCATATTTTTAGTGTCAATACTGGTTTTGGTAGTACTAGTACTGCTATCCTAGTAAATTGGTACACTAGCTGTTATCCATTTCACATAGGTACACCTTTTTGTGTAAGTAACCTTATAATTGAAAGAAAATTTCAAGACACTTTGGTAGCCAATTACATCATTTTAAACAAACTTTTTACAGTCTGATACATTGGTACTGGTACTAGTACCACACAGAGTTTTAGTGCTAGTACTGGTACTACTATCCTACAATCCTGGTCAACTAGTATACTAGTACTGTGTTGAACCAAAGGACAACACAACCACACTTTTGCAACTTTTCATTATAATAAATGTCTTTCCAAGATTAATTTTCATTGAGCCAATCATTTGTAATTAGTGGGACTCGATTGAGTTTCCAGATTGTATTCCATTCAAGTAGGCAAGATAGTTGTGCCCGCATTTGTAAGTAGAGATGATTTCACACCTCCAAGGCTGAGGTATAAAAGCCAACTTTTGTAAACCTAAGGAAGACTTATCATTAATCAAAAGTTGAGTTTTTGAGCGCCGTGACTGTGTCTGAGAGAGAGAGAGAGAGAGAGAGTCTTATCCTCTTGCTATGCAAGCTACGGAGCCGCCATTGGAGAAGCGACACCGCCATTGTGTTAGCCACGGCAAGAGCTATGCACCGATACCAAGTGTGCGCGCATTCAGCTTCTACGTGAGATGAGCTCCCACAAGCTTATTTGTGAGTTTTCTCTTGATCTGTGTGTCAGAATTCAGCGTGCTATATATCGATAGAACCGCAGCAAGTAGAACTACACATTAGAACTATCGAAGTCGAGATTCAATGACCTGTAATTTTCAGCCTGTCTTCATACGCGATTACCGCACGGAGTGTTTGCAAGTTGAGATTAGAGTGTAAATTCATAGGGTACTGTCCTTACGTGGTGTATAGACTCCCCTTTGAGTTTGAGGCTGATTCCATGACTTTTGATCATGTTTCGAATAGCGTTTGCTCGTAGGATGGATTTCAGTCATTTGCGTTTTTAGAACTTAGAATTGATTTCCTTGGTAGCGATTGTCTCTAGAAGGTCAAGTAGGTGATTGGCACCCATCTATTTGTTTCCATGCACTTGCGGGTCAAGCTTCGTCCTCGTTTGACATTCTTGTTTGTTGGTTGAGTTCTCGCTATTACAGCATCTGCTAGTGGCGTAACCACCCAACATTTGGCGCCGCTGCCGGGGACGAGAGCCCTAAGTAGGTTACCTTAGACTAATCCTACGAGGTGATTCGTCATTTACTTTGTATATCTTAGTTAGGAAGGATCGAGGAGTGGTGGACTCTTATGATCTTAGAGAGGTTCTAGGGAGTGTGTGGCTTGCCTGGGTCTTTCGTGATAGACAGTTTAGTTTAGATTAGATTGGTTTTGTTGGAGTTTGAGTGGTTGTTGACATAAAAATCATTTGCTCCTACGTGTGTGGCAGTAAATATATTTATATTTTCAATTGCAAAAAACCCATTTTATGATTAGAATTAGCTTAGGTAGGACCTGATTTGATCCTGATCTAGAGCTATCAATTGGTGTTCTATTTGCTTGATGTGTTTGTTTGCATGTTGGATCACTAGACCGTTGATTTGGTAGTGAAACTTTCATAAACAAAGTTCAGGGAAATTTTCTGTGAAACTGAGTGTTGCTGAGCACTTAAGAGAGCTCTTGGAAGAGTTCTGTGCCAAAAAACTGGAAATCTGCAACTTTAGACATCATACGCGTATGATGTCTTAAGGGCTAAACAAAGACCAAAACATAAAATTTGACATTACCAGAGTGTTCAAAAGGGGGGTTTTACCCTAAGATCAACATAAAACAAGGGCTTTAACACTTCTAGAAACTCAAAATACCAAGTCAGAGTGCAAAAAACGCAAAGAATAGGGAAAATTGATTCAGAGCTCATTTTTGCATTCAGACTTGATAAAAAAACTTGAAACTCAAAGATAAACACTGGAAGAAGCTTAAAATTGAAAATTGGACAAATCTCTGAGAAAAGACATCATATGGGTATAATGTCTTTTGGCACTTGCTGAAGTGATTTTTCAACTTTGACTTGACAAGGTTGTTACAAATACTGTGCAAAGCTCAAATATCAATTTTGGACTGAAATTGGGCAAAAAGACATAATACGGGTATGATGTCTCTAACCTAATTTTGGGCATATTTTGATATTTTGCTAACACAGATCCTTTGTACTAGTTGTCTAGAGCTTGTATTTCAAGTTTCATGTCATTTGGATCACATCTGACGTCAAGTAAGTCAAAAATCAAAAAATTGCCAAGAAAAGCCTAATCTGGCCATAACTTGCACAAATAGAGTTCAAATTGAATTTTGTGCGCGGACAGAGTATAAGGGTGATACTGAGAGTAAGCAAAGCAAAAATATCCAATTTCTGTGAAAAAAGACATCATACGCATATGATGTCTTGAGGGCTAAACAGAGACCCAAACTGAAAATCTGACATTACCAGAGTGTTTGAAAGGGGGGTTTTACCCTAAGTATGACTTGAGGTAAGGGCTACAACACACCTTGAAACCTAAAAGACCAAGTTAGAGAGGAGAAAAAACGCTAAGAATACGCGTCTGATGATCGCTTGAGTATTTGTGAGCAAATTTTGACTTTTGACCTTGCAAGCTGACACAACATACTGTTTTAATCACCCATAGCAAAATTGGAAGAGTTTGGACAATTAACTTGAGAGAAAACGAGTGATTTGAACCTAGGAGACTGAAAACAAAAAACCTGAGTTTTAAAGCAAAATAGAGTTTCAAATTGTGTTTTAACCACATATATTTGATACTCTAGACAGTGTGAACACTTGACAGAAACAGATCTGAAATCTGGACCAGTAGACATCATACGCATATGATGTATTTTTGCACTTCTGGAGGTGATTTTTAGTTTCTGACTTGACCAGTAGCTTGTAAACATAGTCCACATCTCAAATATCAAGTTTGGATCAAAATTGAGCACTTAGACATCATACGCGTATGATGTCTCAAAGGTGATTTTGAGCCCAAAAAAATTTTATTAAAAAAAAAAAAAAAAAGACATCATAAGCGTATGATGTCTTTTGGAAACTCTGGGGGTGATTTTCAAATTTTGACTTGACAAGTTTCTTGCAAACATATTGCACAGCTTACATATCAACTTTTGACCAAAATTGGGCAAAGTGACATCATACGCGTATGATGTGTCAACCCTAAATCTGGGGCAAATTTTGAATTTTTGCTAACAAAGATCCTTTTGACTTGTTGTTTAGAGGCTGTGTTTCAAATTTCATATCATGTGGAGCACATTTGACCCAAAAAAAAGTCAAAAGTTGGAAATTGACAAGAAAAGCCTAATCTGACCTTAGCTTGCACAAACAGTGGTCAAATTGATTTTGGTGAGTTGGTAGAGGGTTAGGGTGACACAGAGAATCAACAAAACAAAAATCTCCAAAATCTGTGAAAAAAGACATTATATGCATATATAGTCTTTTTTGGCAAATCTGGAACAGATTTCTCAGTGAAGTTAATAGAAGTCTTCCATCTGATCAAACAATCCCATTAACCAAGTGTCATTCAATTTGGATCATGTTTGACCATAGATATTAGGAATAACAAACTGCCAAGACTAAAAAGTCAGTCTCCTCGAAGGAGTAATGTATTCGAGATCTGGCAGATATCTCTAGAACAATCAACAAAAATTAAGGGAACACGTCTCGTTAGGAGATCGTATGGAGATAAATCCATTAGCAACTCTTAGAAAAGAAGATACAAAAGGTCTTGGAGAACAAATGCTACGCTTAGGAGACCACATACATGAGGCCGACTCGTTCTCTCAGTACATGATTCATCACAAACAACAGAGTCCACGACTAAGCCAACTACAGGATTTGATCTAGATCAAGAAAAGCTAATAGAGGAGTTGGTTCAAAGACTTGATCCTATTGTTAAGCCAGAATTTAGGGAACCCATGTGGTATGAGAAAGATCAGAATCACACAACAGAGGAGTGCTACTACACAGGGTCCATGCGAGATAGACCCTATGAACGACCACTAGCACCAATACAAGCACCAAGGTATGCACACAACAGAGGAGTGCTACTACACAGGGTCCATGCGAGATAGACCCTATGAACGACCACTAGCACCAAGGTATGCACACGAGAAATTTCCAGTACCCCCAGGTTTTGAGAGAGTAACACCAGTCGTCCGAGGACAACCACAACTTATGTCAGAGGTCAAACCTATAGGACTGAGAAACACAACAATGGTGGTCCAACCGAGGATGCAACCACTAGTAATGACCCCAATGCATTACAATGAGCCTAGGAGATACTATCCTTTAGGAGCAGAAACGGGATATGGAGCACAAGGAATGGTAAGGCCAAAACAACCATTACCGCCTACGACCCAACCAACAGAGGAATGGTATAACATGGACGGAAAAACGTTGAGATTCATTGCAGAGAGAGGTATAGCACGGTGGCAACCTGCTTATAGCCACCAAGAAAAGCCAAAAGCCCTACAAACGAGGTTAGGCTGTAATAAATGCCGTGGTAACCATTTGATAAACAATTGTCCACACACAGAAGTTGTGCCAATCAATGTTTATTGCCTCCGTTGGGCCACAGATCATTTCATTTGTGATTGTCCACAAAACCCAAATAGGGTAGCAAAGGTTGCAAAAACTACTGAGTCTATCGTATAATTACCGAGCATCTCCGAACACGATAATGTTGTGCATGTTAAAGCCATGACGAGATTAAAAACGCAAAAAGCTGTTGAAACCCCGTCAAGTGAAGAGCCTAAAACGGATATTCCAAGCGCGACACGAAGAAGACGTAATACATGGAAAGCTAGGAAGGCAAGGATGAAAGTGAGAAAAGAACATGAGGAAGCAATCCTAGCAGAAGAATTAAGACAAACGAGAGAAAGATTAAAGAAATTAGAGAGTCAAAATAGAATTCAAGAAGATGACTCTGAAAAGGCAAGGAAACAACAAGTGTGAGCTCAGAAGGGTCGTTGTTAGTTGAAAAGGTACACGAACCATTGGACGCATTGATGAGAGCTTACGAAGCAAGAGTAAAGAACACTCAAACCCAGGAACAACGTTGGTTGACATATCCGAACGTAGAACTGGAAAAGCAGAGACTAGAGATGTGTTAAAAAATGATTAAGATGGCACAAGCTCTATTAGAACCGCCGAGAGAAAAACTAGAGCATGAGACCGGAAACCCAACTCAAACAAATGCTATCCCTTCACCACATGAACAGATAGCTGAAACAGCTAAAAGTGTGCAAAAAGCTGAGAAAACGAATAGGGATGAACACATAATGATGAACACAACTGATCAGGAGATGGAAAGTTTTCATCCTGTGATGCAGAGGTCTTATAAAAGAGACGAAGATTATGATGAGTTTTGGAAACAAGTGAGAGAGGAAAACTTAGCAAATGAGCTAAGTTTTCAAGCTAATCAGACAAATGGGAAAAAGGATATCAGGAACCCACCCATCAAGGAATTTGAGGCAGGATCTCAGATAGACCTAGATCTGCACTCATACTGGGGAGATCGAGGCTCTGCTAGATCAATAGAGAGTAAACCTCAATCATTGAATACCTTGCCCTCATACTTAGGAGAGTATGAAGCCAAATCCGAGATTCGAGCACTTCCCTCACGAGGAATCTCTTCAGAGAAAGCCACGGACTCGCAAGGATTGATGATTTTCAACACCAGTGACATGCACTATCACCCTAGCTGAGCTTCTAAGACTACGACCAAATATATGGGCAACGGTAGGAAAATGCTTAGAAAAATATGGCGTAAAAGACCCAACTTTGAAGTTGCAAGAAGGGATACGAGAGCTGAATAAGCCGCAAAAAAACGCAAAACCGGTACCTTTGAACAAGGTCGGAGAGTATTGTGAAGGAGAGGATGGGAATACAACTTTACCAATTGAATTCTAGGGAGTAAAAATGATGGCAATACTTGACAGCGGAGCAGGGGTGGCCATTGCCACAAAAGAAATATGGAAGAAATGGGGAAAACCGGCAATCAAGAAAATAAGGTTGAAACTCCAACTAGCTGATGGACATATGGAGAAACCTTTGGGGCTCTTAGAGAAAGTCATAGTGACTTCTTGCGGGATTGAGTATGAGCATACATTTGCTATTGTTGATTTTGGCAAGGAGAGCAACTATGATCTCATACTAGGAAGACCATTCATGAGACAGCTGAAAATGGTCCAGGATTGGGGTTACGACCACATATACCTGAGACACAAGGAAACCATGACACGAGTAAACTTGAAAGACCATAGTTACAAGGATGTAAATCGAACACCTGTCGAGGATTTCGATTCAGCTACATTAGCAGGAACAGAACTTCCAACTTGGCTAGGTAAACCCAAAGAGCTATGGATGTGTGGAGCTTCAAATTGTGGAATTCTAAAACGCGAGGAATGTGTCTTAGAAAGAGCGATTAAGGATGAAACTTACACTGGTGAACCCTTTCCAGAGGAAGTTCTTGAACCATTACAATGGACACACATTCTTGCCAGACTAGATGTCTGTGCGATTCCAGATGGTCCCACAACAAAGTTTTGCGACAAAGACGGATGCGATGTAGTTCCGTATTTCATGATGGGATTAGTGATTGATAAGGAATCAGATCAGAGTGATACACGAGAGAAAAAGGATGAACGAGAAAAGATAAATCAAGAGGATATATCTCACAACATTTCGGATCATCTAGATTAGGGAAATGACGCAGACAAGGAGTCTTCAGACAACTCTAGTGCACAAGAGGAAATAATCAAGGTGTCAGTGACCGATGCTATCGACAAAGTCAAGGACCAGCAAGAAGTTCAAGAAGTGATGCTTACACAAAGCTTGTGCACAGAATCTGCTAAACCCAGTGAAATGGTAGAGAAGCTTAATTTACAAGAAGCTGACACAATATTCAAGGCACAAGAATCAAAGATTACTAAAGCATGCAAGGAGGACATGAAAGACCTGGTAGTGAACAAGAAGATCAAATTCTTGATAAGTACGCATGAAGGAGTCAAGCTAAATTTCACAACAGAGATTGATCACATTGCCACGACGAATGTTATGTCATATGGCATGTGGTTACTTTTAGGTAAACCAGAGCTTTATGAAATTCAAGTAAAGGTTTTTATCTCACCGGGAATAGAAGTCATAAGTTTGGGGATTGCAGAGGTGACCCTTAAACTACAGGTTAAAGAAGTAAAAGACAAATTCCTAGTGGTGGACTCTCAAAAAATGAGTACACACTTGATTTTGTCCCAGCAATGGGCGAAAATTTTTGAAGAAGCACCTGTATCTTCAACAGTGGTTAAGCCTACGACAACTCAAAGATCTTTGGCCACTATCGACAAAGGAAAAGCTAAAGCAAGTGAAACAATGTTCTGCAACCAAAATCCTTCACTTCAGTCAAAGTCTGTAGCCTAGCCAATCCACGTACACGAAGAAGCCTCTACATCAAAAGCCAAACCCTCGACAACACAATGGAAACCAAAGCGCAAAGTCTATCAACCAAAGTTTCCATCGCAACAAAGCCTCCACAAAAGAAAGAAACAGGTCAACAAAGTGTTATTATCCAAGGAGTACATCAAGGACAAAGATCCAATTTGGGTACCAGCATCAAAAGAACCACAACAAGCAAAAGTCACAGGTTGGATAGCATCAAACAGTTTAATCACTGCTCAAGGCTACTATGATGAGAACATCAAAGTATGGGTCAAAAAACCAAAGGTAACAGCTTGGACATACCCAATATGTGGTATCTCTTCACAACAAGATCAACAGGGCATCAAGCAAAGGTCTAAATGTTCATACAGGAGTAACAATAGGTATAGGAAGAAGAAGCAAAGACCTTCCAAGCAACAAACATTGAAGCAGTTGTGGGTACCAAAGTCAGAGCTCTACGATGAAAATACCCCACAAATTCAAGCTAAGGTCACACAGCAAGCAGTACAACGAATGATCCCAGCCAAGCTACTGGAAGCACAAGGATACTATACAGACGCTCAAATTTGGTTGTCAAAGATTACAGATGTCCTTGAGATCATGAAGAAAACTCATGTAGCACAACATGCCCAACAACGACAACCCAACTACGCAACCATGAGTGCTACAACTCGAAGGTGGATCCCTCGTCATTTACTACAGGAGCAAGGCTTTTACAAAGGTAACAAAAATATTTGGACACTGAAGCCAAAGGACCATCAAGTCGAAAAAGCAACAAGGCAAGTGGAAAAGCAGGTCACACAAGGACCAAGGACAACTTGGATTCCAAAACCTATAGCCGGAACTCAACAACAGAGGCCCACAACTAGTCTACAGCCTCTTATCAACAAAGGTAAAGCAAGGATACAAGAAGAAGTCATAGTTTTAAAGAACACAATCTGGAAGAAGACTTCATCAACCATTGCTTCAATCTCAAAACCTGTCTCACCACGCAACATTAATGTGCTACCAAAGCATGAAGAGCAGGTATTTGTCAATGTATTTGACAAAATGGCATCACAAAACCAAACCAAAGAGAATGGCCTAAACCTCAATAACATATGGAATTGGATTTCAGAACGTGATCAGGTAAGTCCAAGTTGCCATTAAAAATACATGGCATAAGAGTCTAGAGTCGGGCAGCTGAGCCACTAAATGAGCAGAGTGTCAAATGCAAGATTCAAGTCTAATATTTTCTCTGTGGTCTATGAGTCTAGCTAATAGATATAAGCTCAAGCTGGAGAGTTGAGCATACATAAGTCATGTCGCTCATGCTGGAAGAGGTGAGCATAAGAGTCGAAGTCTATTATGTTGTACAGTGGAGAAAACGGAGTAGTCCAAAAACACTCACGCACTTGATGCAGTGAGGAGGAGTGGAGAAACCTCGTCAACAAAAACCCTTCTTGTGCAAAGTGATAGGTTTTGCTACACTTGCTCTAAGAAGAACCCCTCAATACTCTTCTCTGGCACCGCATCTTGTTTAACATGCATAACTCTGTGCAAGCATATAGATGTCCTCACATTGGACCTATGCATCAGACACTCTTTGGTGTTCCACCCATGCGCTTACACAAAAACAAGATGATGACTCAGAATGCAACGGAACTTCACAAGAAGTTTAACCTTATAGATATCAAAGCAACCATGGAGTATCTCCGGGTTTGGACAACCAAAAGTGGGTCTAAACATCCGATTCGAGTGGGAGACACACAAAGCGTCATTTTGGCATAACGACCAAATTTGGCAACCATTCGCCACAAAACTTTGCGAAAAGCTTCGAATGACCATCAACGACGAATGTCTACAACCAAAATCCAAGGTGAAGCCATTTCACTTACCAATATGAAAAAAGACGCTTCGGGCAACTAAATGGCAAAAAGTGTCTGATTTTGACTCCCGGACAGGTCTGTTTTCAGCTAGTAAAAGGTGGCGATTTAGGTTGATTCCCACAATTCCTGACCGTTTTTGCAAGATCTACAACTTTGCAAAAGAAACTTTTCGCAAATTCCTCACTGATTTTCTGATATTCAGCTCAGAAAATTTCAGGTTTTCCGCTTTGACACAATATGCGAGTTTGATGCACTTTTGGAAGAACGCGAGGTGCTCAAAATTAAGTGCATAAATTATGAGCTGAAAATGTAATTTCGGCTTCCGCAGAGCTTGTGGTTTGAGATTTTGTGGTAGATTTGGGCAAAGAATCACGGAGACGTATACACACCAACAGTGGTCTCTTGAGAGACGCGGTTTTTTGAAACACATAGATATAGTTTCTTTCACAGGTTTCGCAGGACACTTTGGCAAAAATTTGTGTAAAAACAATCAAGGTCAACCTGAACCACATAGACGACTTCCCAACAACTCACACAAGCTCGGGATACAACTCTCGAGGACTAAGATCAAGAAAAGTCTACTTCGAAACCAAAAGACGGACTCAAAGACTGAAATGCCTACAAAGGGGGCTTTTAGCTAAACTTGTGATTTTTAAAGTTGAAAACTAGCTACAAGGGCTTAGGGCACAAGCATAGCACAAGCCTTGCATGAAAAAAGCATTTTTGACAAATCAGACATCATACCCATATGATGTCTCACAGCATTTTTGCACATAACACTCCACTTCTGAGTTCATATTCACTATATACATACTAATACCATCCAAAATACAAAGTTACAGGAGATTTGGAGCTAGTTAATCGATTGCAAACCCAAAAAACGTAAAGAAGGGCATAAAACCGACATATGACCCTAGACTTGCAAAAATAGCTCCAAATCAAGTGAAACTTTGTAGGATATCAAAAGTGCAATTTGGCCAAAAAAGACATCATACTCATATGATGTCTTTTCACTCATTTTGGGCCAGAACGTAATGTTTTTCATCATATTCTCATTATACACATAGAATATAAGCCACACAACAAGTTTGGTACCATTTGGACAAGTATATGGCCGCAGATATGGTGTGTGGCCTTTGGAGTTAACATACTCCACCATTTCTTCAGTTAAGCCCGCACGTTAAGCCCGCACAAAATTGTTGTTTTTGCTCTCCAAAATCCATATTTTTGAAGACAGTGGCTTTGAGATGTAAGTCCCAAACTTTTTCTACATATTTGTGAATGTATTAGTAGGGAGAGAGCTTCAAGATTTGCCATTCGGTGAGTACTTTGTCTTTGGCATCGGTAGCCAAACATTACTTCATGATGGAAGCTCTTAAAGCTTTCCATGTTTGTGGGGCTTCACCATTTGCCCGTAGGCTAGACCACCATTGCTGGCGGACTTTTGAAAATACATAGCTACATGGTGTAGTTTAGAGGACTCCGTGAAGCCCTCATCTCCAAACGCCACATCAAATTGTTGGATGAAAGCCAAGACTTTGTCTGTAGCACCAAAGGTGCCATCGTAGGTAAGAAAAGAGATGCTCTTTTCTCCCTCTTTGAACTTCTTGAGCTTGGATGATCTCTTCCACGCGGCATAGGATCTCCTATGGCCTCTTATTTTTGATGGTTCAAAAGTTTCACCCATCTCTTTCTTTAGAAGATGAAGAATTGGAGGAAGATGGAGAAGAGGGTGATCTCTTTCTCGCCTTTTTCTTGCCTTGGTCTTCCTTGTCTGCACCGTCACTTTCTTCAGGAACAAGATGAAGAAGATGGAGAAGAGGGTGACCTCTTTCTCGCCTTTTTCTTCTCTTTTTTTCTGTCATCCCTCTTTGAATTATGATGTGGAGAAGTGTGTGATGGTCTTCTCCATTTAGGAGGTGATAGAGAGCGTTTTGGCCGCCGTCTTTGTGGAGCCATCTCCGTCGAGGTGGCAGGAGACTCACTTCTTTCTCATTAATTTGGTGGGGGCTCTTGAGTTCTCCTTTGGGAAGGAGATGCGTCATCAAGTAGTAAATTTTTAAGCCCTTCGTACCGGATCCACATCTTCTTCCCAAATCGGAGAGAGGTCTCTTTTGGAAGTCTCGCAAGGAGGCTTCCTAGGTACTCTATTGTCATGGTGAGGAGTTTGGAGAATCCCATGAGAACGTACTTGCCGTTGCACTTCACTTTGGAGGGATGGATTGCCCATGGCTTGTTGAAGCCTAGAAACAAGGTAGTTAACAAGCATAAGGGCATCATTAGTAGCCTGCTCATTAGCAACATCAAAGCTATGAACATTAATTTCACTCTCTTTGCTATTGTCAGCCATTCTAACAATTCTTTAGGTGTAATATTTTTAGGTGTACTTTGGCACTTCAAGCCCTAGTGGTTGCTTCTCTTTACCCCTTTAGAAAAGCACTCAAGCTACTGTACCCGTGGCTCATAATTACTTGCAAGGAATAGGTCTTTCAACACCAAAATAGTACCGGCTCTTGTCAAGATTCTAATAACTCAATAGTGGTTAAGCCGTAGGCAAGCCCTGTAGGACCCCACTATTAAGACCATAGCTCTTGACGGTGATGCCTTGTTATCTGTATGAAGGTGGGTGCACTGCAAGGCTGAAAAATACCTATTCTACTCTCACATTTGCAATTAATAATACCAACCATTTATAGCTAGCTTGAGGACCTCCCTTCTTGAGCAAGAAAAGAGAAACCTTGTGCTCTGATACCAATGTAGCATTTAATGTCCTAGTAACTTGTGTGTAGCAAAAAATAGCATAGACATAGTGAGCATTTCATTAGAATAGATTCCTAATTAGCATAGCAAGAGTTCTTGGACGGAGAGAGCAACAAAAAGCATAACACCTAGTTAGATAGGCATGAACAATACTTCAAAAGAGAGAGAAGTTAAGCAATTGACAACATTTGAGGACCGGATTTATATGGAGCGGTCCCCCCTCCAAAAGGCTTTGTATTATAGGTTTCCCCCATCAAGGGATACATTTTACAATACAATTCTTGGTGTTCCTTCAATAACTAGCTAGTGCATTGAAGATGGAAGCTTCAAGCACTAAGCAAACACTTTAAAACACAACATATATTCCTTCACGGTCTCAGACCCAAGACCTCACACACCTTCGAAGATGGTGAGAGCTAGTGAGGTATGAGAGTATATTGAGAGGAAGAAGGAGTAGTCTTACAAGAAAGAAGTATATCTCCTCACATAATCACTCAGAATATGTTAGCATAGCTTAGTAATTGGCATGGGAGAGGAGATGAGCATGTATTGAAGCTTGGATCTTCGTTGGATTTGCATCACAAAGCCAAGAGTTGTTGGTGTAGGCCTCCCTTATGATCACAAGCTTGGAGTAGGTGATAAGCTTTCCATTAAAGCTTGAGAAGAGGAGAGAGAGTCTTCTTGCTTCACACATGAGATTGTGTGAGGTGTGTGTTTTAATGCCTTGTCAAATTCAGCCCCTTCTCTCTCTTGGTCGACCCCTCTTGGAGTTTACTCATGCTGGCACCCCATTGGACCCTGCAAAGCGTAGCCAATGATAGTTAAGAAGCATAAGTCATAGCCTTGTGACATGTGTCCCCCTTTCCGCTTTTGTGAGAGATTTCGGTAATTAATTAATGCAAGTAAACTCTTGTTGGACCAATAGGAACCAGGCAAGCTATTGGGCTGCTAAATGCTCATTGGACCCCTGGGAGACTGGCCAATAGTCTTCTAGAGAGCTTAATTCTTATTGGTTCTTTTATCAAGTCTTTTGGACAATAGGAATTAGGCAAGCCATTGGGCTTTTGAATGCTCATTGGACCCCTTGGGAGACTGGCCAATAGTCTTCTAGAGAGCTTAATTCTTATTGGTTCTTTTATCAAGTGTTTCTAAAAGAATTAAACTAGATTTACTCTAGCCTAATTCTCATTGGTCCACCTTTATGGCCATCCAATAGGATTCGAATGCACCTTGTGGGGAATTGGCCTAGGGAGCTGACATGTATCCACTATGCCCTTTATATAAAGGGTCTTGCATGAGTGTGTGTGTGTGTGTGTGTGTGTGTGTGTGTGTGTGTGTGTGTGTGTGTTTCTCTCTCATCCCCTACTAAAAGGGCTCGCCCCCTTCTATGTAGGAGCTTGCAAAGACTTTTTGGCATACTACAAAGCATCCAATTTTCCCTAGGGTTGGACCATTGGACATAACCTTTGAATTTTGGAACCTTAGTATTTTGGAAGTTGTAATGGGCTGAAACTTAGGGTCGTTGAAGCCCATCGTTGCACATTGCTCTTTTGTAGATGGGCCCCCCTTTGGATCCCTATTTTCCCTCCTTTGGATCCCTACTGTGGCTAGTCTGCCAGCTTAACCATTATTCTAGCTTTTTCTCCCCTGGTACTTCCCCATATTAAATGATCAGTTTAACATGATAAAATCATTTAGGAGAATTAGATATTAGTTATTATGCCATAGGTAGACAAGTTTTGGGACTTACATCTCAAAGCCACTATCTTCAAAAAGAATGATTTTGGAGAGCAAAAACAAAAAAAATTGTGCGGGTTTAACTGAGAATATGGAGGAGTATGTTAACTCCAAAAAGCCACACACCATATCTGTGGTCATACGCCATACCATGGTGGCTTCACAAATCAATTTCCAACAAGGGGCTAAGAGAAATCCTAAGCCCACAAAAAACAAGGACCATAATGAGCCTAAGGGAAAGGACAATGTCCAAAAGTCTCCCAAAGGTATCGCCAACAACTAAAAAGCTAAGGAGCAGGTAGTTTATAAAGGTAGAAATAAACTCTCTCCTGAAGAGCTAGAGCGTTATCGTAAAGATAACCGTTGTTTCAAGTGCGGGAAGCAAGGGCATGCCTATCATGCTTGTCCCCACAAGAATACACAAAATCAGCCTCCTAGAGCTACCTTAGTTGAAATCCAAGAAGAGGATGCTCACCACATTAAAGGATCTCCTCTATGCCATGCTTGGGGAAAGGTAAGAGAACATGATGCTTTCATTCTCTTTGACGTAGGTTCTACTCATAGTTTCATATCCACAGACTTGTCCACCAAGCTAGGCATCCAAGCTTATGAGATGGGAGATGTCCTACCTGCCGATGGTGCTTTCAAGGGGCAAGAAGCCTCAGTCACTCCCTTAATTGGGAAATTGAGGCTCCATGTCCAAAGCTATGTGAACAAGGGGGACTTCTTTATCTCTCCTCTCAAGCATGAGGATGTAATCCTAGGGGCACCATGGTTTGATCGCATGGCTGCCAATGTTAAATTCCCTAAAAGGCAAATCTACTTTAGGTTCAGAGAAAAAGATATGTACATAGATGCTAAGGAGTTGGGTAACACCATACCCATTGTACATAAGCAAGATTTTAGTAAGTCAATAAAGAGCTCTATTTTTGTGTACATGATTTTTCTTAAAGATTATCAAAATGAACCTAATGCTTTGGCATAAGAAAATATAAACAATCAAAAGGAATTAGAGTTATCCAATTTCCTCAAGGGGTTTCAAGATGTTTTTATTGACGATATCCCTTGTGAACTACCTCCAAAATGAGGCAATGCTGACCATGCAATTGAACTTCTTCCAAGAAGTTCACTGCCTAATAAACCTACTTATAGAGTTTCCCAAGCTCAACAAGAGGATATTATGTGGCAAGTGAATGAATTAGTTGAGAAGGACATGGTTAGGCCTATCTCATCTCCATTTTGTTCATCAGTGTTATTAGTGCAAAAGAAAGACGACACATATTGTATGTGTGTCGACTATAGAGCACTAAATAGGATCACTATCAAAAATAGGTTTCCCGTTCCCGGGTAGAAGACCTATTTGATAAGCTACAAGGGTGGACCTACTTCAGTAGGATTGACCTAAAAAGTGGCTATCATCAAATAAGGATAGTTGATCAGGACATTGTAAAGACCGCATTTCGTACTACGTTTGATCTTTACGAGAACATTGTCATGCCTTTTGGCTTGACCAATGCACCAGCCACATTTAACCGCTTGATGGAGAAGCTATCCAGATCTCACCGACCTTTATTGGAGTGTTCTTTGATGATATAATAATCTACTCTAACTCACTAGACGAACTCAAGCAACACCTCCAGGTGATATTTCAAGTTTTACGAGAGAATAAAGATCATATTAATCGAAAGAAAAGTGATTTTTTCTTACAAGAGATTCAGTATTTAGGTCACATTATCTCTCAAGATGGTATCCAAATGGATCCATCAAAGCTAGAGGTAATAAAAGGATGGCCTAATCCAAGAAATCTACATGAACGAAGAAGCTTTATAGGTATGTGTGCATACTATAGATGATTCATAGAAAAGTTCTCCAAATTGCGGGACCATTACATGACCTAACAAAGAAAAATGTTAGGTATATATGGTCCACCAAGGAGAAAAATTCTTTTGAAAAGCTCAAAGAAAAGATTATCTCTCAACGTGTGCTTACACTTTCGGATCTCTCAAAGCCATTTGAGGTCCAATAGGACGCCTGTGGTGATTGCCTTGGAGGTTTTTTGCTCCATGAATGGCACGCCATAGCCTATGAAAGTCTAAGGCTTGACCCTGTTGAGCAAGCTCTAGGCATATACGAGAAGGAACTCTTAGCAGTTTTACATGCTCTAGACTCGTGGAAGCACTATTTATTGGGGACTCCTCGCATTCTGCGGACGGATCACCAATGACGTAAGTACTTCATGATGCAGACCAAGATCTCCGAAAAACAAATGAGGTGGGTAAATTTCCTTTTGCAAACTTGAAATGGATGCAAGATTTTGTGGCGTGTGGCATACCATTCGATGCTATGTGCAACCCCATATTCCAAGATTCTTTAATGATCATAGCCAAAAAAGGGTTTGTGCTTCTTGATTACAATAAGATGCACACAGAGTATCTAGATAAAATGAAAGACAGTATTGAAGCCATCCTCAAGCACACGGTGGTAGACTTTGTTCCTGCATATGGTTGCACTATATTGCTGGATGGATGGACCAACTATCAAAAGAAGCCTCTAATCAATGTGATGCTTATCAATCGTAGAGGGTCCATGTTTGTAGAAGACAATGGTACCTCGTTAAAAGAGAAGATTAGAAATTATCTAGCAAGGGTAAACGAGCACACCATAGAAAGGTCAAGTGTGCCAAAGAATGTGATTGGAACTATCACAAGCAACGCATCCAATTACAAGGCTGCAGGAAGGGATATCCAAGTTAAGTACCCAAAGATTACTTGGGTGCCATGTGCAATGCATA
This sequence comes from Adiantum capillus-veneris, assembly GCF_014529385.1. Classification (NCBI taxonomy): domain Eukaryota; kingdom Viridiplantae; phylum Streptophyta; class Polypodiopsida; order Polypodiales; family Pteridaceae; genus Adiantum; species Adiantum capillus-veneris. Next base: position 27,133,221 of record NC_140935.1, read on the forward strand.
CTCTTAATTTGTTGTTAAAATACATTGGTAAAATGGACGTTATAAGAACTCTACTGGGGATGCAAACCATGTGGTGAAATTTATTAGAGAGGATCAATTTTTGTATGCTCTTTTTTGATCAAAATCACCCAATAAAAGTTTACTGATATTTTGTCCAACAAGGTTTGCTACTGCATACTATGTTCTTGGCACCTTGCAAGAAATGAAGCTTGATTTGATTGAAATTGTAGCTGATAAATGATGGAATGCATGGCTCAACAAGTATCCTCGCTACCAAGAGGCAGCAACAAGATGTGCATAGCTTGTGAATTCATCAGTTTTTTGGTGCAATGTAGAGAGGATTGAACATTCGACAAAACTCTTTTGTCTTTGGTTGAATTTATTTGTGTATGTCAAAGTGCTTATGCAAAGTAAGAGAACATGCTGGATTTGGTGCAAAGGACAAAGCTACCATCATCACAGCTTCCAAAAATTTATGGGTGCAGTTTCATACACCGTTGCATGGTGCTGCATTTGTATTGGATCCCAAATTCCAAATGCATCAACAATGGACCAACGAAGAATTCATGAAGAACTTCAAAATAGTGTGTCCTCAACTCTTGGGACAAGAGGATGGGAAAAATTCTTTTCATCAACGAGTTGATTTTACTAATAGAAATGGTATGTTTAAGGATCCACGGCATATCGTGGGACGGGTGTCTAACCTCACTCCTATCTTATTGTAGATGTAGCAAGAATCACGATTAAATTATCAATCCATGGGATGCAGCTGACTCGACTAGTGAATAGAGGCTACAAGAGGTTGTCAATCTCTTCGAAAACAACAAACAACTCACATCTAACTCAAGCCACACTCAAGTGACTGAAATCACCAAAATCCAATCGCTCATCGGCAAACAAATCACATTCGTTACAACATCAAATGGCATCCAAATGTAACGAAACTTCTAGGACATGTTTATAAAACCTAAGCACACGTGCTTATGGTCTCCAATCCCACTTTAGGTCCTGCAAAACTTGCGATTATTAACAGCAATGGATTTTTGACGTAGTTGTTTTTGACCCAGAATGCATTTAAATGCTTTGCAATGATGCCCCAATATCCCGCCTATGCTTAATTTTTTATTTTGAAGTGTAAATTCCTACTTATGATGAAATTAGGCCGTGGGTCGGTGACATCAAAAGCTACAAAATACCGTGAAATGCTTACGTCAATACGTAGAGCTCTTACCTGCGGTTGCAATGCATCATATGCAACTGCAATGTGACAATCGGGGAGGGAGTAAGAAGCATGAGAAGGAGAGAAGTGAGCAACGTTAGCTCACGCTGTATATTTCATTATCTAAAAACTTAAAATGTAACTTACAAAAATTGGCTTTTATATCTTAGCCAAGGTTTTTGGTGGTCCAAACTAATAATCTGGGAGCTCTAACTAAAGATAGGTAAAGACAGGTTGATACAATCAGGAAGCTTGTAGCCCCGGCTCATCAATTACAAGGTTTATCCGTAAAATAGGAGTTACAATATTCCTGATTTATCAAAATAATAAGTGTTTTTACAGTAAGAGCTCCAAAAAATGGTATCCGAGTTAGCTTGGTGCTAACATTCCCCCCCTCCTTGCCTGTGTCATCCCTTGACACAGCTTTATGGGCTGAAATAATCTTTGGGTTGACAGCAGGCGAGGCGGTCTTTAAGTGCATGTAGAGCCTTTTTATACTTGATCTTTCTCTCTTTGTCTAGCACCTGCAAAAATTGCATAGTGACTTTGTTTTTTAGCTTGACTGCGGAGTAGCCTACAAATCTAGAAGTCAGATTGCTGATCACTGTCCCAAAATCCTTTGTTCGCCAAGTGAAGAACCCTGTGTAGAACGCTTCCTCAAATGCCAACATACTATGAGATGGCAAGAACATGCAGCGGGCGTAGAAGCCATAAAGGACTTCTTTGAAAGGTTGGCCACTGAGATTGTAGCATAAACCCTTATTGCCCTTGAGGAAGGACATCCACGGGGCTCCTGCTTGCTCTGGCTCATGAAAAAGTTCAATGTAGGTGAGCAACATTCGGAAAATTTTATAAAGCATAGCACATGAAAGATCAGGGAGACTTTTGAAGAATGACATGGTGCTCGTTAGGGTTTTCACCATGTATTATTCTGTCAGCATTCCCTTTTCTGGAGCTGTCAATCTCGGATAATTCAGCCATATACATCACTTCTTTGTTATTGCCTCATGTGCTTGCCACGCCCTTACTCTTGGTACATGAAAAAAGGTTGGATCCTTCTGAAGTGCCGCAGGTGCTCTTGTGAACAGAATCAAGTATCTTGGATTCTTGTTCAGTCAGCTCTTTCTCCATTTGGGGTGGACGTCATCTGCGCCTTCTACTTGCATGTCTTTATAAAGTCTTTCCTTGATGTGTAGCAGCTCGACCTTGATCAAGGGATATGGCAATGATTGTTGATGCTATAGTGCATTGATTTGGTTGGAAGTGAGTTGAGTAAAATTGATAGAGTGAAGGAATCTCAACTCCCAATCCATCGTTGCTTTCCATTTCTCATATGTCTCTTGTGTAACCTTTTCCTTAAGCGCATCTTCTTCAGCTTTTGACAGCAGCCTGGACCATCGGCTCTTGATCGGGATCTGTTATTGATACTTGAAATTCTTCTTCGCCACCTAGTCCTTCTGCTAGCTGTGTTTCCATATCAGCAAAAGAGACTGAGGGAATTTCAATATGTGGCTACTCTGACGTACCTGTTGTTTCCTGCATCTCTTGTTGTCCATCTTGTAGTAGCTGGTTGACTCTCTTCAGCTCGACTATTTCCTTGAGCAGCTCTTCTTCTCTTTGTACCCACATTAATGCAAGGTCTCTGTGTTGTGACTGCTCCAGCTTTAGCTCTAGCTCTAGATCTTTATTATTTTTCTCCAGTGCTTTGTACACTCCGTTTGTACCTTTGATAGAGGCAACTGTGGTATTTTCTCTTATCTTTCGCAAAAAGGTTGTCTCATTGTTGATCCTTTGCTCTCAATATTGCAATGAGGTATTTGCTACATCTAATTGTACTTGGATATTCTGAACTGATAGAGTTGTAGTTAAGAGTTCGTTAGTAACCTCTATCAGATGTTTGTCTTTGGTTTTGCAGGAATCTGTTAACTTCATGAGAAGTTCGCCTAACTCTTCCATTTCCTTTTGCTGTTTTTCTTGGGCTAACTGGTGTTGTTTAGCTTTAGCTTTTAACTCTTTGACTTGTTTTTGCAAATTAGTGATGACATTCAATCTATCCCTTAACTCTCCTTGGAGAGCGTCAATCACCATCTCTAATTCTCTAGCCTTTGTTCTGCAGCTAAGTGTTGCTGGTCTCATTTTTTTTGTCATCTCTTGCATCTGCTTTGCATATTCATTAACTTGGAGAATCACCTCATCATTTGTCTGCCAGTCTTCAGTTTTTGTGGGCTGCCTAAACGTTTTGGCAGTCCCTTGTGATTCTCTTGGTGGGGTTGTGGCAGCTGTTTGTTCCTCCCCTTGAGGTTGTGCTTGGGCCTCTTCTGCTTTGTCTTTTTGAGGCTTCATGGATGCCTCGTCTATTTCCTACTGAGTGGTGGTAGACGGGGTTTCCTTTGCCTTTGGTTGCTCAAAACTTGTGGTGTCCTGTGGTTCAGGACTTTCTGCCCTTTCCGGCTCTGGTTCTTTTTCCTTAGCTTGGCCAGAAGTAGTTGCTACCTGTTGTGAAAAATCTGCAGTCTCTTGTGGTTTAGGCTCCTTTTCTTTGGTTGGCTCGCCCTCTGTGGGTCTATCTGTTGGTGATGGTCGTGGGCTTGGCATGGGGTGGTCGTGTTGTTTTGTAGTAGGTAAAGATGGTCTGGGAGACATCTCACGTTGGTCGTGCTAGGTCTCACCTTGGTTTGTCACCTCGGCTTGTTTTTCTTGCTTGGACAAGATTCTTTCAGCTTTGATGCCCCTACTTCAGCGTACATGCGTTCCAAAAATTCTATGGGGTCTTCAGCCTCTTTCCTAGCAGGGTGCTTTGTTCTTGGTCCTTTTACTTCCTTAGGAATCCACTTTGCACGGTCCTCTCTTGTAGCTTGGTGGCTTCGTTCATCAGAGTGCCTCTCCCTTTCAAACCTTGTTTTCTTTTGTTGAGGCTCCTCTTGATGTGCGGCCACTTCTTTTCTTTTCATCTCTTCAATGCGGGATCTTCTTTCCTTGTTGTCCGAGCTTTCACTGATATGCCCTTCTAGAGAGCTCTCGGCAGATTCTTCATCAGATTTGTAAGTTCTTTCGGTGGACCTTGTGGCTCAAGGAGATGGTTGTGCAAACATGATCCATGTGTTCTGATCTGGGACATGTGGAAAATTGTCTACCATGTTAATAGCATGCTAGGAAATTCTTGTGAGTACCTCAGGTGCTCCCATATATGTTATCTTACCCTCTTTATTTGTACCCTTCATTGTGGATAACACATATTGTGTGTGGTCGATGGGTTGCCTGGTTGTTTACTTTAGCACTGGTGTAAATGTAGTCACAACTACATGATTGGGTGTTGTGTATCTTGGTGGTCTCTTTGTGAGAAAGTGGAAGTGTTGGTGATATAATCTTGTCGGTTCTTCCACTTGCTCCTGGATAAGATCAGCAAAGGTTTTTTGCAATAGTTTCCTTGGTAAAGGTACCTTCTATCTTTCTATCTCTAGCTCTCATGGTCATCCCTTCTGTCGGCAATTTGAGAGCTTCAGCCACTATCTCTTTCATAATGAGCACTTCTACCTTGTGCTCTGGTGGTCCGTAATCTGAGCTGTTACATCTTCTTTGATTGTGGACAGAAGCTCATAGGCTTTCTGCGAATCTACACCACATGGCTCTTGGTCGAAGAATTCTCTAAGTCCAACCTGTCTGTTAGCTTCTTTTGTTTCCAGCTTTGTTGCAACATTGTAGACCTCTCTTGGCAAATGTTGTAGTTCTACCTAATGTCCTTCTTCACTTTTAAATCTACCTGTGAATACCGTGGTGTTGTTCTCCTCAAGTTGTTCTTTCGACAGATAGGTTGCTTTGGTTGTCTTTACTGAACAGGGTCCAGTTGGTATGGTGGCAGCTCTTGCAACTTCTTCTTTTGAGAGACCCTCTTCTTGGCCTTTTTTGCAGCTTGCATGGCTCCTGTTAGGTGAATAAAAGTGTCAAAGTTTAGCAACTTTGGCAGATTCCGCTCTGAAATGTCCTTCAATATGAATTGGACAAATTGAGTCCAATTTACTTCAATCAATTTTTGAACATGGATAGATGCATAAAAACATGTAAAGATCAAAATCATGAAGTCCAAGTAAAAAATTGCAACAAAAGTAAATAATCGCGATTATTTACAGCTAAAAAAGAAATTCAACTTTTTGCAATTTTGGCATTATAGGCTTGTGGTATATATCAAATAGATACTCTGATTGAAATATGGGCTCATTTGAGTGCACAAGGTGAGAATGGTGCCAGATTTAGGCTTTAGGTCTCTGAAATAGTAGATATAAGGGAATTTGAGATTTTGAGCTCCAAATTTGTTCAAACTTGGTTAGTGGGCTTAGGACATCATGTGCTTTGGTCCCATGAGGTCAAAGTTGCAATTTCCCCCCATCTTGGCCAAAAAGTAAATAATCACGATTATTAACTTTTTCATCAAAATGAACATTTTTTGAAGCAACTTGGTTCTATGCATGATGTAGATTGTGTGTATGAGATTTGAGGTGATTTGGATCAAAAAATGTGACACATAACTCAAAAATTGGTTCGAAAGGACTTCTTTGCGTTTTCTGGTAATTTTTCAAGTTATCATTGATTATTGTGGCTCATACTTGAAATGTGGCTTGTAATAGGTGTACGCAAGTGATAGGTGAGGTGATTATACCATTTTCAAGCCAAAATATTGCAAAAGTAAATAATCGTAATTATTTACTACAGTTAACTTTTTCTTGCAAAACTTGAAAATTTTGACCTAAACATATTCTGTACACCTAATACAAGTCCTAAATTGAATTTGGTAAAGTTTTGTGTTGGCGACATCACTTCGTGCTTTGTCGACTCTGAAATCACTGATTTTTGTGACTACATGGCCTGTAGAGTTGGTTAGTCACTTTTGAGGCTATGGACTTGTCCGCTACATAGTCCTGAAGTAACTCATCCAATTTTGGCCCATTTGAAATCAGTTTGACCTTGTCCTGTTTTGTGTCAATGGTTCCAGGTATCTGATTAATGGAAACATCTTTTGTTTTCCAGCCTTAATCAAGTGTTTATTTCTATTCTAAGTTGGATTTAAGTCTTTAGCTATGATCTAATCGATGATATTCTCTTACAAATCTCTCTAAGCAGCACTAAATTGTCTTATTCAATTTAAATCGGCCCAAACCGCACTCCTCGTCTCCTTCTCCGTCTATAGCCAAAAGCCCTGCGCTTTCTTGGTCGACTCGGGCCCTTTGACGACTTTCTTGGTAAAAACTTCTACATAGCTCTAATCACCACTCTCTTGCGGCAAAGCAAGAAGCCTTTTGACTACCCCTAATCAATTGTAGAGCATGGGAGGAAGCTCTAAACTCCATAGTTGGCATCTCTTTCTCTCTCTATGTCGTTTTCTAAGTAGCTACCCTCAGGGTGGTTGCTTTTTCATACATGGATGCCTCATGTATATATGTTGGATCCTTAATTAGGAGTCGCAAGGAATCTATGATTCCATTTTGTGAAAATTTGCTTGTCAAATGTTTTTCATGCTATTTTCAGATTTGCATGGTTTTTAGTACTTTTTAGTAAAAAGCGAGTCCGCTTTCTTGTTCCAGTGGACAAGGGAAACCTGTGGTTCAATTTAAGATTTTTTTTTCTTTTTAGGCTATTGTTAGCTTTTTGTGCTTTTCGGCGTTTTTGAAAAGATAGGTGCTTGTTAAGATGACCTAAACATAAAAATATTATTTTTAGTCATCGTCAAATTAAAAAACGACCACCTAGAGAAAAAATGGGATTAAATAAAATATTTACAAAAATTATTTTTATAAAAAGGCGACTCGTAAATACGTCGAGGCAATATGAGAAAGTCATAATTATGTCAAGTTATCACGGTGCAACATAGTTTAGTCATGGTTGCATTAGTTGCCAGGATTCTATCTAATTAGTCAATTTTTACTTAAAACTTAAAGGAAAATTGGGAGAGTTGGCCACCAAAAGTCAAGACATGTTTTTAGAAAGGTCCCAAAAAGCATACAGCTATTTCTAGAAGAAGAGGGGTCGCTAGCACAATGCTTATAAATTCACATGTAGGCCTCACGTGTGAGTGCAGACAATTGCTTCTGCTACCACACCGTAATACCTATCTATTATATGGAGTGGTGCAAGCTCTCCATCACCATCTCTATTCTCTCTCGTTCGCGAGAAGAAGAAGAAGAAAATTATTTCTCTACTTGCTCTCTCTCTCTCTCTCTCTCTCTCTCTCTCTCTCTCTCTCTCTCTCTCTTCGCGGTGTACACTCTGACGGCTTTCGTGGTGAAAACTTCTACATAGCTCTCATTACCGTTCTCTTGCAGCAAAACAAGAAGCCTTTAGACATACCCTTATAAATCCTAGAGTACGGTAAGAAGCTTTAAACTCCATGCATTAATCTCTTTCTCTCTCTATGCTGTTTTTTGAGTAGCTACCATCTCAGTAGTTGCTTTTTTGTATACAGGTTCATGTATGAACCTGCTAGGTGTCTGTGAGGTTGCTCCATGCTTATTTCATAATGTTTAGCATGTTGATTTATGCACACCATGTGTTTATGGTCACGTGTGTACATAAAAAGCACTTTTTATTTTATGTCACGTAGGCAATAGGAACACTATTTTAATCATATCTCACAACCCATTATGAATCAGGCCGAATGCTTTTAACAAGAGATAAAACACATCATTTAGAATATTTTCTCTCTTGGGTGTCACGTGAAAATATCGCAAGAGCTAAGAGTTGTCATCAAAAAACAGCTTGCTGCCCACTCCACAGTCAAAATTTTAGAGCTCAGGCTCGTTAGAGAACCCATTCATAGATTCATCGGATGCAAAAACCCACATATCCAGCTAAAAAGCTTGACTATGCTTGATAATAAATGTATTTAGGTCACCGATATCACTTTGTGAGTGCAAGTTATTAGCTATTCCATGATCAGGTTTACCTACGCGTATAGGGGTGCTACCAAGGGGGACTACCATATGACATTGTGAGTTGGTCGAGCTGTTTATATGTGATTTATGTTTTGTGTTAATTTCAAGTTTTAGATGTCCAAACCCTTATAAGAGGATATATGGTTAGTCACTGCGAACCGTATACGCAGATATGAATAAAATGGATTTCTTTTCGTGTTACTTTGTTGCATGAGTATCATATGGGCAAAGTGATATAATAAGTGGGTGTTAGTCTTTGTTATGGAGCTCATCTTGATATATTGGTTTGAGGTCAAACACTTTCATTTGCGTATTATGCATGCACCAGAAAATGGAAAAAAGTTATTTTTTCGCGTATATGAGAAGTTAAGGTTTATGGTTGATCAAAGTGACGGAGCTGTTTTGCATCATATTTATGTTGATGGAATGATGTCATATGATGTATGGAAACTCACGATGATATGGATGCCTCATGTATATATGTTGGATCCTTAATATAGGAGTCCTAGGGAAGCTATTCTTCAATTTTGTAAAAATTTTCTTTTCAAATGTTTTTCACGCTATTTTTAGCTTTGCGTGGTGTTTACTGCTTTTAGTGAAAAGCAAGCCCGCTTTCTTGTTCTGGTGGACAAGGGGAACCCGTGTTTTAATTTTACTTTTTTTTTTGTTTTTATGCTATTTTTAGCTTTTCGTGCTTTTTGGTGTTTTTGAAAAGATAACTGCCTTTTAAGATGAGCTAAATATAAAAATATTATTTTAGTCACTGTTAGATTTAAAAACAAGCACCTAAAAAAAAAACGAGATTAAAAAAAAAAATTACAGAAACTATTTCTATAAAAAGGCAACCCGTAAATATGTCGGGGCAATATGAGAAAGTCATAATTATGCTGGGACATTACGGTGCAACATAGTTTAGTCATGGTAGCATTAGTTTCCAAGATTCTACCCAATTAGTCATTTTTTACTGAAAATTTGTAGGAAAATTGGGAGAGTTGACCACCAAAAGCCAAGCCATCTTTTAAAAGCATGCAGTCATTGATGAATTAAGAGAGGGTGCTAGTAGCTGGCTTGGACATCACTCTGACCTTGCACATTGCCAATAAATGCACCTGCAAGCCTCACTTTTCATTACCGATAGTTGCTCTACTACCGCATAGTAATACGTATCTTTTATACGGAGTGGTGCAAGCTCTCCATCACCATCTCCATAAGATCTTCTCTGTTGTTTGTGGGAAGAAGACAAAAAAGAAAAATCTCTCTCTACTTGCTTACTCTCTCTCTCTCTCTCTCTCTCTCTCTCTCTCTCTCTCTCTCTCTCTCTCTCTCTCTCTCTCTCTCTCTCTCTGTGTTTCCACAGTGTACGAGCTCTCTGACGACTTTCGTGGCGAAAACTTCTACATAGCTCTGATTGCCGCTCTCTTGCGGCAAAGCAAGAAGCCTTTCAAAATCCCCTAATCAATCCTCGAGCAGTCACCTCTTTCTCTCTCTATGTCATTTTTTGATTACCTACCTCCTCGATAGTTTCTTTTTCATATACGAGTGCATGTATAGACTTGCTGGGTATACATGAGGTTTCTCCATTCTTATTTCATCATCTTTAGCACACTAATTTATGCACACGATGTGTTTATGGTCACATGTGTACATAAAAAGTGTTTTTTGTCTCACGTCACATAGGTGATAGGAACACTATTTTGGTCATATCTCATAAACCATTATGAATCAGGGCGAACACTTTAAAGTAAAGATAAAATACATCATTCAAAAAAAATTCTCTATTGGGTGTCACATGAATATCGTGCATGAGCTAAGAGTTATGGTAAAAAAAGAAAAGAATGTTGCCCACTCCACTTAGTGAAAAATTTGGACCCAGACTTTTTGGAGAACCAATATATAGATTCATCAGATGAGCAAACCAACTTAGCCAAGTAAGAAGCTTGATTACTTGATGATAAATGTATTTAGGTCACCAATATCAGTTCATGAGTGCGAGTTATTAACTTTTCTATGATCAGATTTACCTTCGCGTATAGGGGTGCTACCAAGGGAGAGTACCATATGACGTTGTGAGTTGGTCGAGCTGTTTATATATGATTTATGGTTTATTTTGGTGAGTTTATTTTAAATGTAATATTGCCTTAAACTTATATGAGGGTATATGGTTAGTCACTTCGAACCGTATATACATATATGAATAAAGTGGCTTTCTATTCATGTTACCATTCGTTGCATGATTATCATATGGACACTGGTGATGTGATAAGAAGTTAGTCTATATTATGTAGCTGAGCTTGATGCATTGGTTTAAGGTCAAACACTTTTATTTGCATGTTATCCGTGCACTCAAAAATGGAAAAGAGTTGTTTTTTGTATATATGAGAAGTTATGGTTTATAATTGATCAAAGTGACGGAGCTATTTTGCATCATGTTTATGTTGATAGAATAATATCATGTGATGTATGGAACCTCGTGGATGGATATGGATGACTCATGTGCATGTATCAAATACTTAATCCCAAGAAATCTATGATTTAGTTTTGTGAAAAATTTCTTTTTGATCGCTTTTTATGCTATTTTTAGCTTTTTGTAATTTTTATTTGAGTGAAAAGTGAGCCCGCTTTCTTGTTCCATTGGACAAGGAGGGAACCTATGGTATAATTTTCTAAAAAATTTACTTTTTTTTTCACACTAGATTTAGGTTTTTGTGCTTTTGGCGTTTTTGAAAAAAAACATACTTTTTAAGATGACCTAAACATAAAAATATTATTTTTAGTCATCATCAATTTAAAGATGACCACTTGAAGAATAAACGGGATTCGTAAATAGACCAAGGAAGTTTAGAAAAGTCATAATTATGTTAAGGCATCGCGGTGCAACATAGTTTAGTCACAGTCGCATTAGTTGCCAAGATTCTATCTACTTAGTCAAACGTTACTTAAAAATTGAAGGAAAATTGGGATAGTTGACCACCAAAAGCCAAGCCATGTTTTTAGAAAAGTCCAAAAAATATGCAACTATTTCTAGAAGAAGAGGGGTCTCTAGTAGCTGCAACACTCTAGCCTGGCAGAATGCCTATAAATTCACATGTAGGCACCGACAATTGCGTCTACTACCATATGATAATACCTATCTATTATATGGAGTGGTGAAAGCTCTTTATCATCATCTTAATAGGTTCTTATCTCTTGTTCACAAGAAGAAGAATAAAAAGAGAACTCTCTCTCTACTTGTTTATTATCTCTCTCTCTCTCTCTCTCTCTCTCTCTCTCTCTCTCTCTTCATGGTGTACAGGCTCTCCGACAACTTTTGTGGTGAAAAATGTTACATATCTCTCACCATGGCTCTATTGCGGCAATGCAAGAGGCCTTTCAACATCCCCTAATCAATCCTATAGCACGGTGAGAAGATATAAAATCCATAGCAATCATCTCTCTCTCTCTCTCTCTCTCTCTCTCTCTCTATTTTGTTTTCTAAGTAGCTACCATCTCGGTGCTTGGTTCTTCGTATACAAGTGCATGTATGGACTTTTTGGGTGTATATGAGGTTGTGTTATGCCTATTTCATCATGTTTAGCACGCTAATTTATGTACATGATGCATTTATGGTCATGTGTGTATATAAAAAGCGCTTTTTATTTCACGTCACATAGGCGGTAGGAACATTTTTTTGGTCATATCTCACAAATCATTATGAGTCATGTCGAACCCATTAAACTAGAGATAAAAGACATCATTTATAACATTTTTTCTCTTAAGCATCACGTGAAAATCCCGGACGAGCTAAAAGTTATGGTCAAAAACAGCTTGCTGCCCACTGCACTTGGTCAAAATTTTGGACCCTATGCTCCTTGGGAAACCACTATATAGATTCATCGGATGATAAAAACCAATTAGAAAACTGAAAAGATTGATTAGACTTGAGGATAAATGTACTTAGGTCACCTATATCACTTCATGAGTGCGAGTTATTAACTACTCTATGATCAGGTTTACCTTCTCGTGTAGGGGTGCTACCAACGGGGACTACCATATGACACATCAGTTGGTCAAACTCTTTATATAGGATTTATGGTTTCTTTTTGTGAGTTGATTTCAAGTGTAAGATGTCTATAAACTTATATGAGGGTATATGATTAGTCACTCTGGACCGTATAGACAGATATGAATAAACTGACTTTATTTTTGTGTTATGGTTTGTTGCATGAGTATCATAGGAGCAAAGTGATGTGATAAGGTGTTAATTTATATGATGGAGTTGATCTTAATGCATTGATTTGAGGTCAAAAACTTTTAGTTGCATGTTATGCATGCATCCAAAAATGGAGAAAAGGTGATGTCTGCAGATATAAGAAGTTATGCTTTATGGTTAATCAAAGTGACGAAGCTGTTTTTCATTATGTTTATATTGATGGAATGATGTCATATGATGTAGGGAACCTCGTGGATGGATATGAATACCTCATGTGCATGTGCCGGATATTTAATCTATGAGTCCCTGAAAAGCTATGATTCAATTTTGTGAAAATCTGCGTTTTGGATGCTTTTTACGCTATTTTTAGCTTTTCATGATTTTTAGTGCTTTTTATCGAAAAGCGATCCCACTTTTTTGTTGTGTTGGACAAGGGAGGAAGCTATGGTTCAATTTTGTGAAAATCTGCTTTTTGAACGGTTTTTATAGTATTTTTATCTTTTTGTGGATTTTAGTGCGTTTTAGTAAAAGCAAACCCGTTTTCTTGTTCAGCTAGACAAGAAGAACCCGTGGTTCAATTTGGGAAAAAACCTCAATTAACAATTTTTTTGCTTTTTGGTATTTTTGAAAAGAAGCGTGCTTTTTAAGATGACCTTAACATAAAAATATTATTTTTATTCATTACCAAATTTAAAAAGACGAAATTTTTTATGGTTATTATTTTTATAAAAAGACGACCCGTAAATATATCGGGCCATTACAAAAAAGGTATAATTATGTCAGGACATTACAAAAAATCCATAATTAAGTCGAGGAATCATGATGCAATAGAGTTTAGTCATGGTCATTAGTTGCCAAGATTCTATCCAATTAGTCCTTTTTTACTGAAAAAATGAAGGAAAATTGGGAGACTTGACCACCAAAAGCCAAGCCATGTTTTAGAAAAGTCCCAAAAAGCATGCAATTATTCCTAAAAGAAGAGGAAGTGCTAGTTGCTGGCTTGGGCATCACTCTAGCCTGGCAAAGTGCCAATAAATTCACCTGCAGGCCTCAATTCTCAGTGCCGAGCGACAGTTGCATCTACTACCGCATGATATTACGTATTTATTATACAGAGTGGTGCAAGCTCTCCATCACCATCTCCATAAGATCTTCTCGCTCGTTAGTAGAAAAAAGAATAAAAAGGACTCTCTCTCTCTCTCTCTCTCTCCCCCCCCCCCCCCCCCCCCCCCCCCTTCACGGTGTACGGGCTGTTTGAGGACTTTTGTGGTGAAAATTCCTACATAGCTCTTATCACGATTCTCTTGCAGAAAATCAAGAAGCATTGCAATATCCCATGATCAATCCTAGAGCATGATGGAAAGCTCTAAACTCCATAGCAGTCATCTCTTTCTCTCTCTATGCCGCTTTCTGAGTAGCTACTCCCTCAGTGGTTTCTTTTTCGTATATGAGTACATGTATGGACTTGCTTGGTGTGCATGAGATTGATTCATGCTCATTTCATCATGTTTATAATGTTGATTTATGCACATGATGTGTTTATGGTCACATGTGTACATAAAAAGCACTTTTTGTTTCACGTCATGTAGGTGATATGAACAATGTTTAGGTCATATCTCACAAACCGTTATGAATCAGGCAAAGCACTATAAATTAGAGATAAAATACATCATTTAAAAAAAATTCTCTTATGGGTGTCAAGTGAAGATCCTCCATGGGCTAAGAGTTATGGACAAAAAACAACATGTTTCCCATCCACTTAGTCAAAATTTTAGACCCAGACTCTTTAGAGAACCAATATATAGATTCATCGGATAAGTAAATCTATTTAGGCAACTAAAAATCTTGATTATACTTGATGATAAATGTATTTAGCTCACCAATATCACTTCGTGAGTGCGAGTTATAAACTATACCAACGCGGAGTACCATATGACGTAGTGAGTTGGTCGAGTTGTTTATATATGATTTATGGTTTGCTTTGGTGAGTTGATTTCAAATGTAATATGTCATTAAAGTTTATGAGGGTATATGGTTAGTCACTCTGAACCGTATATGCAAATATGAATAAAGTGGCTTTCTATTACCGTTTGTTGCATGAGTAACATATGGGCAAAGTGATGTGATAAGGTGTCAATCTATATTATGAAAATGAACTTGATGCATTGGTTTGAGTTCAACCACTTTTAATTGCATGTTATGCATGCATACAAAAATGGAAAAAAGTTAATTTTTGCATATATGAAAAGTTATGGTTTATGATGGATCGAAGTGACAGAGCTGTTTTGCATCATGTTTATGTTATTGGAATGATGTCACATGATTTATAGAATCTCATTGATGGATATGGATGCCTCACGGACATGTGTTGGGTCCTTAATCTACAAACCTCGAGAAAGCTAAGGTTCAATTTTGTGAAAATCTGCTTTTCGGACGCTATTTACGCTATTTTTAGTTTTTTGTGATTTTTAGTGCTTCTGAGTGAAAAGTGAGTTCGCTTTCTTGTTCCATTGGACAAGGATGAAAACTATAGTTTGATATTGTTTAAAAATAAATAAAATCTTTTTACACTATTTTTAGCTTTTCGTGCTTTTTGACGTTTTTTAAAAAAATCGTGCTTTTTAAGATAACCTAAACATAAAAATATTATTTTTAGTCACCGTCAAATTTAAAAACGACCACCCGGGAAAGAAAGGGATCAAACAAATTTTTTTAAGAAATTTATTTTTATAAACAGGTGACATGTAAATAGGTCGAGGCACTACGAAAAAGTCATAATTATATCGGGGCAACAGAGTGCAACATAGTTTAGTCATATTTGTATTAGTTGCCAAGATTCTATCTCATTAGTCAATTTCTACGTGTCTTTATGGTCACGTGTGTACATAAAAAGCGCCTTTTATTTCACATCACATAGGCGGTAGGAACACTGTTTTGGTCATATCTCACAAACCGTTATGAGTCACGTGGAGCTCGTTAAACCAAAGATAAAAGACATCATTTATAAAATTTTCTCTCTTAAGTGTCACGTGAAAATTTCGCACGAGCTAAGAGTTATGGTAAAAAAACAGCTTGTTGTCCACTCCAAAAGTTTGGACCCTACGCTCCTTGGGAAACCAATATATGGATTCATTCGATGAGCAAACCCAGTTAGCCAACTAAAAATCTTGATTAGACTTGATGATAAATGCATTTAGATCACCCATATCACTTTGTGAGTGCGATTTATTAACTATTTTATGATCGGGTTTACCTACTCGTGTAAGGGTGGTACCAAAGGGGACTATCGTATGACGTCGTGAGTTGGTCGAGCTCTTTATATATGATTTATGGTTTGTTTTGGTGAGTTGATTTCAAGTGTTAGATGTCCATCAACTTATATGAGGGTATATGGTTAGTCACTCCTAACCGTATAGGTAGATATGAATAAACTGGCTTTCTTTTTGTGTTATCGTTTGTTGCATGAGTATCATATGGACAAAGTGATGTGATAAGGTGTTAGTCTATACTATGGAGTTGAGCTTGATGCATTGGTTTAAGGTCAGACACAATTATTTTCATGTTATGCATGCATCAAAAAATGGAACTTGCATATATGAGAAGTTATGATTTATGGTTGATCCAAGTGGCGAAGTTGTTTTGCATCATGTAAAACATATGGAATGATTTCATATGATGTATGGAGCCTCATGGATGGATATGGATACCTCATGTGCACTTTCCAGATCTTTAATCTACGAGTCCCTAGAAAACTATGGTTCAATTTTGTGAAAATCTACTTTTCGAACGCTTTTTATGCTATTATTAGCTTTTTGTTATTTTTAGTACTTTCTAGTGAAAAGCGAGCCCTCTTTCTTGTTTTGTTGGACAAGGAGAGAAGCTATGGTTCACTTTTATATAATTTGCTTTTCAAATGCTTTTTATGTTATTTTTAGCTTTTTATGGATTTTAGTGCTTGTTAGTGAAAAGCGAGCCCGCTTTCTTATTCAGCTAGACAAGAATAACCCATTATTTAATTTCAACAAAAAGAAAATCTTTTTACGCTATTGTTCGGTTTTTGTGTTTTTCGACGTTTTTGAAAAGCAGTGTGCTTTCCAAGATAATATTAATATAAAAATATTATTTTTATTCATTGTCAAATTTAAACAACCACTCGAGAAAGAATGGGGTTAAATAGAATTTTTTCAAAAATTATTTTTATAAAAAGCAATCGATAAATATATCAAGATAGAAAAATCCATAATTATGTGGAGGCATCACAGTGTAATAGAGTTTAGTCACGACCGTATTAGTTGCCACGATTCTATCCAATTAGTCAATTTTTGTTAAAAAAAATAAAGGAAAATTAGAAAAGTTGACCACCAAAAGCCAAGCCATGTTTTTAGAAGAATCCCAAAAGGCATGTAGCTATTCCTAGAATAAAACAGGATGCTAGTAGCGGGCTTGACATCACTATGGCCAAGCATAGTGTCCGAACTTATTTTTGTAAAGAGAGGCGACCCGTAAATAGACAGGGGTAGTATAAAAAAGTCATAATTATGTCAAGACATCACGGTGAGACATAGTTTAGTCATGGTCACATTAGTTGCCAAGATTTTATCGAATTAGTCAATTTTTATTGATGAAAAATTGAAGGAATATTGGGAGAGTTGACCACTAAAAGCCAAGGCATGTTTTAAAAAAGTCCCAAAAAGAATCCAGCTAGTCCTAGAAGAAGAGGGGGTGCTAGTAGGTTCCTTAGGCATGACTCTGGCCTAGCACAATGCTTTAAATTTACGTGTAGGCCTCACTTTTCAATGCCAATATTTGCGTCTACTACCGCACGATAAAACCTATATATTATACAAAGCAGTGCAAGCTCTCCATCACCATATCCATAAGCTCTTCTCTCTCATTTGTGGAAAGAAGAAGAAGAACACACTCTCTCTCTACTTGCTTACTATCTCTCTCTTGCTTTTAACGGTGTACGCACTCTCCGATGGCTTTTGTGGTGAAAACCTCTACATAGCTCTCATCACCACTCTCTTGTGGAAAAGCAAGAAGTATAATAGAAATGGGCTCTCCTCACCGCTCTCTTGTGGCAAAGCAAGAAGTATAATAGAAATGGCCTATGAACTTTGAGAATAGCGAAATTAAGAGAATTAGAGTGAACATTTTTGTGAGACTACTTTGAGAACATAGAGGGTGAACTTAATTATCGGTAGCAACAAAACAAAATACTTTATTAACTTGGCATGAACAATACTTTTGCAATAGAGAGAGTTTAGAGAACTTGACAACAGCTGAGGACCGGATTTATGTGGAGTCGGATCCCCCCTCCAATAGGATTTTGTATTATAGATTCTCTCATCAAGAGAGACTTGGCGCAATACAATCTTTGTGTTCCGTGTGATCTAGGTGATGCAATAAACATGGAAAGCTTCATGCATCACGAGCATAATATAGATTTTGTAAAAAACATTAACCATCCCCAGCCTCAATCCCAAGGCCTCAAACACCTTCAAAGGTGGAGAGATCTAGCGGAGAATGAGGATAGGGAAGAGGAAGAAGAAACATTCATAGGAGAAAGAAATAATTCCTCACTTTATCATCACTCTTCTTGCTTAGCATACATAATAGCATAGTAATGAAGATGGAGAAGATGGCAAGCTTAATACTTGAGCATGGCTCTTGGTTGGATTTTCATTTCATAGCCAAGAATGTTGGTGTAGGCTGTCAACTTCTTTACAAGCTTGGAGAAGGAGATGGAGCTCTTGCACTTTGCAACTCACACAATGATAAAGTGTGTGTGTGTGTGTGTGTGGGGGGGGGGGGGGGGGGGGGGGGGGGGGGTAATACCCCCAAGCTAGCCCCCTCCTTGCTTTGGTCGACCCCATCTTCTAGCACTAGATTTCACTTGAGTGGACCTCCTCAAGCTTGGCCAATCACATGCTTAGTGCATAGCAAGAAACAAGGGTAGCCTTGGGAAAATTGTCCCCCTTTCCCCTTTGAGAGAGACGACTTGATAAATACATACATAATTAATTAAATTAGCGAGATTATCATTGGACCCCTTGGGAGGCTAACCAATAGGCTTTAGGCACACCATGAGGGAAACATGAAGAGGAACTTGACAAGATCCTAGTTTCTTTCTTTGTACCAAGCTTGCCTTGTGTCCCCCTTGTGTGAGGGTGTATGTGTTCTCTCGATAGCTACTACACAGAGGGCTCTCCCCCTCATGAGTAGGAATGTGCTTTGACTTTTTGAACACCGTAACCCCTCAAGCACCTTAGTCATGGAGCACCTTAGCACTTTAGTCATTAAGCGCCTCTAGGACCTTAAGCACCTTAGTCAGCAAGCACGACGAGCACCTCAAGCACCTTAGCCAGCAAGCACCTTAGTGAGAAAGCACGACAAGCACCTTAAGCGTGGACCACCTAAAGCTCAGTCCTAGCTTGGCCCACCTGAAGCTCAGTCCTAGCTTGCCTAAGGTCAAAGTACTTTTAACACTAACCTTTTGAGGTCTTTAATAAGGCTAACCCTAAGGTCTTTTAGCTCCATTATCTAGCCTTGCACTTTGAAATACCATCTCTCATTTGGACCCTTTTACCATTGACCACGTGTTGATAAAGATCTTAAGCACATGTCTATATTCTAACCCTTGATCCCATTTAATCTCCCACATTAAATGATTAGTTTAATATGAGAAAATCATTTGGGTTGTTGTCATTAGTCAATGTTTCTTAGTGGGTAGAGGATCCCTTTTTACCCTATGACATCATTCAAATATGGATGACTAATCCATTTGGTGCTTGGGAGACATAGATGCCGCAAGCATGTCTACTCTTTAGTACATTTCATTCTCCCAAAGTAGAGTGACAAATTCTACTTGGTGTTTGAGAGACGTCATCATCACAAACATGACTGAAAGCAAGCATACTATTTAAATTTGTGCACAATAAAAAGAGAAAACATTGATCATTTAAAAGAAACATGTACATTTGCTTGCTCTAATGTAGCATTGTAAGCATTGACAATGTTCATACTATCCTTAATCTATATTCATTGCATCCATCTAGCATCTTCAAAAGGATAATTTTTGAACTTAACAAGATATTGTCGGATAATCTTACCATGTCATAGTACCTTGTCTTCATGCCGAGGGATAGCTTTGGGTTGTAGCACCTCTTCTTGGTCTTTTATTTTGGGAGGGACTTCAATAATTGGTTCACTTGGTAGCTTTCCTTTGTAGTTCTTAAGTAGGTTCACATGAAAATCATTGTGTATGAGCCAATGGTTGGGCAACTTGAGTTGATAAGCCATCTCATTGATTGGCTTCAAAATTTGAAAAGGAGCATAGTACCTCTTTGCTAGTTTAGCATAATACTTTTGATAGCCCATAGGATTTTTGCCCATCGTTTGCCTCAATCGAGCCTTGGGAAACTTAAGTAAGACCCAATCATTTTCTTGAACGTTAAGGCCCTTCTATGCTTGTCAGTAGCATGTTTTTGTCTTTGTTGAGAGATGGATATAGCCTCTTTAATCTTTTGGAAAGAGTCTTGTAGGTCACGGCTATACTCATCGAAAGCGAAGATCTTCCCATGTACTTTAAGTAGCAAGGGACTTTTACGTCTTCCCTCAATGATTTTAAAAGGTTCTTTTCCTGTAGAAGTATGGACAGTATTATTGTACGTATACTCTACAAGGAGTAATTACTTTTCCCATTGTGAGCGTTGATCTACTTCTTTAACATAAGTCTTTAGTAGATCCAGTATTGTAAGATTGGCTATCTCACTTTGGCCACCATCCATTTGTGGGTGATAGGTCAAAGAGAAATTCAATCTTGTACCTAGATTTTTGAAGAGACCTTTCCAAAAATTACCGGTCATTCTAGGATCTCTATATGACACGATGGATGTTGGAAATCCATGGTGTTTGAAAATTTGAGATATGAAGAGAGCTGCCATTTGGTGTGCCTTAATAGTCTTTTTGACAGGAATAAAGTGTGCTTTCTCGCTATACCTGTTCCATATTCTCATACTCCCATGGATACACTTGGGTAATCCAAAAATAAAGTCCATGAATATACTCTCCCATGGTGAATCAGAGATTGGCAATGGCTAGAGTAGTCTAGGTTGCTTCCCTCTATCATACTTAGTCTTTTGGCATACCACACATTTTGAAACATACTCTTGTATGTCCACTTTCATGGTAGGCCAATAGAAGTATGTCTCTAATCCTCAAAGAGTAGGTTGAATGCCTCTATGCCCCGCATAGGGAGCAGCATGAGATCCATACATAACTTTCTAATGAAGGGAGTGGGTAACACATAGCTTATTTCCATGGAGAAGAGAACCATCCTGCAAGGTGAATGGTTCCTCTTTCTTTCCCAAAAAAGGGGATGACATTATGTCTTTAAAGTAAGGTTCAATAGCATACTCATCTATCATAGATGATAGATCATTGTGAATAGCTATAGACACAGCATTAACTTTTGGTTGTTGTGAAAGTGCATCTGCCACTTGATTGTGCTTACCAGCAATGTGAGCAATATGAAAAAAGAATTTTGAACAAAAAATTTTCCACCTCATTTGTTTGTTGGAAAGCTTGGTTTGCATCATGAAGTACTTGAGACTTTGGTGGTCGGTTCACAAAATAAATGAATTCCTTAATAGATAGTGCCTCTATGTGTCTAGGGCATGTAGAACAGATAAAATGTCTTTTTCATATATGCCCAAGATTTTTTCATCGGCATTGAGCCTTCGGCTCTCATATGCTATGGCATGCCCTTCTTGAAGCAAGACTGCTCCAAGGCAATCACCACAGACATCACATTGGACCTCAAATGGCTTTGAGATATATGGAATCATAAGGACTGGTTGGGAGGTAAGCTTCTCTTTGAGCTTGTCAAAAGAATTTTGCTCCTTAGTATTCCATGAGTACTTAACGTTCTTCTTTGTTAAGTCATGTAATGGTCCTGTTATTTGAGAGAATTTTGATACGAAGCATCTATAGTATGCACACATACTAAAAAAGCTCTTATCTCCTGTCATGCTTTTATTACCTCCGACTTTGATGGATCCATATGGATACCGTCTTGAGAGATAATATGACCTAAGTATTGAATCTTTTGAAGGAAAATTTTTCTATTCTTTTGATTGGATAAAAAGCTTGTTTTCCCTCAATGCTTGAAAAATCACGTGGAGATGTTTCTTGTGTTCCTTCAAGGACATGGAGTAGATGATGATATCATCGAAAAACACTCCATTTAATTCAAGGTAGGTTCTAAATATTTTCTCCATTAAACAATTGAACGTGGTTAGTGCATTAGTCAAGCCAAAAGGCACGACTAGATATTCATAAAGACCAAAAGTTGTATGAACCGTGGTCTTTATAATATCTTCACTCACTATCCTTGTTTGATGATAGCCACTTTTAAGGTCAACCCTAGTGAAGTAGGTAGAACCTTGTAGCTTATCAAAAAGATCTTCTACCTACAGTATAAGAAATTTGTTTTTTATAGTGATATGGTTTAGTGCTTGACAGTCCACACACATGGGGTATGTACCATCTTTCTTTTGCACTAAATGGACTATAAAACAAAAGGGAGAGGAGCTAGGCCTCACCATCCCTTTGTCTACCAATTCTTGTACTTGCCTCATGATCTCCTCTTGTTGAGATTTAGAAACTTGGTAAGGAGGGTTGTTAGGTGGTGAGCTTTCTGGTAGGAGCTCAATTCAATGGTCATCATCCCTCGTTTTGGAGGTAAGTTCATAGGGATATCATCGATGAACACATATTGGAATCCTTTTAGAAAAATAGACAAGTCTATCTCTTCTTGATTCCTACCATTTATATTTGATGAAACATTAGGACCTTTAAGAAACTCTTTGACAAAAATCATGTATGCAAAAAATGAGCTTTTCATTGTTTTATCAAAAGCAAGAGGATTTACAAGTGGTATAGTACCACCAAACTCACTAGTATCTATATACATGCTCTTTTTCCTATAGGTGAAGTAGATTTTCCTTTCAATGAACTTAATGTTGGCATCCATGCGGTTGAACCATGGTGCCCCTAGGATAACATCCTCATGTTGGAGAGGAGAAATGAAAAAGTCTTCTTTGTCGATGTAGATTTGCACATGAGGACTCAACTTCCCAATCAAGGGAGTATCGGAGGCTTGTTGTACCTTGAAAGCTGCAACGGTAGTTACACTATCTCCCAACTTGAAAGCTTGAATGGCCAACTTAGTGGTGGGCCAACTCCATTGATATGAAGTTGTGAGTAGAGCCAGGGTCAAACAAGATGAAAGAATCCTGCTCCCTTACCTTTCCCCAAGCATAGGAGAGAGGTGATCCTTTGCAATGACCATCCTCTTTTGGAGCTTCAAGAGTGGAATCTCTAGGAGTCTCATTGCGGGAATTTCCCTTGGGGCAAGAACAATATCCACGTCCTTGCTCCCCACAAAACATTGTGGTCCTTGCAAAAAGCTTCAAGGTCTTGAGGAGAGATTTTATTTTTACCTTTGTAAACTCCCTTCTCCTCGGATCGATTGTTGTTGTTTTTGTTGTTATTTAAATTGCCTTGGAAAGAATTTTGGGCATCGGTTTTTCCCTTTGCATCACTTTTGTCTTTGCTTTCCATTGGCTTGACATTCCTTCTAGACCCTTGTTAGAAATTGATGTGTGAAGCAACCATAGTGTGGTGGATTACTTTGGTGATAGAACCAAACTGTTGGGAGTTGACGTACTCGGCCATCTCTTCAGATAATCTTGCACGTAATTTTTTCTTTTGCTTGGCAAAGACTATCTTTTGAAAGACAGTAGCTTTGAGATGTAAAACTCAAAACTTGTCCACATATTTGTGGATAGACTTATGGGAAAGAAGCTTCAAACTCCACCATTTGGTAAGCACTTTGTCCTTTGCATCGCTTGCAAGGAATTGCTTCATGATGGAAACTCATAGAGTTTTCCATGTCTTTGGGGCTTTTTCGTTGCCACAAAGGCTAGCCCAACATTAATGAGTAGGTTTCTGGAAGTGCATAGCTACATGGTCTAGCTTTGAGGACTCTGTGAATCCCTTGTCGGTCGCATCAAATTGCCAGATCAAGGCCAATACTTTGTTGGTAGCATCAAAGGTGCCATCATAGGTGAGAAAACAGATACTCTTTCCTCCCTCTTTGAGATTCTTGAGCTTTTGGGACCTTTGCCATATAGGGTAAGCTTTGCGATGTCCTCCCCTCTTGTATTCTCTAGGAGAATAGTTGTAGCTTTCATCTAAAGAGGAGGAAGGTGAAGAACAAGGAGAAGAGGGTGACCTCTTTCTTGCTCTTTTCTTCCTTTGTTTCATCTCTTCCCTTTTGGACTGATGAGGAGGACTGTGGGTTGACCATTTCCTCTTGGGAGGAGTTGGCAATCGTCTAGATCACCGTCTTCGTGGAGCCACATCTTCAAAGGAACTTAGGGATTAACTTATTTCTCATTCTTTGGATTCCTCCTCTCTTATGGGAGAGAGTCTTCTTTTGGGGGTCTCATCAAGAGGCCTCCTAAGCTCTCTCTCCTCTTGGAGAGGAAGGGAAACCCCATGAGCACAAAGTTTTTGAGTAACTTCGGCTTGCAAAGCAGGGTTTCCTAGAGCTTGTAGCAACCTAGTAACAAGGTAATTGAAAAACATGGGGGCATCATCATTAGCACCTTCATCTGTAAAATCAAAGTCATTAATGTTCATTATACTCTCTTGTTTATTGTTAGCCATGCTAATTAACTTAAGTATAGATTAATTTGTGCTTTGGTACCCTCAAAAACTCTAGCAGCCACACTAGTGGTATAGACACTGTTGATTGCAAAGACTAGTGGAGAGGGTCTAACATTTCTTGGTTGATTATGGTTCATGTTGAGCTTTCTCGTAGCTCAATAATGGTTAAGCGGAAGGAAAGCCCCAAGACGCTCCATTATTAAGACTATAGTTCCCAATGGTGTACCTCAAACTAAGTTCTTCTCAACCAAGATAATAGATCCCTGTCCCACTTACTCTATTGTAATAGACAGGTCCAACCTTTCATGGAAAACATAAATACCTCTCTTCTTAAGAAACAAAAGAGAAACCAATAGCTCAAATACCAATGTAATAGAAATGGCCTATGAACTTTGAGGATAGCGAAATTAAGAGAATTAGAGTGAGCATTTTTGTGAAACTACTTTGAGAACATAGAGGGTGAACTTAATAAGTGATAGCAACATAACCATAATACTTAATTAACTTGGCATGAACAATACTTTTGCAAGAGAGAGAGTTGATAGAACTTGACAAAATTTGAGGACAGGATTTATGTGCAGCCGGCCCCTCCAATAGGCTTTTGTAATATAGATTCTCCCATCAAGAGAAACTTGGTACAATACAATCTTTGTGTTCCTTTTGAATTAGGTGATGCAATAAAGATGGAAAGTTTCATGCATCACTAGCATAACATAGACTTTGTAAAGAAACATTAACCATCCCCAGCCTCAGTCCCAAGGCCTTAAACACCTTCAAAGGTGGAGAGATCTAGCAGGGAATGATGATAGGGATGAGGAAGAAGAAACATTCATAGGAGAAAGAAATAGTTCCTCACTTATCATCACTCTTCTTGCTTAGCATACCTAATAGCATAGTAATGAAGATGGAGAAGATGGAAATCTTAAGCATTGAAGCATGGCTCTTGGTTGGCTCTCAACTTCTGTACAAGCTTGGAGAAGGAGATGGAGCTCTTGCACTTTGCAACTCACACAATGAGAAATAGAGAGAGAGAGAGAGAGAGAGAGAGAGAGAGAGAGAGAGAGAGAGTGTTGTGTGTGTGGGGGGGAGGTATATAACCCCCAAGCTAGACCCCTCATTGCTTTGGTAGACCCTCTCTTCTAGCATAGCTTTCACTTGAGTGGACCTCCTCAAGCTTGGCCAATCACATGCTTAGTGCATATCAAGCAACAAGGGTAGCCTTGGGACAAGTATCCCTATTCCCCCTTTGAGAGAGAGGACTTGATAAATTCATATACAATTAATTAAATTAGCTAAATTATCATTGGATCCCTTGGGAGGCTAACCAATAGTCTTTATGCACACCATGAGGGCAACATGAAGAGGAACTTGACAAGTGTCCTAGTTTCTTTCTTTGTACCAAGGTTTCCTTTTGTGAGGGTGTGTGTTCTCTCTCTAGCTCCTACAAAGGGGGCTCACCCCTCATGAGTAGGGATATGCTTTGACTTTTTGAACACCTTAACCCCTCAAGCACCTTAAAATCATTAAGTATCCAACGAAAAATATTGATTAGACTTGATGATAAATGTATTTAGGTCACTGGTATCACTTTGTGAGCGCCAGTTATTAAATATTCCATGACCGGATTTACCTACTCCTATAGAGGTGTACCAAGGGTGGCTACCATATGACATCGTGAGTTGGTCGAGCTGTTTATATATGATTTATGGTTTGTTTTGGTGAGTTTATTTTAAGCGTTATATATCTATAAACTTATATGAGAGTATATGGTTAATCACTATGAACCGTATAGGTAGATATGAATAAAGTGGCTTTCTTTTTGTATTGTCGTTTGTTGCATGCGTATCATATGGATGAAGTGATGTGATAAGGTGTTACTTCTACATATCTCTCATCATCACTCTCTTGCATTAAAGAAATAAGTCTTTCAACAGTCCCTAATCATTCCTAGAGCACGGTGAGAAGCTGTAAACTCTATAGCAGTCATGTCGTTCTCCTTGTATGTAGTTTTCTAATTAGCTACCCCCTCGATTTTTTTGTATACGAGTGCATGTATGGACTTTTTGGGTGTGTATGAGGGTTCTCCATGATTATTTCATTTTAGCACTTTGATTTATGCACACGATGTCTTTATGGTCATGTGTGTACATAAAAAGCGCTTTTCATTTGACGTCAGGTAGACGATAGGAACACTATTTGGGCATATCTCACAAAGTGTTATGAATAAAGTCAAACCCTTTAATCCAGAGATAAAATACATCATTTAGAACATTTTCTCTCTTGAGTGTCACGTGAAAATCCCGCACGAGGTAAGAGTTATGGTCAAAAAATAGCTTATTGTCCACTACAGTTTCAAAATTTTGGACTCCATACTCCTTGAAGAACCACTATATAGATTTATCAGATGAGAAAACCCACTTACCAACTAAAAAGTTTGATTATACTTGATGATAAATGTATTTAAGTCATCGATATCACTTTGTGAGTGCAAGTTATTTACTATTCCATGGCATGGTGTACCTATGCGTGTAGGGGTGCTACCAAGGGGGACTACCATATAACTTCGTGATCTGGTCGAATTGTTTATATATGATTTATGGTTTGTATTGGTGACTTGATTTCAAGTTTTAGGTGTCCATAAACTTCTATGAGGGTGTATGGTTAGTCACTCCGAGCCATATAGACAGATATGAATAAAGTGGCTTTCTTTTCGTGTTATGGTTTGTTGCATGGGTATCATATGGGCAAAGTGATGTGATAAGGTGTTAGTGTGCTCGCTAGGGGGACTACCATATAACTTCGTGATCTAGTCGAATTGTTTATATATGATTTATGGTTTGTATTGGTGACTTGATTTCATGTTTTAGGTGTCCATAAACTTCTATGAGGGTGTATGGTTAGTCACTCCGAGCCATATAGACAGATATGAATAAAGTGGCTTTCTTTTCGTGTTATGGTTTGTTGCATGGGTATCATATGGGCAAAGTGATGTGATAAGGTGTTAGTGTGCTCGCTTTTCATGCTATTTTGATCTTTTCATGATTTTATGTGCTTTTTAATGAAAAGCGAGCCCAATTTCTTGTTCTTGTGGACAAGGAGAACCGGTAGTTCCATTTTAAATTTTTTCTTTTCTTTTTATGTTATTTTTAGCTTTTTGTGCTTTTTGACGTTTTTGAAAAGCAACATGCTTTTTAAGATGACCTAAATAAAAAAATATTATTTTTAGTCACCGTCAGATTTACAAATTACCATCCGAAGAAAAACGATATTAAACAAATTTTATACGAGAATTATTTTCATAAAAAAGAGATCCATAAATACGTTGGGGCAATACAAAAAAGTCCTTTTTATGTTGCAGCATCATGATGCAACATAGTTTAGTCACGGTGGCATTAGTTGCCGAGATACTATTAATTAGTTAATTTTTATTGAAAAATTGAAGAAAAATATGGAGAATTGAACACCAACAGCCAAGCCATGTTTTTATAAAAGTCAAAAAAAGCATGCAGCTATTCCTAGAAGAAGAGGGAGCACTAGTAGCTGGCTTGGGCATCACTCTAGCTTGACACAGTGCCTATAAATTCACTAGCAAGTCTCACTTTTCAATGCTGACAATTGCGTCTACTACCGCACGTCAATATGTATCTATTATATAGAGTGGTGCAAGCTTTGCATCACCATCTCCATATACTCTTCTCTCTCATTCGTGGGAAAAAGAAGAAAAAGAGCACTCACTCTCTACTCTCTCTCTCTCTCTACTCTGTGTGTGTGTGTGTGGGTGTGTACGCACTCTTTGATAGCTTTCATAGTGAGAACTTCTACATAGCTCTCATCACCGCTCTCTTATGGAAAAGCAAGAAGCCTTTTGACATCCCCTAATAAATCCTAGAGCATGGTGAGAAGCTCTAAACTCCATAGAGTTATCTCTTTCTCTTTCTCTATGTCGTTTTTCTAGTAGCTGTTATGGCATAAGTCGCACATGCGGTCCTGCGGAGGTCTGGACATTGCGGATCAGGAGTCATGCGGTATGCGACGACCGTGGAGGCAGTTCTTCACAAGATATCATGGGACAGGAGGAGTGTGTGCACCATTCCCGATCTGCGTTGGAGCAGCGGTTGTATATGAGAGGCATACCTGTCTTTGATGTAACTTACCTTTATGTTTCCATTACATCTGTTGTTGTAACTCTGTTTCCGGATTACATATGAATGAAGCAGGAGGTGTTCTGTGCCTGTGTACTGTGTACTGTTTTCTATCCTATTTCTATGTGTTTGATGTTCACATAATGTAAGGTAGTTTGCGGGTAATCATTCTCGTAATGCCTATTGCTCCTGTGCAGGCAATAGCCATTACATCTGGTGACCACGACGCATGATGGATGACCTGCGATGAATATGCATGTGCACTAGGTTGCAGGGTCCGCCTGACCCTGTGGTTCCAATTGTAGGAAGACGTCGGAGGAGAGGCGGTTCGGATGAATTTGTTTTTTCTTCACCGCAGGCTGAGGAATCTGTATCTCCATCACCAAGCTCGGTGCGTGGTAGGCGGTTGCGGCGGGCGAGGCATACTCCATGCAGTCAGTCATGTCCTCTTGTCGTACGTTCACCCTCACCCACATAGGTTGCTCCACCACCGTCTCCGGTAAGCAGTCCGGGGGTGTCTCCGCCACTGTCCCCACCTCCTAGTGCTCGACAGCTTTTCCCGGGAGGAGGTACAGTTGGGCAAGGGATGATGGCACATCCTCAGATTAAGTATAGTCTGTTCCAAGGTCTTTCGAGAGAAGACCCTGATGCACATTTGCGCCAATTCAATAAAGCTTATGGATTGAATCATCCTGGGGTGGTGATTTCTCTCCATCAACAATTAGTGTTTGAATCTACACTCTCGGAGAAAGCTGCGAAACGGTTGTCTGAATACCCTGATGATCATTTTTAGACATATGATGAAGGATCCAGAGTGTTCTTACAAAGGTTTAGAATGGAAAAGACAGTCCCTCAACATTTGGAAAAGCTTCGAACGCTGCGGCAAAAGTTGTTGCCACTGGAGGATTACGCTGTAAAATTTTGGATGCTTTTGCAGAGGGTACCTCAGGCACAAAGGCCGGCAGCAGAAGTGTTGAATGATTATTTTTTGCGGGGGCTCAACAAGGATCTTAGAACTGCTATGGAAATAATGGATAAGGTAACTACTCCACTGGATAATGTAATTGCTAGGGCTGTAGTAGCAAGAGAAGCTTTAGAGGACACGGAATCCCCAAAGAAATCAAAGAAAAAAGACAGGAAGAAATCTCATCGGAAGTCACAAGACAATGGCTGTGATAGTTCGGAGTCGGAGTCCACA
This sequence comes from Adiantum capillus-veneris, assembly GCF_014529385.1. Lineage (NCBI taxonomy): Eukaryota > Viridiplantae > Streptophyta > Polypodiopsida > Polypodiales > Pteridaceae > Adiantum > Adiantum capillus-veneris. The sequence continues at coordinate 27,162,628 of NC_140935.1, forward strand.
GCATCAGACTCCTCAGACTCAGGCAGCAGCGATTCGGGGAAAGAGTCGGAAGAGACACCTCGAAAAAAATCCCAGCGTCATAGGAAAGGTGTTTCATCCGGATTGTCGGAATCTATTGCGGTGGCTAGAAGTATGAAGGAACTATGGTGTACCCAGTGTCAGAATCCGGGCCATGCTGCTCAGAAGTGTGCAATGGTTCAGAAGTGGAGTGCGATCTGCACGACCAATACTCATAATACAGTGGAATGTTATTTCAATGGTCGGGGTCGTCGGAGTCGAGGAGACTCTTCTACATGGAAACAACCACAGATAGGGCAGGGACAAGAGCCTGCTGTGGCGATGGCTCATGCTCATACATTAGAGACGCCTTTGCAAGGTCAAGCAGGAGGATGAGGTCAAGGGGGAGGACGAGGTCGAGGAAGAGGTGGCCGAGATCCTAATCGCCCCAAGACATGCCTTTTCTGTTTGAGGAATGGGCACTGGCGATCCGAGTGTAGTGAAGCTATGGAATATGATCGGAAGAAGAAGGAACGCGCTACAGGAAAATAGCCTAGTGTGGCTATGGTTCAGATTGAAGGATGGGAGGAGTCTGATCCAGTGGTTTCATTAATCACGCGATCAGGTAAAAATGTGGTTCTGTAAGGTCTCTGACCCCGATCAAAAAGAGCTCCATTGTACCTTGAAATGAATATACTGGAAAAAGTTACTATTTTAAACAGTTTTCCAAATTTTGTCAGTTCCATGATGTTTAGAATGTTTTAAAGCTTCGAAATGTGAATTAAAATAATTTTTATAAAACAATTTCAAAAATAGTAAGTTTTTGGTCACCCGACCTGTCCAGTTATGACCGTCTCGAAAAACTACACCCATACCCCAAATTTGAAAAAATGCAATTTCAGACCCCGGGGGCTGCTAAATATGGCAGGTACTCGGGCCAATACGCCTTAGTTAGGGCTTGGTATAGCAATTTTCGGCATCAAAATCCGTCTCGTATGACCCGTTTTAGCCGAAAATCAATTTTTCCCAAAATTGTCCGGGAAGGCACCGGGGGCTCGAGGCTGTGTGGGAGCAGGTTCCAGGCCACTCCAGGTCAGCTTTAGCAGCTAGGGGGCGCCTTTTGTCCTTGTGGAAGGCTTGGGAGAGTTTCCAAGCTTGCAACTAAGTGTGAGAGTCAGTTAACTAAGCCAACTGGATACTTGGTGGGTAGGCAACTGGACTTGCCATGCTTAACTGAAGTAGCTCCCAGATGCAAATAGCAAGCAGGTTCGATTTTTAGCTTGAGGAGGCCTATTAAGGTGTGCTCACACACACATACACACATGATCACACCTACACACACCTTGGGGATGTGTTGCCGGTACACACACAATTTTTGAAGGAGAAGCAAGGAGGGAGGTGCTGCTAAAATTCTCATCTTGAGGATTCATTGGATCAAAAAAATCAGAGGATTCTCAGCCCCTAATCACGGTAATTATGGTTTAATTACGGCTGTTCTTAATTCTCATCATTACTCTCCCATATTCTTCGTCTACTATGCTTAATCTTAGCTATAATTCCCAATAGCTGCTCTCTAAGTTTACATAGCTAAACTCCATTACATAATCATCATTCAATTAGAAAAATTATGCAGCCATTTGTCATCCTTAATCAAGGATTAATACATGATTAGGAAAGATTCTCTCTCTAGGCAGCATAGTAATAAATTGTCAGCCAGTAATAGTGTAGATTTGATGAAATTCATTCTTTCATCACTCAATAGTGTTGTAATTAAATTAGACTCAATTTTCTCCCACATTAAAATGTGTTTAAGGCTGAAAATTAAACCGTCATTAGGCCATTAAGAAAATAATTTTCTATCACACATGCCTGCGGTATTTCTGCATCTTCAATTGCTCTAGGAAAATGATTGAGCTTGCTTACTTCATCTCTTTGTAAATCAATTAGTAAAATTCTGAATTTCTTAATCATCTAAGCCAAGTGATTAACTTTAGAGCCAGTTCCCATAGGGAAAGTAAAGTATTAACCTTAAAATTGATAGGTCTCGAAGGGAAAATCTAAGCTCTTGCACAAGGAGGATTCTTTAATGATTCTAATCTGCCAACTGGTTTGCTATGATGCTCTTGGACTTTAGCTCTTTCTTCAAGTTTATCATTTAAAGTAGTGAGTAAAATGGCCCCGGTTAAGAGAACTCGCTTTGGTGGTGCCCACGACTGTGAGGCAGGAACAAGCAATGTGAATAGAAAGGGAAAAGCTCCCATGGACGAACAAACACCGGCCATCTCACGGGCCATTGACGAAGAAATGGAAGAGGTAGGACATAATTTCATTCAAGTTGTTTAATTTAACATTGCACATGTTTAGCTAGGAATGAACATATCCCCAAACATGTTGGAGAAATCCGACGGAAACCTCAGCATTGAATTCGTTTGTACATTAAAGTCTAAAGTAGGAAAGAAATGATTGATGGGTATGCTGTTTGCAATAGGAAAGAATGTCTGCTAGGAGAAATTTAGCTCGACATGTTCATTCTATTTCCAATTTTGAATCAATCCTGACCCCCCTACTGATCACAGGGGGCAGAGTTCCTCGTTAAGGGCTCTTGAATCCACGACTTGCTTTCTATGCGGTGGATACCCACGACTTGCTTTCTATGCAGTGGGAACCCACGTCTTGCTTTCTATGCGGTGGGAGTGTCCATGGTGTGCTTTCTATGTGGTGGACATACCTAGTTGTATGGGCAGCTAGGCGACAACGGGAGGAGTAAACTCTCGCTGGAGGGGGGATGTTGTATCTCTAGAACATTAGAATTTTAATGAATAAGTTTGAGTAGAATTTTTACTAGAATATTGTCTTGGTGCCGCTTTGCAATACTGATTGAAGGGTTGTCTTAACGAACATTGTGATTCGGAATTTAATCAAGGAATGTTTATGTTGAACAATCATTGTGGTAGTAAATTAGGACACACAAGGAAGTGTGAGTGTGGGGGTGGAAAGTGGGGGCTTAGCTCAGGTTGCCAATGCCTATGAGAAGGGTGGTCCCGATTGGTCAGGAATTCTCTGTGCCCATAGTGTTTAAATCGATACTAGTAATACTCATTGACCCTAGAGCGACGAAGTTTCGAGTGTACATGCCTCTGAAACATGGGGAAAAATACACTCGAGGTTTCTCTCCTCTTGGAAGGTTGGTCTTAGGATCGCTAGATAGTTTAAAGTACACTTCCCCTGCGAGGTGGAGCTAGATCTCTTTGCTAGTAGGCTCGAACTCGACTCACTTTGTGATGAGAGATCGTCCGTTAGTTGAACCCTGAACCATTTTGTTTGCTTTCGCTATAGATCTAGTGGACACCAGGTTCACCATCAGATCCGTTGTTTGATACGGCGAGGTGGGGACCTCACAGGTTCCAACACCTGATGTAAAGATTCCGAATTGGACGGCTTAGGAATAAGTGCGGAAAAAGACTGTGCCCTGGTTGCCACAGTCCGCACCACCATTGAAATCATCAGGACCATCGACCGTGGGCCTGGAAATAAAGGAAGCAAAAGATGGAAATAAGGATGATATTAGAGAAGAGGAGGATTGGAATTCAGTTTGGAAAGAGGTCCTCACGTCGCCAATACAAGTACCTCTGGCTTCATTACTGAAATTGGTCCCGAATTTTCATAATGCATTGCTGCGACAAAAGTCCACAGAGCTGAGAGAAGTCGCCATCGGGAAAGTTGAAAGCAAGGAGGATGATTCAGCCCCGTTACCGGCAAATAGGATCACGGATACCCGCATTCCGCAGCTTTCAGTTAGATACCATGGAACATACATTTAACAAGGTACTATTGGATGGAGGAGCGGGAGTAAACATTATTACTAAAGCAGCTTGTGAGCGTTTTGGACTCAGTGATTAGGAGCCTGCACCCTTTGTAGTCCGCATGGCAGATCAAAGAATAGAGCAACCAATGGGGTTACTTCGGGGCATTGTCTTGGATGTGGCGGGCTTATCTTTTGCCGTTTCCTTAGTAGTCTTGAATATTGAGGATCATAATCAGGATTATCACATTATCTTGGGGAGACTCTGGTTACAACAAGCGAGGGTAAAGCATAATTGGAAAGCAAATATGCTTACAGTAAAAAAGGGTAGAAGGAAAGTGCGGGTGATGTTGGGAACATGTAGACAACCAATTCAGGCAGCATGGCCTGTGATAGCAGAAACAGTAGATATGGTGGAAGGATTAGAAGAGGATGAAGAGGAGCAATTTCTGAAAGCTAATCCGGATTTGGTTTCTTTATATCTAGCGGATATTTCTCAGATTCCAAAGGGGAACTCGGTGAGGGTTTCAAGAACTTCAACAGGAATAGGGGAGTAACAACAGGCGTTTCCAAGTCCTGAATCATTGGAGGACGTTATTCAGCAAGAACGTGCGTTTGAGGCGCAGATGGAGAAAATTACAAGGGTTAAAGAAAATGAATTGGAGAAGGTCTTTCTTGGGGAGCAAGCGGAGTCACAGCCTATCTACATTAATAAGCATCTTGAGGCAAGTTTCAGAGGCGATTTGATTAAGTTGCTGACATAATTTAAGGATGTTTTCGCATGAGAATATGCGGATATGCAGGGATTGGATCCTAAGTTTTATCAGCATACGATAAATCTGAAACCGGATGCGGTGCCAGTGAAGCAGCACTCATATAGGATGAATCCGAATGTGGCAAAGCAAGTTAAGATGGAAATTGATCGTCTTTTGGAGGTGGGTTTTATTACCCCTATTGATAATCCGGAGTGGATTTCTCCAATTGTGGTCGTACCAAAGAAAAACAAGCAAATCCAAATTTGTGTGGATTACCGGAAATTGAATGCAGATCCTTTTCCTCTTCCATTTCTGGATTCCATTTTGGATGATGTAGCAAGACATGAGATGTATACTTTTCTAGATGGGTTTAGTGGATATAACCAAATAAGAATGGCATTGGGGGATCAACCAAAAAAAGCTTTTATTACCGCATGGGGTGTGTTTGCCTGCACAGTGATGTGGTTCAGATTGTGGAATGTGCCTTCAACTTTTCAAAGGGATATGTTTCAATTTTTTTGGTCCTTATTTGACGGATTTTATGAGAATTTTTCTGGATGATCTCAGTGTTTTTGGAGCGCAATTAGAGCACTTGAAGCAATTACGGTTATGCTTTATGAAATGCAAAGAGGTGAAATTCAGTTTGAATCTTTTAAAGTGTGCATTTGCTGTTCGCAGTGGCAGGCTATTGGGGCATATAATTTCCGAGGATGGTATTTTCGTGGATCCGGATAAAATAGCCGCAATTATGGAAGCACCTCCACCGGTGAACCAGAAACAGTGTCAGGTTTTTGTGGGTCAAGCCCGTTGGCATGGGAGGCATTTGCGGTTTGTCGCGCATTTGGCAATCCCGATTACTCACGCAGCGCATGCTATAGATTTTGAATGGATGCAAAAATGTGATCTGGATTTTTGGAGATTAAAACTTCTGCTATCCAAAGCTCCGATTATGCTTCCTCCGAATTGGGGTCAGGATTTTTATATATTTGTGGATGCTTCGGATCGAGCTATTGGTAGTGTGTTGATGCAGTAACAAATTCAAGGATGGTTCCGACCTGTCTATTATGCCAACAAACGATTATCATCCGCAAAAAGGAATTATTCAGTAACCGAAAGGGAATGTTTAGGGATGATTTATTCAGTGAAGAAATTCCGACACTATCTGTTGGGCCGACGTTTTTTCTTCCATGTGGACCATTCGGCTCTTTTATACCTGGTACATCAACAAAATTTGATGGGAAGATTATCCAGATGGGTGCTTTTGCTACAGGAATTTGACTTTGAGGTCATACATCGTCCAGGGGCTCAGCATGCGGTGGCTGACTACCTATCCAGGTTAGATTCCGGTGAGCGACCAACGGGTGTAGCTGATGAATTTTTGGATGCATCTCTGTTTCTAACAGGTGTGGTTGTAGAGGATACATCAGTTCCGCAACAGGCAAGGGTCATCCCTAGCATCCCATGGACATGGTATGAGGAGATGTTTCATTTTCTCGACAGTGGCAAAATGACTTCCTTCTTGTCCAGTCATCAGAGAAAATGTATGGCTATCAGAAGCAGGAATTTTGGGATTATTATGGGGAAGCTCTATTATCGTACGGTGGCGGATGTATTACTCAGATGTGTGCTACCACAAGAGCAGGAATCGGTTTTGGAGGAAGTCCATACCGGTATTGCGGGAGGCCACTTTGCAGCATTAATCACGGCTCGAAAGGTTCTCCAATCTGAATTATGGTGGCCTACATTGTTTCAGGATGTGAGAAATTATGTGCAACATGTGTGATGTGTGTCAGCGGATGGGGCAACCTACCAAACGGTCCAGAATGCCTTTTCAGCCGATTTTGCCCTTGGAGCCTTTTCAAAAGTGGGGATTGGATTTTGTTGAACCTTTTAAAGCAGTTGCAGCTCACACGGGTAATAATTATATTTTGATAGCCACGGATTACGCTACCAAATGGGTGGAGGCATGGCCCTTGAGAGATAATACTGCAGCTTCTGTGGCTGGGTGCTTATATAAGGATATCTTTTCCAGATATGGCTATCCTATTGAGCTGGTTAGTGATCGGGGAAGTCATTTTTTGAATAAGGTGATGGAGAGAATGCTACGTTTTTATTTTGTATTGCACAGGAAATCCTCTCCATATTATCCTCAGGTGAATGGGCAAGCAGAATCAACTAATAAGGAATTGATTTGGATATTAACAAAGTTAGTGAATATGCATAGAACAGATTGGGATGTGAAACTTCCTTCCACCTTATGGGCCTATCGGACAACTTATAAAGTGAAAACAGGATTGACTCCTTTCAAGTTGGCGTTTGTCATGAAGGCAATCACCCTAGTGGAGAATGTGATTCCGAGTCTGCGGATGCTGATTGCGGATTGGCTTCTTCCAAAAGATTCTGTTATTTATCGTTTGGATGTTTTGCAGGAACTAGACGAAGAGCAGTTGCATAGCTTTGAGGTGCTACAGGATCTGTAGTCCAGGCAAAAAAAATGGCTGGATCGCCCGAAAGCACGGCAATTTGTCCGGGGACAGTTGGTCCTTGTCTTTAATTCCCGCCTTGGGAAGATGTTAGGGAAGCTTAAATTACGGTGGTCAGGACCATTCTGGATCTTTCAAGCATGCGGGCCCATCTCTTTTTATTTAGAAGATTTGCGGGGGAAGGAAATTTCTGTACCATGAATGATTTGGATGCTTTGGCAGTGGAGATGCAATAGGACCTCCACATCTTTTTGGAGAATCAACTACAAAGTTGGAGCACACGATTGTTTGCTGAGGTGAGAGCACAGCCACCAACTCAGCAGGTTGTGAGGCAGCAACCTGAGTCATCCAACACTGACAAAGGTAAGAGTGTCGTTCCAGAAGGTTTTGATATTGCTGATTGGGCACAAGGTATAGAGGATTGTGTTGAGGCCCAGGCTCATGTGTCTCGTTTGCAGAGAATGATTCGTCGATTTCGTAAGGAGCGGCGTAGGGTGTGTTTTTGGGTGGAGACTTTGGCTCACTCTTTCTCCCCTAGTCTACCCCCATGTCCTCCATTTTGGTATGCTCTCAATAGATACCTCTCTTGCTATTATCCTCTACATACACCTCTTGCTCCTTTGCCGCAGGCACCGCAGTCTATTTCTTTGCCGACACAGTTTATTCCCCGGGCTCCTTGGCCGGAGCACACTGAGATAGATCCACATCTTTTGGATGAGGTTTATTGGGCCCATACTTTAGATTTTAGAGGCTTTGGATACATTGACATTTCATCTTCACCAGAACAGGTCGAAGATCAGCAACCGGAGCCTTCCAACCGGAGGGCTGAGTGTGGGTTCGCGTGATACACCATGCGTGCCAGGTGTTACGGCATAAGTTACACATGCGGTCCTGCGGAGGTGTGGACATTGCGGATCAGGAGTCATGCGGTATGCGGCGGCCGTGGCGGAAGTTCCTCACAAGATATCATGGGACAGGAGGAGTGTGTGCATCATTCCCAATCTACACTGGAGCAGCGGTTGTATATGGGGGGCATACCTGTCTTTGCTGTAACTTACCTTTATGTTTTCATTACATCTGTTGTTGTAACTCTGTATCCGGATTACATATGAATGAAGCAAGAGGTGTTTTGTGCCTGTGTACTGTGTAATGTCTTCTATCCTATTTCTATGTGTTTGATGTTCACATAATGTAAGGTAGTTTGCGGGTAATCATTCCCGTAATGCCTATTGCTCCTGTGCGGGAAATAGCCATTACAGTAGCTACCCCCTTCATGGTTTCTTTGTTGTATACGAGTGCATGTATGGACCTGGGGATGTTTATGAGGTTTCTCCATGGTTATTTCATCATGTACAGCTTGTTGTCCACTCCACAATCAAAATTTTGGACCCCATGATCCTTGGAGAACCAATATATATGTTCATTGGATGATGAAACTCACTTAGCCAACTAAAAATCTTGATTATAATTGATGATAAATGTATTTAGGTCACCGATTATACTTTGTGAGAGTGCGAGTTATTAACTATTCCATGATTGGGTTTACCTTCGCGTGTAGGGATGCTACCAAGGGGAGTACCATATGATGTCGTGAGTTGGCCGCGTTGTTTATATACAATTTATGGTTTCTTTTTGTGAATTTATTTTAAATGTATATGAGGGTATATGGTTAGTCACTTCAAACCGTGTAGGTACATATAAATAAAATGGCTTTCTTTTTGTGTTATCGTTTATTGCAAGAGCATCATATTGGCAAAGTCATGTGATAAGGTGTTAATCTTTATTATGAAGATGAGCTCAATGCATTGGTTTGAGGTCAAACACTTTCATTCACGTTGTTGTGCCGCTTTGCGGACACGAGGTGAAAGATGCAAATTTGCATACATTATCGAGGTTTTGCCAAACTCATGAACAATGTTAGTAGTTGTTATGTTAGCAAGAGGACTGAAATGTATTCAAAATGTGGGTCGGTGCCTAGAAAGGAAGATTGGTGCTTACAAGCCAAGCCTGTGATGTTGCCATAAAGTAGTCTTATAGGCTAAATTTGTAGTGTTTGAAATACTCTCTAGCCTTGTATTTACGGCTCATCAATCAAAGCTATGGTGAAGAAGCTATGTCGTTTTGAAGTTGGCATAGCTATGTCAGTTTGAAGTTGGGACAGATCTGAGCCGGATTGGGCAGTTGCAGATGAAGGGTCCAAGTTGAAGTGAATGCATGGGCTTGAAGTGCTCGTCATGTGGAGCATGTTGGTCTTTTCAGATTGCCATTTTCCTCCTTGGTTGCCAAGATATTACCCATTGAAGTTTCACCGAGGGCCGGTTTCGCACCAATTTCCTTATCCCGGTCAGTGTGCCATCTAGGAGTTTTGGGGGCTCAACCAGGCTCTAGAATATAGTGAAATTAATAGATCAATAAGTGATGGAGGAGCATCTTGTCCAGAATGTCATCTCTTGCAGTGCATTGAAAGAGGGGTACGTTGATGGATCGATGCTTGGCACTATCGGGGTCGGGATGTTTACCAAATGTGGTGATTTGATAATCTTGCACATATGAGTTGTGTGTGTTTGTTTGTGTGTGTGTGTAGCATTATGTTAGAGTAAAATGCAGCCCCTCTCTCATCTTGGTCAACCCCTCTTGCTAAATGCTCATGCTGGCCTCCCATTGGCTCCTATAAAGCTTAGCCAATCACAAATTAGAAGCATAGTTGATAGCCTTTTGACAAGTGTCCCCCTTTCCCCTTTTGTGAGATCTTCAGGTATTTAATTGATTTATCTAAACTCTCATTGGACCTTTTTGTCTTCTGTTCAATAGGAATCAGGCAAGCCATTGGGTCGTTGGATGCTCATTGGACCCCTTGGTAGACTATCCAATAGTCTTCTAGGGAGATTAATTTCTATTGGTTCTTTTATCAAGCATTTTTAAATTGATTAGACTAAATTTACTCTATCCTAATTCTCATTGGTCCACCTCTGTGTCCATCCAATAGGATTTGAGGGGAGTTTGGGGGCAACTGGCATAGGAGCTTGACGTGTGTCCAGTATTCCCTTTGTGTAAAGGGGGAGCTTTGGAGTGTGTGTGTGTGTGTGTGTGTGTGTGTTTCTCTCTCATTCCCTAATCTCATGGCTCGCCCCCTCCTTGATAGGGATGTGGGAAGACTTTTTAGTCTTCCCATGACCATCCAACTTTCCCTATATTGGCCTTTGGACAATTGAATAAAAAATTAGGAACCCTAGCCTATAGAAGTCTTAATGGAGCTGAACCTTAGGTATTTTCAGCCCCAAGCACATTGCTCTTTTGCAAGCTGTCCCCCTTTGGATCCCTATTTTTACTCCTTTAGATCCCTGACAGAGACTGGTCTGGCAGCCTTACCAATATTCTAGCTTTTATTCCCCTGGTATTTCTCGATATTAAATGATCAGTTTAACATGAGAAATCATTTGGGAGTAGTAGATATTACTTTTTATGACATTACCTCTCTCTTAAAATCATAGTTGTCCTCAACTATGAGGTAGAGAAGATAAAGCCTAGTCATTAGTCCGTTTGCTAGCGGGTAAAGGACCCCTATTTTACCCTACGACATCGTCCCAGAATGGATGACTGGTCCATTTGGTGCTAGAGCATTAGCTGCCGCAAGCATGTCTGCAAATTAGTCCGTATCAATCTTCCATAGTAGAGTAACAAGCTCTACTTGGTGTTCGAGAGACGTCATCTCCACAAACATGATCCTAAGCATGCATACTTATTAAAATTTGTGCAGAATAAAGAAAAAGAGAGTCTTATAAGACAAAAACTTTGTTCATTTGTACACATTTACATTTGGTTACTCTAGGGAATCATTGTAATCATTGACAAGGTTTAGGTTAAGGCTTCAATTGTATGCCTTGCATCCATCTAGCATCTTCAAAAGGATAATTTTTAAACTTGATAAGATATCGTCGGATAGTCTTACCACCTCATAATACCTTGTCTTTGTGTTAGAGTTGGACTCCGGCTGCAGCACCTCGTCTTGGTCCTCGATCTCCGACGGGTCTTCAATGATTGCTTCTTGAGGTGGATCTCCTTTGTAAGTCTTTAGTAGGCTCATGTGGAAAGCATTGTGTATGAGCCAATGGCTCGGCAACTTGAGTTGATAGGCCATCTCATTGATTGGTCTAAGAATCTGGAAGGGACCATAGTACCTTTTTGCTAACTTAGCATAGTACTTTTCGTGTCTCATAGGATTCTTGCCCATTTGTGTGCCTTAATCGAGCCTTGGGAAACTTAAGCAAGACCCAATCATTTTGTTTAAAGGCTAGGGCTCTTCTGTGCTTATCAGCAGAAGCCTTTTGCCTTTGCTGAGAGACGGATATAGGGAACTTTTTTATCTTCCCTCTATCACCTCAAAAGGTACTTTTCCCGTGGAAGTATGTACAGTGTTATTGTAAGCATACTTCACTAACGATAAGTACTTCTCCCATTGGGACTTTTGATCTACTTCTGTGACATAAGCTTTTAGTAGATCAAGAATGGTTAGGTTAGCTATTTCACTTTGGCCATCCGTTTGGGGATGATAGGCCGAAGAGAAGTTTAGCCTTGTACCTAAATTCTCAAAGAGACCCTTCCAAAAATTACTGGTCATTCTAGGATCTCTATCGGACACTATGGACATTGGCAAGCCGTGGTACTTGAAGATTTTTATATAAAGAGGGTTTCCATTTGATGGTCTTTGATAGTATTTTTGACAGGTATAAAATGTGCTTGCTTGCTAAACATGTCTAATATCGTCCATATTCCTATGTTCTCATGGATAGACTTGGGCAATCTAAAGATAAAATCCATGGCCGTGCTCTCCCATGGTGAATCAGGGATTTGCAAAAGTTTGTTCGTCCTGGTCAATGTGCCATCTATAAGTTTTTGGGTTTCAACCAAGCTCTGGAATACAGTGCAATTAATACATCAATAAGTGCTTGAAGAGCATCTTGTCAAGAATGTCATATATTGCAGTACATTGAAAGAGGGGTATGCTGATGGATTGGTGCTCGGCACTATCAGGGTCGAGATGTATACCCAATGTGGTGATTTGATAATGGTTTGATTGAACATATATACAAAATAATGGATATTGGAGAAATATATTGTGCCAGGAAACTCACTTGGGTGTTTCTTTTGTGAGATCACTTAAAGACTATACTAAGAACAAGGATTTGTACCAAGGAAACACGATATCTTCTATATTTACGACAGTGGGTTACTTGAAAATAACACATATTTAGTTGATGTGTTACTCAGTATGTATGTCCAATGTGGTTTACTTGTCGAAGATAACCAAGTCCTTGATGAGCTTGCTGTCAAGAATGTTGTCTCCTAGAGTGCATTCATTGCGGGAAATGCCCAGCAGTGGCAGGGACTTGGTCGTGCTTCCCATTGTTTTGGCCGGCATGTAAACCAAATGAGAGCGGATTTTTTGAGATGGGGCTCAACTCAAGGCTCCCACCAGACAACCACTCCGTGAGACCCTACACACGCATATTTCTTAGGGGCACCACCCTCTTTTATGGATAAATAAGGAAACCAAAACAAACCATACACACACACACACACACACACCTTCCTTATGTGCTTCAACACAAAATTCCCTTCAACCATTCAACACACACTCCTTAAGCAATCCCTTTGAACGTTGCACAAACTCACATGCAAAGATTGACCTTCACCATATTAGTGCTCATATACTTCTAAGAAAAGCAATCACAAAACCTCAAAACTCAAAACACCACAATACACAAATACTTGACAACTCCTTTCCTTTCCCAAAAGAAGAGACTACTTACACACATAAAGCGGCATGCATAGAGAGCTCTTCTCCATCTATGCAGCCCCAAGACTTACTTACACACAACATAAGGAGAGAAGCCAAGCAAATAGACACCATGGTGCACAAAAAATTTCTCAACAAACAAGCAACCCAATGAGCACAAAATATGAAAAGCTGCCAAGATAGGCTTACCAATTTTACATGCGTTTAGAGCAAAAGTGTGACGACGACACCCCAATTGTAAGATCAAACCATGAGATAGATCATTGAACTTGATATCCTTGCTCTCATATAGAATCTACAATCCTTATTTAGGGATGAGTATGATAAGAGAAATGTTTGCAAGAGAATGGTAGCAATAGCATATTGATGCTCTCTCTATGGTGCCGCTTATGATAGCGAGCTTAGGAAATGGATAGGGAGACAAGAGGAGAGAGAGATTAGGGCTTCCATAACCTTAGAGGAGCTTATTTGCGGCAATGGAGTAGGTGTGTGTGTTTTTGTGCTTGCCAAAGGGCCTTTTTATAGTTGTACAAGACCTTGGGTTAGGTTAAACTTGACTAGGGTAGGTAATTAACCATAGTTAGGTTCCCTTTTGACCATTCCTTCAATTATGCAAATAAGGGACTTATTTTTTCATTAAAAATAGCCTTTTAGGTCGTGGAGGCTCCATAAGGGTTGATAATGTATGTGGGCCCCACCATGATGTCCCTCCAGTGGCTCCTGCAGAGTGTCCCCATCCTGTTTGTTGTGTCTCTGGAAGCATCTTGAGCCGACCCCTCCACATGCAAGTGGTTTTTAACTCCCCATTGGTATTTTAGAATGTTGAATAAGTCAAGAAAACTTTTCACCTTTGTGGTTTACCTGATTGTAACTTTGACCTGCAGTAACAGTGTCCGCAGCACCTTGTTTTCACCATAACTTTCAGCCTGTAACTGAGAATTGGGTGCTGTAAAAGGCAAAGTTGACCTTCTCAAAGTGTTTAAGCTGATTTTGGAGTGTTCCTCAAGTATACCCACAATCTAAGGCGTTCAAGATGCATCCAAAACACCTTTTGAACAAAGTCTCCTTGTAGGGGGCCCTTTAGCATGCATCCAAGGTGTAGCATGCTTTTTCAAAAGAGAATCCACCTTAAACAAATGAGGTAGGCTCCAATAAAGTTTGATTTATTGGGGATATACATTATATTTAAGATTTGTTGACCAACACAAGTAAATGATCCAAGACTTGGGTCACATAGTGGTGGGGAAGGGAAGGCCTACAAGGTTCACCCTACCCTTGAGAGAAGATGGGTAAGATAAGTGCCCATAAATTATTTATTTACAAATTATGGGATGTAGATAGCTATTTAAATTAGTAAAGGTAATTAGTTAAAAGAATATACAGTAAAAAACTAGGAGAGTAGAATTAAGTTTACTATTTACATTTAGCATGAAGAGAGAAATATGATGTAAATGCATAAAGATCTAAGAAGGGTAAGGTGTTTGTATGGAAAAAGTCTATTACGGAAAGAGAGAATGAACACTAGGTTAAAACTTTCATAAAAAATATATACATTTGAGTAGAAATGTAGTGCAAATGCACGGTTACCATTTAACGCTACTCATATTAGCCCTCCCCCTTCATCTAGGATCATTCATGCTCGTAGATGAAACAAATGAGTTTTTTCTTTCTTCTTCTTTCTTTTTTTTTCCTTTCTTTCTTTTTTTTTCTTTTTTTTCTTTTCATTCTTTTTTTCTTTTTTTTTTCTTATTTTTCTATAAAAAGGAGGAGTGATATACACTCTTTTACTCCATTAGACCTGCTTTTCATTACCTCAATCCAATAAATCGGAGATGGGAGGGTTGCCTTGGGTATGTTGAGATTCCAAGGCTGGTTCTTCTTTGCACATCAAAGCTTTAAAAATAGGTGGAGCATTTGCCAATCCAAAGGGAGCCATGCCAATTTGGAGCTTAGACGATGTAGGTAGATGACTTCCTATCAACGGATTGATACGTTGAAAGTAGGGCTTTAATCTCCATCCATTGACTCTAGTCTTGTGGAGTTTTCCTGATAAATCTGCTAATCTGTAACTACCATTCCCAAACTTTGTTTTTATCATGAAAGGTCCCTCCCATCTTTGCAAAAACTTTTTGTCAAGTTGAGTATCAAGTCGGTTATCATAGCCAAGAACCAACATACCTTCCTTCAATCCTTTCCCCTTGAGCTTCTTGTTGATATTTTCCCTTTGTCTTGTGGCTTGGGCAATGTAATAGTCGATGGACTCTTCTCTATCAAGCTCAAGTCGTTGAAGATCTAAAATTCTTTCCTGCAAAGCTTCTTTTGGCCTCTTTGCTCCCCGTGAGAGAATGCGTAGGCTTGCAATCTCCACCTCAATAGGAAGGAGTGCCTCCTGTCCATATACCAAATGAAAAGGAGTGAATTGAGTGGATACCTTGAAAGATGTTCTGTATGCCCATAGAGCTGTGGTCAAATGACGATCCCAGTCGTTTGGTCGATCTGCAACCTGCTTAGAAATGATCTTACATATCATTCCATTCACCTTTTCAACCAACCCATTGCACTGAGGGTAGTAAGGTGTAGAATGCAAATGTTTGACTTTTAACTTTGCCAAAAGATTATCTAGGAGCTCTGCTCTAAACCCTGGACCACGATCTGACAAAATCTCTAATGGTGTGCCGAATCGACTGCATATGTGATCAAAGATAAATTTTGATACCTCCTCGGCTGTAATTCGTGTTGTACTTGCTGCCTCCGCCCATCGTGTCATGTAATGTACTCCCACAATGATGAAGACCTTCCCGGTAGATGTGCGAGGTAAGGGGCCTATTGCATCCACACCCCACTTCTCAAAAGGACCATACGAAATTATTGGAACTCGAGGTTCGTAAGTGAGTCGTCGATTTCCAGCAATCTGACAACCTTTGCATGACTTACACCAATGCTGGACATCACGGTGTAGACTTGGCCAAACAAACCATGCTTGCAAAATCTTCCTGTTTGTAATATCATGAGAAAAATGACCCCCACAAACATCATCATGGCATGAAAAGAGGATTCTCTCTATTTCTTGAACAGAGGGCACCCTTCTTAGCACCAAATCTTTCCCTTTATGATACAGATCATTTCCTATGAGTTGGTAAGGAGTTGCCTTTTTTACCAACCTATGCCTTTGCACTTTATCCAAGTGTTTAGGGCACTCACCAGTTTGGAGGAAAAATATGATGTCCTTCAATTCCTCTTGGCCTTGGTACTTTGGTTCGTAGAGCTTCACACCTCCCACCATGATCTGAAGTTTCTCATTGGCGAGATAATCTGCTTCCTTGTTGAGGGTTCTCACAACATGTTGTACCTGTGTAGCTTCAAAGTTCTTTATCAAAGCCTTCACCTGTCTAAGCCACTCCACTAGAGTAGGGTTCTTGCACTTCCATATCCCTTGGATTTGCCTAATAACTAGTAAGGAATCACCTCTTATTATAAGTCTTTCGATGACAAGTTTTCTGCATTCTTCAAGCCCCAACTTTAAGGTGACATACTCAGCCTCATTATTAGAATGAACATTTTCCAAGGTGATACCTTTCTTAACAAGAACTTCCCTTTGTGGACTTAGAATAAGAACCCCTCGTACTTCCTGATCGTGTTGTCGTCGGTAAGCTCCATCAAAGCACAAAATGTGTGCATTGTCCATCTCCTCCTCATTATTTTGTGGTGTATCTTTGTCTCCTGCCTTTGGTGACTCTTTCCTTTCTCTCACTTTGTATGTGAGAATGTCTGCAAGACCTACCCTTGTGCTATCTTCCACAAGAAAAGTGTATTCGAACTCTTGAAGTTCTAGAACCCATTTGGCTATCCTAGATGAGAGGCTCATGTGTTGCACAACATATGGTAAATTGTTTTCCATGGTGAGAATGACAAATGGTGCAGGTAAGAGATATGATCGGAACTTTCTTACCGCAAACATAATTGTGAATACCACCTTCTCCATATCGGTGTAGCCCTTCTCTGCAGCGGTCATGACTTTGCTTGCAAAGTATACTGGCCTCATGTAGCATGTTTTTGGGTCTTTTTGCATGAGAACTACACCAATGGCCTCCATTCCTACACTTGGCGTGATGTAATATGTATCCTTTGGATTTGGTGGCATTATTGTTGGAAGAGAGTTGAGAATACCTTTTACTTCAGTAAAGCATAATTCGTGTTCCTCTCTCCATTCAAATGTGGGTTTGTTTGCTAGCTTGTGCAAAGGTGCAATAGCTTCCGCTAGAAGGTGAATGAAACGAGACATGTACCTTACTTTGTGGTTGAAAGTCATGAGCTCCTTGGTTGTCGTTGGTGGTTGTAGTGACAAGAGAGCATTTACTTTTGATGGATCCACTTGAATTCCTTGCAAAGAAACCACATGACCTAGCAATACCACTTGTGACTCTGCAATGTGACACTTCTCAGGATTAAGCTGTCCCCCAAATTGATGAAGCCTCCTAAGCCCCTCCTCAACTTTTTGGCAATGAAGTATTTGGCTACTATAGATACAGAAGTCATCCATTAAAACCCTAATTGACTTTCCAAAGAAGGGCTGAAAGACAAGAGTTGTAAACCTTATAAAGGTACTAGGAGCATTTGTGACTCCAAATGGCATCACTCTATAGGCAAAGCAACCCCAAGGTGTGATGAAAGTGGTTTTTAATTCATCTTCTTCTGCTATTCTGATTTGAAAATACCTTGAATACCCATCACACACTGTGTAACATTCATAGCCGGCTACTTCGTTTAAGATTTCATCTTGGAAAGGAAGAGGAAAATGATCCCTCTTTGTTGCAGCATTGAGCGGTTTGTAGTCAACACAGACCCTCCATTTTCCGTTCTTTTTAGGGGTTACTACAATTGGGGACACCCACTCAGAGTTAGACACAGGGTAAATGAAACCAGCTTTGAGGAGTCGGTTAACCTCTGTCAAAAGTGCCTCTTGTTGTATTTTTCCTAGGCGCCTTAGCTTTTGAGCCACAGGTTTAGTACCTGGTTTTAATTCTATGCCATGCTCTATAACATCCACACCTCTAATTTGTGAGTAATCAGTGATAAACAAATTGGGATACCTCTTGAGCATATCGATGTAGGACCGCTTCTCCTCAGGGGTAAGATCTTTTGCAAGCATCCTCTCAAAGTCTTCAAAGTGCTTGTGGTTACCTTTGTCATCCTTTGTTTGCTCCTTTGTTGGGTCAACCTCTATTGATGGAGTTTCTGATGTGTTGAAGATGATTCCCATTACCTCCAAAGATGATTCTTCTTCGCTATTGCATGTAGTGGTTGAACTTTCCTCATCGCTTGAGTCAAAACTCTCTTCACTTTCTTCATCATCCGTGGTCTCATAGTTGATGTCGAGCTGCTTTCCTTCATGCCAATCGTATACTACATGTTGCCCCTTTTTGAGAATCAATTGTCCTCGTCCCCATTTTTGATCTGCATTCACAGCAATGAGCCAAGGCATCCCTAGGATGATGGGATAGCCCTCCCCCTTGGCTGGCATAACATACATGTCCACACGTGCATCTATATTACATACAGAAACTTTTACATTCTCGATGATCCCTAGGCACTTCACACTTGCATTGTTGGCCAGCCTAGCTTGACAATTAGAGGATTTAGTGATTTCAAGCCCTAGTCTATTCATGGCTCTTTCCGTGATCACACACATTTGTGCTCCACCATCAACATACACATTGGATACCTTCCTACCCCTTACATAAGCATCTACAATAGGTTCCACATCTTGTTGTGGCTTTGAAGTCAATGCCTTTACTGTCACCTTTTCTTTCTTTCTTGGGAGTCTTGTGCTTACAAGTTTGGACCAGTGCTTTCTCACCTTGGGTGATAGATGTAGGAGTTGAGGCCAAGAAATATTGGGCTTTTGAGTTTGCAAATATTCTAAGATGTTGTAGGGTTCCATATTATTTCCTAATGGAAAATCGTTGATGCCGATCTCCCTTCGCCTTGACCTCTGCTTCTTGCCTCCTTCCTCCTTCTTTGAATTTTTCTTCCTCTCCTTCCTTGCAGGTTCTGACTCTTCATTCCTTGTGTCTTCATCCTTGTTGTGTGCTCTTGTGCGCTTTTCTGCTGGCATAACATCAAAATGTATAGGGCTCACCTCTATCTCCTCTTCTAGCGTTATGACGTTTACTCCTCTCTCTTCCTCCACTGGTGAGACAGGAGGGATGTTTTCCACTGGAGGTGCTGGTGGTCGACGAAGAATTTGCGGGGCTTGAGCATGCTCTTGCTGCACCATGAGCGGAGGGGGTCTAGGAGGGTATATGTCCCCTGGAAACCTTCGAGGGTGAGGGAAATTATACATGCCATGACCAACTTCGTTGCAATTCCAGCATCTCAACTCTTGTGCTTGACGTCGTTGATTGCGATTCCCTTCTCTTGGTTGTCGTTGTTGGGGTAGGCCCTGCACTAGATTCAAGGTGAGACTCTCTAGTTGTTGAGTTAATCTTTGCAAGATCTCTTGTTGTGATCCTTCCCCTATTTGTGAAGTTTGGGCAAGAGAGCCCCTAACTTGTGCTCCCATGCTTGGTGAAGAATCCCTCTCAATGACTTCATTTAGGTCTCTTGTTCTATGTGCTTGAAAATCTAGCTTCTTGAATTTTACCATGGCCACCTCACGTGCTTCCTCAAATGTTGATGGGAATTTTAACTCTACCTTGGTCTTCAAAATTGGATACAAGCCGGCCATGAACCTATCTTTCTTTAGAAATTTTGGTGCACCACCTTGGTTTTGTAAGGTAGCCTCCCATCTATCCCATAGGTTAAGGAAAACGGCCTCATAAGATGGGTAGTCTTCAAGGAATACCTGTTTATGTTGAAGTAGACAATTCCAAAGATCCTCTGGAGTATCTCCTTGCCCAAATTTGGCAAGAAAAATTGCACGTAGCCTCTCCCAATTGGTTTTGTTTTGAGGTTGCAAGGCCTCGTACCATGCCTTAGCCTCCCCTTTGAGAACGAGTGGAAAAGCACGCAGCTTTACCTCTTCTTGATCTCTCCCAGAGATGAGGTGTGCCATCTCCAAATTATCCAGAAATTCTTGTGCATCCTCACCATTTTTAGAATGAAAGGTAGGAAAAGTTCTTGACATTTTTACAATACAAGGAGGCTTGTGTACCACAAAGTTTTGACTACGATGAGTGATCACATCAAAATGAAAATATATACATCAAGTGTTAGTTCATAATTTATCATAGGCAAAATAAAAGGGTTGATTGAGGCATTAATTTCATTAAGGCGAGGGGGTCCAAACATTCTCCTAATGGTTGCTTGAAATCTAAATTTTGTAGTAATTATGATGTGCACAGATTGACGAGCTATGGGTGTAAAAGGAGAAGCAGCTCCAGGTTGGTTCATGTGTCAATGTGTTCTCCTTTTTCTTTCTCTTGAAGAAAGTTTCCTTTGAGTGGATCGCTATCTAAGCGCCTCTTGTCCCTGCCTCAAAACAAAATAAAAACATGGACATCAAATGAATCATCATAATTAATGAAGGGAAGAATGACGGGATTTGGAGATGCCAAGATTTCACCAAGTCTTTCTGCTCCAAACATAAAAACAATGCGTTGTTGGTAAAAAAATTTGCGATCTACACAAATGTTAATTCTGATGCGTTGTGAAAAATGAAAAGCATATGGTGCAACTCTATTGTTCATGAGGAGAATAGAAGGCAATTAGGAAAGTTCCTCAGTGGGGGCACCACTTTTATGAGAGCGGATTTTTTGAGATGGGACTCAACTCAAGGCTCCCACCAGACAACCACTCCGTGAGACCCTACACACGCATATTTCTTAGGGGCACCACCCTCTTTTATGGAGAAATAAGGAAACCGAAACAAACCACACACACACACACACACACACACACACACACACACACACCTTCCTTATGTGCTTCAACACAAAATTCCCTTCAACCATTCAACACACACTCCTTAAGCAATCCCTTTGAACGCTGCACAAACTCACATGCAAAGATTGACTTTCACCATATTAGTGCTCATATACTTCTAAGAAAATCAATCACAAAACCTCAAAACTCAAAACACCACAATACACAAATACTTGACAACTCCTTTCCTTTCCCAAAAGAAGAGACTACTTACACACATAAGGCGGCATGCATAGAGAGCTCTTCTCCATCTATGCAGCCCCAAGACTTACTTACACACAACATAAGGAGAGAATCCAAGAAAATAGACACCATGGTGCACAAAAACTTTCTCAACAAACAAGCAACCCAATGAGCACAAAATATGAAAAGCTGCGAAGATAGGCTTACCAATTTTACATGCGTTTAGAGCAAAAGTGTGACGACGACACCCCAATTGCAAGATCAAACCATGAGATAGATCATTGAACTTGATATCCTTGCTCTCATATAGAATCTACAATCCTTATTTAGGGATGAGTATGATAAGAGAAATGTTTGCAAGAGAATGGTAGCAATAGCATATTGATGCTCTCTCTATGGTGCCGCTTATGATAGCGAGCTTAGGAAATGGATAGGGATACAAGAGGAGAGAGATATTAGGGCTTCCCTAACCTTAGAGGAGCTTATTTGCAGAAATGGAGTAGGTGTGTGTGTTTTTGTGCTTGCCAAAGGGCCTTTTTATAGTTGTACAAAACCTTGGGTTAGGTTAAACTTGACTAGGGTAGGTAGTTAACCATAGTTAGGTTCCCTTTTGACCATTCCTTCAATTATGCAAATAAGGGACTTATTTTTTCATTAAAAATAGCCTTTTAGGTCGTGGAGGCTCCATAAGGGTTGATAATGTATGTGGGCCCCACCATGATGTCCCTCCAGTGGCTCCTGCAGAGTGTCCCCATCCTGTTTGTTGTGTCTCTGGAAGCATCTTGAGCCGACCCCTCCACATGCAAGTGGTTTTTAACTCCCCATTGGTATTTTAAAATGTTGAAGAAGTCAAGAAAACTTTTCAGCTTTGTGGTTTACCTGATTGTAACTTTGACCTACAGTAACAGTGTCCGCAGCACCTTGTTTTCACCATAACTTTCAGCCTGTAACTGAGAATTGGGTGCTGTAAAAGGCAAAGTTGACCTTCTCAAAGTGTTTAAGCTGATTTTGGAGTGTTCCTCAAGTATACCCACGATCTAAGGCGTTCAAGATGCATCCAAAACACCTTTTGAACAAAGTCTCCTTGTAGGGGGCCCTTTAGCATGCATCCAAGGTGTAGCATGCTTTTTCAAAAGAGAATCCACCTTAAACAAATGAGGTAGGCTCCAATAAACTTTGATTTATTAGGGATATACATTATATTTAAGATTTGTTGACCAACACAAGTAAATGATCCAAGACTTGGGTCACATAGTGGTGGGGAAGGGAAGGCCTACAAGGTTAACCCTACCCTTGAGAGAAGATGGGTAAGATAAGTGCCCATAAATTATTTATTTACAAATTATGGGATGTAGATAGCTATTTAAATTAGTAAAGGTAATTAGTTAAAAGAATATACAGTAAAAAACTAGGAGAGTAGAATTAAGTTTACTATTTACATTTAGCATGAAGAGAGAAATATGATGTAAATGCATAAAGATCTAAGAAGGGTAAGGTGTTTGTATGGAAAAAGGCTATTACGGAAAGAGAGAATGAACACTAGGTTAAAACTTTCATAAAAAATATATACATTTGAGTAGAAATGTAGTGCAAATGCACGGTTACCATTTAACGCTACTCACCAAATATGGTATGCTTGAGGATGGCTTCTTGGAGGAGGTCCGCCCAAAGGAAAGGGGCTTATGGTCACCCATAGAATTAATGGCCGCCCACCATATGTGGCCACCCAAGGGGTGTGAAGGGGAGGGGAAATAAGGGAGGATGGGGGTGCAAGTAGCAACGCAGGGAAGAGAGAAGAGAGCTCACATCGGTCGGGGTGGTAATCCAATAGTGGCGGCCAGGAAGCGAAAAATGCAAAGCAGGCTGTGGTGATTCTTTTTGACCCCACTCTTCCCGCATTTGATGCTACTGCAAAACCAGACTTGCCATGTCATAACCTCATTCCCATGTCACGTTAGTCACGGCACCGTGACTCCTGTGGAGGGGTTTATAAAAAAAAACTTGTTCGGGCCTCGGAGGGACGTGTTACAGAGAGGAGGGGCTTGAAGCAACGAGGGGGGAGTGTATCAACGGAACGGGAAAGGAAGGGAGGATCATAGCGCGGCGAGAGGAAGGAGGGGCGGGACTCTTTGATCTCTCAGGCTCTCTCTCTCTCTTGCTCTCTCTCTCTCTCTCTCTCTCTCTCTCAAAGATTAGGAAGGCGGAGAGATAGGGAAGTCTCTACTTTGTAACAATAGTAGGAAGCTCCCTCTAGCTTGCAAAGCAGACGAAGGGGAACGCTTGAAGAAAACCGAGGGGGGGGCGGGGGGGGGGGGGATAATAACGTGAAGACGAAAGGCAGTCTAAGAGGAAAATGCAAGGGGAAGAAGGAAATAGGGGAAGGGAGTTCCCGACCAAGGGTCGTAAGGTGTGGAAGAAGGAGAAGGAGGTCCACCTTGAGGGGTTTTGGGTGCCCAATAGCAGAAAAACATATTATGATGATGATGCCGAGATTCTCAGTTTGCATGGTGATAGTGCCAAGCAGCGCTTTATCTAAAAGAGCTCGATTTTTCATAGCCTAGTGGTACTACAAGCAAGTAGAAACAGGGCTTGGTGAGCAGTTGAGGAACTATATTTCTGTTGCAAATTGGGAAAGTCAAGCAGTGCAAAAGGGGTTGTGTTTGCAAGATAGAGAGCATGCAAAAATCGACCGAACAGAGGTGAGTAAAAAAGAATCAGGAAATGACGAGCAAGGAAGCTATACAAGGGGGTGTTTCCTTGGCGATTATATACTGCTTCCGAGGGGTTGGGGATTTTAGATTATGGGTTTGTAAATCAATATGCATACCGATGACGACGTATGCAACCAATTTGTAATAGGGTTTCATATATCAATTTATTGGAAGCATCTCCTGATTGCCAACATCTATAAAGTGTTGATAACTCGTTTTAATTTAATTTTCACTTCTATTAGTGTTCCAAGTCATGATATTCTTTTGCATTTTCTCTCTAAGCATCTCTATATCATCTTATTAACACTAAACTGGGCACTCATTTCCCTTGATTTGAGGCTACACTGGCTATCCGTCTACGTCCAGAAGCTCGATTCTTTTTCGGTTGACCTTGGAGAGACGCGCACTCCGACAATGTGTTATGCATGCACCAAAAAATGACAAAAAGTTAGATTTTTGCATATATGACAAGTTACGGTTAATGGTTGATCAAAGTGTCGTAGATTTTTTGCATCATGTCATATGATGTATGGAATCTCACTAATGGATATGGATGCCTCATGTGGATATGTTGGATCCTTAATATACGAGTCCCAAGGAAGCTATGGTTCAATTTTGTGAAAAATCTCCATTTCATGCTATTTTTAGATTTTTGTGATTTTAAGTGCATTTTAGTAAAAGAGAGCGTGCTTTAGTGCTTTTCGACGTTTAATAAAATCAACATGCTTTGTAAAATGACCTATGTCATAGCAATTGCATCTTATCCTCTTTGTCCTTGAAAGTGAGAAGGCAATGCTTCAACGACACTTACCTATGTGTGTGGTTGGTCCAAGAAACCGTTTCAGGTTTGATCTTAATTGGTTGAAGGATGTCATTGAGCTTGTTGGTCGCTTCTTGGAGAGTGTCCTTGGTGGTGCATCATGGCGAGGGGAGCCCACCAATGCGTACCTTGAGGGTGTTTTCTTCTTGGAGTCTTTGTTTGCGGAACTCCGTTGTAACACAAGTCTATAATCTGGTAGTGGTGCACCATGTCGAGGGGAGCCCACCAATGCGGACCTTGAGGGCATTTTCTTCTTGGAGTCTTTGCTCACACAACTCCATTGTAACGCAAGTCTGTACTTTGGCAAAGGTGGCAGATTGGGCTTGATTTACCTTTGCTTCGACTTCTTTTACTTTGTCAGTGGAGAGAGAGAGAGAGAGAGAGAGAGAGAGAGAGAGAGAGAGAGTTGTTTTTCTTCTTCTTCTTCCCATGACCGAGAGGGAAGATCTTATGGAGATGATGATGGAGAGATGGCACCACTTCCTATAATTGATACGTATTGCCGTGCAATAGTAGACGCAACTGTCAGCACTGGAATAGTTAATAACTCACACTCACGAAGTGATATCGGTGACCTAAGTACGTTCATCATGAAGTATAATCAAGATTCTTAGTTGGCTAAGTGAATTGGATCATTCACTGAATGTATATAGTGGTACTCCAACGATCGTGGGTTCAAAATTTCAATTGTGGTGTGGACAACAAGCTATTTTTTTACCATAAGCATTAGCTTGTGCGTGATTTTTACGTTACACCGAGAGAGACAATATTCTAAATGATGTGTTTTATCTCTGGTTTAAAGGGTTCGGCATGTTTCATAACGGTTTATGAGATATGACCAAAACAATGTTCCTACTGCCTATGTGACGTGAAATGAAAAGCGCTTTTTATGTACACACATGACCATAAACACATCATGTGCATAAAGCAACGTCCTAAACATGATGAAATAAGCATGATAAACCTCATAAACAACAAGAAAGTCCATACATTGCACTCGTATACGAAAAAGCTACCATGGAGAGGGTAGGTACTTGAAAAACGATGTAGAGAGAGAAAGAGACGATGGCTATGGAGTTTAGAGCTTCTCACCATGCTCTAGGATTGATTAGGGGCTATTAAAAGGCTTCTTGTTTTTCCACAAGAGAGCGGTGATGAGAGATATGCAAGAGTTTTCACCACAAAAGCCATTGAAGAGCTCGTTCATCGTGAAGAGAGAGAGAGAGAGAGAGAGAGAGAGAGAGAGAGAGAGAGAGAGAGAGAGAGAGAGATAATAAGCAAGTAGAGAGAGAGAGTGTTGTTCTTCTTCTTCTTCTTTCCATGACCAAGAGGGAAGATCTTATGGAGGTGATGATGGAGAGATTGCACTACTCCGTATAATTGATATGTATTACCGTGCAATAGTAGATGCAATTGTCGACACTAGAAAGTGAGGCCTGCAAGTGAATTTATAGGCACTGTGCCAGGCCAGAGTGATGCCCAAGCCAACTACTAGCCTCCCCCCTTCGTCTAGGAATAACAACATGCTTTTTAGAACTTTTCTAAAAACATAGCTTGTCTTTTGGTGGTCAACTCTCCCAATTTCCCTTCAATTTTACAGTAAAATTTGAGTAATTGGATATAAACTTGGCAACTAATGTAACCGTGACTAAATTATGTTGCAGCGTGATGTGCCATCATGATTCTGACTTTCGCGTACTGTCCCAGTGTATTTACGGGTCACCTTCTATAAAAATAATTCTCAAAAAAATTTCTTTAATCCTATCGTTTCTTCGAATGGTCGTTTTTAAATGCGACGAAGACTAAAAAGTAATATTTTGATGTTTAGGTCATCTTACAAAGCACGTTGCTTTTCTAAAACGTCCAAAAGCTAAAGATAGCCATTAAAAAAGTAAAAAATCCAAAGTTGTGAACCATGGGTTTCTCCTGTCCAACGACAAGAAAGCGGGCTCGCTTTTCACTAAAAGGCACTTAAAATCACAAAAATCTAAATATTCAAAAAGTAGAGTTTCACAAAATTGAACCATATCTTCTTTGGAACTCGTAGATTAAGGATCCAACACATGTGCATGAAGCATCCATATGCATCCGTCAGATTCCATATATCATATGACATCATTCCATCAACATAAACATTATGCAAAACAACTCCATCACTTTGATCAACCATAAACCATAACTTCCCATATATGCGAAAAACAACTTTTTGCCATTTTTTGCTGCTAACACGGGAATGAAAGTGTTTGACCTCAAACGAATGCATGAAGCTTATCTTCATAATAAAGATTAACACCTTATCACATGACTTTGCCAATATGATACTCATGCAACAAACGGTAACACGAAAAGAAAGCCGTTTTATTCATATATACCTATTTGGTTCGGAGTGACTAATTATATACCCTCATATAAGTTTATGGGCATCTAATACTTGAAATCATTTCACAAAAACAAACCCATAAATCATATATAAACAACTCGACCAACTCACGACATCATGTGGTACTCCCCTTGGGTAGCACCCCTATACGCGTAGGTAAACCCGATCATGGAATACGAAGTGATATCGGTGGTCTAAATACATTTATCATCAAGTACAATCAAGAATTTTAGTTGGCTACGTGGTTTTGATCATCCAATGGATATATATAGTGGTTCTCCAAGCATCGTGGGGTCCAAAATTTTGATTGTGGAGTGGACAAAAAGTTGTTTTTTACCATAAGTCTTAGCTGGTGCGTGATTTTCACGTGCCACCCAGAGATAAAATGTTCTAAATGATGTGTTTTATCTCTGGTTTAAAGGGATTGGTATGATTCATAACGGTTTGTGAGATATGACCAAAACAATGTTCCTGCCGCCTAGGTGATGCAAAACGAAAATCGCTTTTTAGGTACACACGTGACCATAAACACATCATGTGCATAAATCAACATGCTAAACATGATGAAATAAGCATGGAGAAAACTCACAAACACCCCGCAAGTCCATACATGCACTCGTATACAAAAAAGAAACTATGGAGAGGGTAGCTACTTAAAAAACGACATAGAGAGAGAAAGAGATGACGTCTATGGATTTTAGAGCCTCTCACTATGCTTTAGAATTGATAAGGGGCGCATGTTAAAAGGCTTCTTGTTTTTCCACGAGCGAGCGGTGATGAGAGCTATGTAGGAGTTTTCACCACCAAAGCCGTTAAAGAGCGCGTACACTGTGAAGAGAGAGAGAGAGAGAGATAGTAAGCAAGTAGGGAGAAAGAGTGTTGTTTTTCTTCTTCTTCCCAAGATCGAGAGAGAAGAGCTTATGAAGATGGTGATGGAGAGCTTTCACAACTCCATATAATAGATACATATTGCCGTGCGATAGTAGACGGAACCTTCGGCACTGAAATGTGAGACCTGCAAGTGAAGTTATAGACACTGTGCCAGGCCACAGTGATGCCCAAGCTAGGTACTAATGCCCCCTCTTCTTCTAGGAATAACTGCATGCTTTTTAGAACTTTTTTAAAACATAGCTTGGCTTTTGGTGGTCAAATCTCCTAATTTCCCTTCAATTTTTCAATAAAATTTGACTAATTGGATAGAATCTTGGCAAGTAATGCAATCGTGACTAGACTATGTGGCAGCTTGATGTCCTGCTATAATTTTGACTTTCTCGTACTACCGTAGCGTATTTGCGAGTTGCCTTTTATAAAAATTATTCTCAATTTTTTTATTTAATGTGGTTTTTTCTCTAGCTGGTCGTTTTTAAATTCGACCGTGACTAAAAGTAATATTTATGTTTAGGTCATCTTACAAAGCACGTTGCTTTTCTAAACCGCCAAAAAGCAATAAAAGCTAAAAATAGCGTAAAAGAAAAAAAGAAGAAAAAATATTTAAAGTTGAATTACGGGTTTCTCTTGTCCAATGACAAGAAAGCGGGCTCACTTTTCACTAAAAGACCCTTAAAATCACAAAAACCTAAAAATAGCGTAAAATACATTCAAAATGCAGATTTTTATAAAATTAAACCATAGCTTCCTTGGGACTCGTAGGTTAAGGATCCAACACATGCACATGAGACATCCTTATCCATGCATGAGATTCCTTATATCATATGACATCATTCCATCAACATAAACATAATGCAAAACAGGTTCGTCACTTTGATTAACCATAAACCATAACTTCTTATGAATGCAAGAAACCACTTTTTCCATTTTCTAGTGCATGCATAACCCGTGAATGAAAGTGTTTGATCTCATACCAATGCATGAAGGTCATCTTCATAATTATGATGAACACCTTATCACATGCCTTTGCAAATATGATACTCATGCAACAAACCGTTACACGAAAAGAAAGCCACTTTATTCATATGTACCTATACAGTTCAGAGTGACTAACCATATACCCTCATATAAGTTTATGGACATCTAACACTTGAAATCAACTCACAGAAACAAACCATAAATTATATATAAACAACTCGGCCAACTCACGACGTCATATGGTACTCCCCCTTGGTAGCACCCGTACACGCGTAAGTAAACCCAATCATGGAATAGTTAATAACTAGCACTCATGAAGTGATATCGGTGACCAAAATACATTTATTATAAAGTATAATCAAGATTTTTAGTTAGCTAAGTGGTTTTGATCATTTGCTAAATGTATATAGTGTTTCTCTAAGGATAGTGGGGTCCATAATTTTGATTGTGGAGTGGACAATAAGCTTGTTTTGACCATAAATCTTATCTCATGCGTGCTTTTCACGTGACATTTAGAGAGAAAATTTTCTAAATGATGTGTTTTATCTCTGGTTTAAAGGGTTTAGCATGATTTATAACGGTTTGTGAGATATGACCAAAACAATGTTCCTCCCGTCTAGGTGACGTGAAATAAAAAGCATATTTTATGTACACACATGCCCATAAACACATGATGTGCATAAATCGGCGTGATAAACATGATGAAATAAGCATGGATCAACCTCATAAACACCCATCAAGTCCATACATGCACTTGTATACAAAAAAGCAACCATTGAGAGGATAGTTACTTAAAAAACAATGTAGAGAGAGAAAGAGATGACGGCCATGGAGTTTAGACCTTCTCTCGATTCTCTAGGATTGATTAGGGGCTATCAAAATGCTTCTTGTTTTTCCACAAGAGAGCAGTGATGAGAGCTATGTAGGAGTTTTCACCATGAAAGCCGTTGAAGAGCGTGTACACCGTGAAAAGAGAGAGAGAGAGAGAGAGAGAGAGAGAGAGAGAGAGAGAGAGAGAGAGAGAGAGATTGTATACATACATATAGAGCGAGAGTATTGTTTTTCTTCTTCTTCTTGTGAACGAGAGGGAAGATCTTATGGAGATGATGATGGAGAGCTTATACCACTCCATATAATAGATATGTATTGTCGAGCGGTAGTAGACGCAACTGTCGGCACTAAAAAGTGAGGCCTACAAGTGAATTTATGGGCATTGTGCCATGCAAGAGTGATGCTCGAGCCCGCTACTAGCACCCCCTCTTCTTAGGAATAATTGCATGCTTCTAAGGACTTTTTTTAAAACATAGCTTGGCTTTCGGTGGTCAACTCTCTTAATTTTTCTTCAATTCTTCAGCAAAATTTGACTAATTGGATATAATCTTGGCAACTAATGCAACTATGACTAAACTATGTTGCATCGTGATGTCCGGTCATAATTCTGACTTTCTCGTACTGCCCAACGTATTTACGGGTCGCCTTCTATAAAAAAATTCTAGAGTTTTTAAAATTTAATCCTATTTTTTTTACGTGTGGTCGTTTTTAAATGCGACGAAGAATAAAAGTAATATTTTGATGTTAAGGTCATCTTACAAAGCACGTTGCTTTTCTAAAACGCTGAAAAGCACAAAAAGCTAAAAAGAGCATAAAAAGAGAAAAAAAATCCAAATTCAAACCACAGGTTTCTCTTGTCCAACGACAAGAAAGAGGGCTCGCTTTTCATTAAGGCACTTAAAATCACAAAAAGCTAAAAATAGCACGAAATGCATTCAAAAAGCACATTTTCGCAGAATTGAACCATAGCTTCCTTGGGACTTGTAGCTTAAGGATCCAATACATGCACATGAGGAATCCATATCCATCTGTGAGACTCCATACGTCATATGACATCATTTCATCAACATAAGCATGATGCAAAACAGCTCTGTTACTTTGATAAACCATAAAGCACAACTTCTCATATATGCAAAAAATAACTTTTTGCCATTTTTTGGTGCATGCATAATGCGTGAATGAAAGTGTTTGACTTCAAATCAATGCATCCAACTCATCTTTATAATAAAAATTAATACCTTATCACATGACTTTGCTAATATGATACTCATGCAACAAACGGTAACACGAAAAGAAAACCACTTTACTCATATGTACCTATACGGTTCGGAGTGACTAACCATATACCCTCCTATAAGTTTATGGACATCTAAAACTTGAAATCAACTCACAAAAGCAAACCATAAATCATATATAAACAACTCGATCAACTCACAACGTCATATGGTACCCCCTTGGTAGCACCCCTACACGCGTAAGTAAACCCGATCATGGAATAGTTAAAAACTTGCACTCGTAAAGTAATATCAATGACCTGACTACATTTATCATCAAGTATAATCAAGATTTTTAGTTGGCTAAGTGGGTTTGATCATCCGCTGAATGTATATAGTGCTTCGTGAAGGATTGTGGGGTCCAAAATTTTGATTGTGGAGTGGACAACAAGCTGTTTTTTTTACCATAAGTCTTAGTTCGTGCTTGATTTTTACATGACACCACAAAGAGAAAATTTTTTAAATGATACGTTTTATCTCTCATTTAAAGGGTTCCGCATGATTCATAACGGTTTGTGAGATATGACCAAAATAGTAATTTTACCGCCCAGGTGATGTGAAACGAAAAGCGCTCTTTATGTACACACATGATCATAAAAATTTCATGTATATAAATCAATGTGCTAAATATGATGAAACAAGCATAGAAAAACCTCATAAACACCCAACAAGTCCATACATGCACTTGTATACAAAAAAGAAACCATGGAGAGGATAGCTACTTAAGAAACGATGTAGAGATGACATCTATGGATTTTAGAGCCTCTCAATGTGATTTAGGATTGATTAGGGATTGTCCAAAGGCTTCTTGTTTTTCCACAAGAGAGCGCTGATGAGAGCTATGTAGGAGTTTTCACCACGAAAGCATTAAAAGAGCACACACACTATGAAGAGAGAGAGGGAGATAATAAACAAGTAGAGAGAAAGAGTGTTGTTTTTCCTCTTCTTCCCAAGACCGAGAGAGTTGAGCTTATGGAGATGTTGATAGAGAGCTTGCACCACTTTGTATAATAGATATGTATTGCTGTGTAATAGTAGACGCAACCTTCGGCACTAAAAAGTGAGACTTGCAAGTGAATTTATAGACACTGTGTCACCCCAGAGTGATGCCCAAGCCAGGTACTAGCACCCCCTCTTATTCTAGGAATAAATGCATGCTTTTTAGAACTTTTCTAAAAACATAGGTTGGCTTTTGGTGGTCAACTCTCCCAATTCTCCTTCAATTTTTAGTAAAATTTGACTAATTGGATAGAATCTTGGCAAGTAATGCGATCGTGACTAAACTATGTGGCACCTAAATGTCCTTCTATAGTTCTGACTTTCAGGTACTGTTGCCTTTTATAAAAATAATTCTCAATATTTTTTATTTAATCCGATCTTTTCTCCAGATGGTCGTTTTTAAATCTAGCTGTGACTAAAAGTAATATTTATGTTAAGGTCATTTTACAAAGCATGTTGCTTCTCTAAAACGTCGAAAAGCACTAAATACTAAAAATAGTGTAAAAAGAAAAAAGAAGAAAAGTTTTCTAAAGTTCAACCACGGGTTTCTCTTGTCCAACAACAAGAAAGCGGGCTCGCTTTTCACTAAAAGGCGCTTAAAATCACAAAAAGTTTAAAATAGTGTGAAATGCATTCAAAACACAGATTTTCACAAAATTAAACCATAGCTTCCTTGGGACTCATAGATTAAGGATCCAACACACACACATGAGACTATATCCATCTGTGAGATTCCTTACATCATATGACATCATTCCATCAACATAAACATAATGCAAAACAACTCCGTCAGTTTGATCAACCATAGACTATAACTTCTTATATATGCAAAGAACAACTTTTTGCCATTTTTTGGTGCATGATAACCCATGAATAAAAGTGATTGATCTCAAACCAATTCATGAAGCTCATCTTCATAATAAATATTAACACCTCATCACATGACTTTGCCAATATGATACTCATGCAACAAATGGTAACAGGAAAAGAAAGCCACTTTATTCATATGTACCTATACGGTTCGGAGTGACTAACCATATACCCTCATATAAGTTTATGGACATCCAACACATAAAATCAAATCACAAGAAGCAACCATAAATCATATATAAACAACTCGAGCAACTCACAACGTCATATGGTACTCTCCCTTTGTAGCACCCCTACATGCGTAGGTAAACCCGATCATGGGATAGCTAATGCTCGCACTAACGAAGTGATATCAGTGACCTAAATAAATTTAACATCAAGTATAATCAAGATTTTTAGTGGGCTAACTGGGTTTTATTTTTTATTGAATGTATATAGTGATTCTGCAAGGATCGTGGGGTTCAAAATTTCGATTGTGGAGTGGACAACAAGCTTTTTTTGACCATAAGTCTTAGCTTGTGCGTGATTTTTACGTGACACCCAGAGAGAAAATGTTTTAAATGATATGTTTTATCTCTAGCTTGAAGGGTTCAGCATGATTTATAACGGTTTGTGAGATATGACCAAAACAATGTTCTTCCCGTCTAGGTGACGTGAAATGAAAAGCGCTTTTTATGTACACACATGACCATAAACACATTATGTGCATAAATCAACGTGCTAAACATGATGAAATAAGCATGTATCAACCTCATAAACACCCATCGAGTCCATACACGCACTCGTATACAAAAAAGAAACCAATGAGAGGGTAGGTGTGTAAAAAACGACGTAGAGAGAGAAAGAGATGATGGCCATGGAGTTTAGAGCTTCTTACCATGCTCTAGGATTGATTTGGGGCTGTCAAAAGTCTTCTTGTTTTTCCACAAGAGAGCGGTGATGAGAGCTACGAAAGAGTTTTCACCACAAAATCTGTTGAAGAGCGTGTACACCGTGAGAAGAGAGAGAGAGAGAGAGAGAGAGAGAGAGAGAGAGAGAGAGAGAGAGAGAGAGAGAGAGAGAGAGAGAGAGAGAGAGAGAGAGAGAGTACATATAGAGAGAGTGTTGTTTTTCTTCCTTTTCCCGTGGCCGAGAGGGAAGATCTTATGGAGATGATGATGGAGAGCTTGTACCACTCCATATAATGCATACGTATTGCGGTGCGATAGTAGATGTAACTGTCGGCACTGAAAAATGAGGCCTGCAAGGGAATTAATGGGCACTGTGCCATGCCAAAGTGATTCCCGAGTGACTACTAGCGTCCCCTCTTCTTAGGAATAACTGCATGCTTTTTAGAACTTTTCTAAAAACATAGCTTAGCTTTTGGTGGTCAACTCTCCCAATTTTCCTACAAATTTTCAATAAAATTTGACTAATTAGATATTATCTTGACAATTAATGCAGTCGTGACTAGACTATGTTGCATCATGATGTTCCGTCATAATTTTGACTTTCCCGTACTGCCCCAGTGTATTTATGGGTCGCCTTTTATAAAATAATTCTCAAATTTTTTTAATTTAATCCTATTTTTTCTTCAGGTGGTTGTTTTGAAATGCGACAAAGACTAAAAGTAGTATTCTTATATTTAGGTAATCTTAAAAAGCACGTTGCTTTTCTAAAATGCCAAAAAGCACAAGAAACTAAAAATAGAGTAAAAAGAAAGAAAAATTCCAAAGTTGAACCAAGATTTCTCTTGTCCAACGACAAGAAAGCAGACTCGCTTTTCTCTAAAAAGCGCGTAAAAATCACGAAAAGGTAAAAATAACATGAAATGCGTTCAAAAAACAGATTTTCACAAGTACGAACCATAGCTTCCTTGAGACTCATAGATTAAGGATCCAACACATGCACATGACACATCCATATCCATCCGTGAGAATCCATACATCATATGAAATCATCCCATCAATATAAACATGATGCAAAACAGCTTCGTCACTTTGATCAACTATAAACCATAACCTCTCATATATGTACAAAACAACTTTTTGCCATTTTCTACTGCATGCATAACACGTGAATGAAAGTGTTTGACCTCAAACCAATACATGAAGCTCATCTTCATAATAAAGATTAACACCTTATCACATGCCTTTGCCAATATGATACTCATGTAACAAACAGTAACCTAAAAAGAAATCCACTTTATTGATATGTGCGTCATACGATACTCCCCCTTGGTAACACTTAAAATCAACTTACAAAAACAAACCATAAATCATATATAAATAACTCCACCAACTCAGGACGTCATATGGTCCTTCCCCTTGGTAGCATCCCTACACGTGTAGTTAAACCCAATCATGGATTAATTAATAACTCGCAATCACGAAGTGATATTGGTGACCTAAATACATTTATCATCAATTATAATCAACATTTTTAGTTGGCTAAGTGGGTTTGATCATCCGTTGAATTTATATAGTGGTTCTATAAGGATTGTGGGGTCCAAAATTTTGATTGTGGAGTGGACAACAAATTGTTTTTTGACCATAACTCTTAGCTCGTGTGCATTTTCATGTGACACCCAAGAGAGAAAATGTTCAAAATGATATGTTTTATCTTTGGTTTAAAGGGCTCGGTATGATTCATAACAATTTGTGAGATATAAGCAGAATAGTGTTCCTACCGCCTAAGTGATGTGAAACGTAAAGCGCTTTTTAGGTACACACATGACCATAAACACATTATGTGGCTAAATCAGCATGCTAAACATGATGAAATAAGCATGAATCAACCTCATAAACTCCCAACAAGTCCATACGTGCACTCGTATACGTAAAAGCAACCATGGAGAGGGTAGCTACTTAAAAAACGACATAGAGAGAGAAAGAGATGATGGCTATGCCGTTTAGAGCTTCTCACTGTGCTCTAGGATCGATTAGGGGATGTTGAAAGGCTTTTTGTTTTGCCACAATAGAGCAATGATGAGAGATGGCAATGAAGAGCTTGCACCACTCTGTATAATAGATATGTATTGCCGTGCGATAGTAGACGCAACTGTCGAACTGAAAAGTGAGGCTTGCAAGTGAATTTATAGCCACTGTGCCAGGCCAGAGTGACGCCCAAGTCAGCTATTAGCACCCCTTCTTCTTGTAGGAATAACTGGATGCTTTTTAGAACATTTATAGAAACATAGCTTGGTTTTTGGTGGTCAAGTTTCCTAATTTGCCTTCAAATGTTTAGTAAAATTTGACTAACCAAGGGGGAGTACCATATGACGTCGTAGTTCGTCGACTTGTTTACATATGATTTATGGTTTGTTTTTGTGAGTTGATTTCAAGTGTTAGATGTCCATAAACTTATATGAAGGTATATGGTTAGTCACTCTAAACCGTATAGGTACATATGAATAAAGTGTCTTTCTTTTGGTGTTACCGTTTGTTGCATGAGTATCATAGTGGCAAAGTCATGTGATAAGGTGTGAATATTTATTATGAAGATGATCTTGATCCATTGGTTTGAGATCAACCACTTTCATTCACGTGCTATATATGCATCAAAAAATGACAAAAAAGTTGTTTTTTGCATTTATGAGAACTTATGGTTTATGGTTGCTCAAAGTGACGGAGTTGTTTTGCATCATGTTTATGTTGATGAATTGATATCATATGATGCATGGAATATCACAGATGAATATGGATGCCTCATGTGCATGTTTTGGATCCTTAATCTACGAGTCCCAAGGAGGCTATGGTTCAATTTTGTGAAAATATGCTTTTTGAATGCATTTCATGCTATGTTTATCTTTTCATGATTTTAAGTGTCTTTTAGTGAAAAGAGAGCCCGCTTTCTTGTCGTTGGACAAGAGAAACCCTTGGTTCAACTTTGGGTTTTTCTTTTCTTTTTAAGCTATTTTTAGATTTTAGAAAAGCAACGTGCTTTGTAAGATGACCTAAACATCAAAATATTACTTTTAGTCTTCGTCGCATTTAAAAACGACCACCCGGAGAAAAAATAGTATTAAATAAAAATTTTTGAGAATTATTTTTATAGAAGGCTACCCGTAAACACACTGGGACAGTACAAGAAAGTCAAAATTATGACGCAACATCACGGTTTAGCATAGTTTAGTTACGGTTGCTTTAGTTGCCAAAATTATATCCAATTTGTCAAATTTTACTGAAAAATTGAAGGAAAATTAGGAGAGTTGACCACCAAAATCCATGCTATGTTTTTAGAAAAGTTCTAAAAAGCATGTAGTTATTCCTAGAAGAAGAGGACACACTAGTAGCTAGCTTGGTATCACTCTGGCCTAGCACATTGCCTATGAATTCACTTGCAAGCCTCACTTTTTAGTGCCGACAATTGCGTCTACTATTGCACGGCCATACTTATCAATTATACAGAGTGGTGAACTCTCTCCATCATCAACTCCATAAGATCTTTCCTCTCGGTCATGGGAAGAAGAAGAAGAAAAACAACACACACTCTCTCTCTCTCTACTTTCTTATTATCTCTCTCTCTCTCTCTCTCTCTACTTGCTTATTATCTCTCTCTCTCTCTCTCTCTCTCTCTCTCTCTCTCTCTCTCTCTCTCTCTCTCTCTCTCTCTTTTCACGGTGTACGTGCTCTTCAACGGCTTTCGTGGTCAAAACTCTTGCATAGCTCTCATCATCGCTCTCTTTTGGAAAAACAAGAAGCCTTTTGATAGTCCTTAATCAATTCTAGAGCACAATGAGAAGCTCTAAACTCCATAGCCATCATCTCTTTCTCTCTCTACGTCGTTTTTTAAGTAGCTACCCTCTCCATGGTTGCTTTTTCGTATACGAGTGCATGTATGGACTTGCTGGTTTTTTATGAGGTTGATCCATGCTTATTTCATCATGTTTATGATGCTAATTTATGCACTTGATGTGTTTATGGTCATGTGTGTACATAAAAAGTGCTTTTCATTTCACGTCACCTAGGCGTTAGGAACACTATTTCAACCATATCTCACAAACCGTTATGAAACATGCCAAACCCTTTAAACTAGAGATAAAACACAGTTATGCATATGTCACGTGAAAATCATACACGATCTAAGACTTATGGTCAAAAAACAGCTTATTGTCCACTCCACAATCAAAATTTTGGACCCCACGATCGTTGGAGAACCACTATATACATTCAGCGAATGATCAGACTCACTTAGCCAACTAAAAATATTGATTATACTTGATGATAAATATATTTAGGTCACCGATATCACTTTGTGAGTGCGAGTTATTAACTATTCCATGATCGGGTTAACCTATGTGTGTAGGGGTGCTACCAAGGGGGAGTACCATATGATGTCGTGAGTTGGTCGAGTTGTTTATATATGATTTATGGTTTATTTTTGTGAGTTTATTTCAAGTGTTATATATCCATAAACTTATATGAGGGTATATGGTTAGTCACTCGGAACCGTGTAGGTACATATGAATAAAGTGGCTTTCTTTTCATGCTACCGTTTGTTGCATGAGTATCATATTGGCAAAGTCATGTGATAAGATGTTAATATTTATTATGAAGATGAGTTGCATGCATTGGTTTGAGGTCAAACACTATTATTCACGTGTTATGCATGCACCAAAAAATGGTAAAAAGTTGTTTTTCGCATATATAGAAGTTATGCTTTATGGTTGATCAAAGTGACGGAGTTGTTTTGCATCATGTTTATGTTGATGAAATGATGTCGTATGATGTATAAAATATCACGGATGGATATGGATGCCTTATGTGCTTGGGTTGGATACTTAATCTATGAGTCCCACAAGGAAGCTATGGTTCAATTTTGTGAAAATCTACCTTTTGAACGCATTTCATGCTATTTTTAGCTTTTCGTGATTTTAAGTGCCTTGTAGTGAAAAGAGATGCCACTTTCTTGTCGTTGGACAAGAGAAACCCGTGGTTCAACTTTGGAATTTGTTTTTAATGCTATTTTTAGCTTCTCAACGTTTTAGAAAAGCAACGTGCATTGTAAGAGAGCTAGCAGGGAATGAGGGTACGGAGGAGGAAGAGGATAGGAGAAAGAATTAGTTCCTCACTTATCATCACTCTTCTTTCTAGCATACATAACAGCATAGTAATGAAGATGGAGAAGATGGCAAGGTTAAGCATTGAAGCATGGCTCTTGGTTGGATTTGCATTCCATAGCCAAGAGTGTTGGTGTAGACTCTCAACCACTCTACTTGCTTGGAGAAGGAGAGGGGGCTCTTGCAGTTTTCACTTCACACAATGAGAGTGTGTGTGTATGTGTGTGTGAGAGTATACCCCTCAAGCAGGCCCCCTACTTGCTTTGGTCGACCGCCCCTTGTAGCTCATGTTTGAAGCTCATTGGACCCCTCCAGGCCTAGCCAATCACAAGCAAGAGTCATACCAAGCAACAAGGATAGCCTTGGGACAAGTGTCCCCCTTTCCCCTTTGATAGAGAGGGCTTGATAAATGCTAAAAAAATTAATTAAATCCACTAAATTATCATTGGATCCCTTGGAAGGCCAACCAATAGGCTTTAGGCACACCATGAGGGTAACCTAGCTAGAGGCTTGACATGTGTCCTACTTGCCTCTTGGGCAAGGGGTGCGCTTCGAGAGAGAGAGAGAGTGGTCAAGAAACCACCGCCCCTTCTTGCATGGCTCGCCCCCTCCTTTTAGGGATTTGTTTTGAATTTTATGCCACCTCAAGCCCCTCAACCTTGTGCCTAGTTCTCACCACAAGCTTCGGCACTTAATCCCCTCAGTCTTGCGATGGGCTCTCACCTCAAGTACAGCCCTAGCATCTCAGGCATGACAAGCACCTCAAGCATATCAATCCTCAAGCATCTCAGTCATTAGGCATGACAAGCACCTCAAGCTTGGGTCGGCGGGTTCCCACCTCAAGGACATCCCTAGCTTACCTAAGGTCAAGGGACTTTTAACACTAACTATTGGAGGTTTTCTATGAAGCTAACCATATGTTCTTTGTTCTCCATTGGTTAGCCTTGCTCTTTGTGCTCCATTGGTTAGCCTTTCTCTTTGATATACCATCTCTCATTTGGGCCCCTTTACCATTGGCCCCGTATTGAGATATATCTATAAGCACATGTCTATATCCTAACCCTTGTTCTCGTTTATTCTCCCACATTAAATGATCATTTTAATATGAAAAAGTCATTTGGGTTGATTAGATATTAGATTTTATGACATTACCTCTCTCTTGAAATCATAGGCGTCCTCGACTATGAGGTACAAGAGATAAAGCCTTAGTCATTAGTCAATATTACTTAGCGGGTAGAGGATCCCTTTTCACCCTACGACATCTTTCCAAGATGGATGATTAATCCATTTGGTGCTTGGGAGACATAGCTGTCGCAAGCATGTCTGCTCTTTAGTCCATTTCATTCTCCTAAGTAAAGTGACAAATTCTACTTGGTTTTTGAGAGACGTCGTCATTATAAACATGATTCTTAGCATGCATAATATTTAAATTTGTGCACAATAAAAAGAGAACTAGTCTTACAAGACAAAAACATTTGTCATTTAAAAGAAATTTTTACATTTGGTTACTCTAATGTAGCATTGTAAGCATTGACAAGGTTCATACTATCCTTAAGCTGTATTCCTTGCATCCATCTAGCATCTTCAAAAGGATAATTTTGAACTTAATAAGATACTGTCGAATAATCTTACCATGCCGTAGTACCTTGTCTTCATACCAAAGTATAGCTTCGGACTGTAGCACCTCTTCTTGGTCTTCAACTTCAAGAGGGTCTTCAATAATTGGTTCACATTGGCAGCGAAGTTCTGCCCATGTACTTTGAGTAGCAAGGGACTTTTAGGTCTTCCCTCAATGATATCAAGAGGTACTTTTCCCGTAGAAGTATGTACAGTATTATTGTAGGCATACTCTACAAGGGGTAAGTACTTTTCCCATTGTGAGTGTTGATCTACTTCTATAACATAAGTCTTTAGTAGATTGAGTATCGTAAGATTGGCTATCTCACTTTGGCCATCTGTTTGTGGGTGATAGGCCGAAGAGAAATTCAATCTTGCTCCTAGATTTTTAAAGAGACCTTTTCAAAAATTAATGGTCATTCTAGAATCTCTATCTGACATAATGGATGTTGGTAATCCATGGTGTTTGAAAATCTCTAATATGAAGAGAGTTGCCATTTGGTGCGTCCTAATAGTCTTTTTGATAGGAACAAAGTGTGCTTGCTTGCTAAACCTGTCGACTATTGTCCATATTCCCGTACTCCCATGGATAGACCTGGGTAATCCATAGATGAAATCCATGGATATACTCTCCCATGGTGAATTTGGGATAGGTAATGGTTGGAGTAATCCAGGTTACTTCCCTTTATCATACTTGGTCTTTTGGCATACTACATATTTTGAAACATACTCTTGTATTTCCACTTTCATGGTAGGACAACAGAAATATGTCTCTACTTCTTGGAGAGTAGGTTGAATGCCTCTATGCCCCACATAGGAAGGAGCATGGGATTCATACATAACTTTCTCACAAAGGGAATGGGTAACACATAGCCTATTGCCGTGGAGAAGATAACCATTATGCAAGATGAATGGTTCCTCTTTCTTCCCCAAAGCAAGGTCTGACATTATGTCTCTAAAGTCAGGGTCAGTAGCATACTCATCTATCATAGAAGATAGATCATTGTGAGTAGCTATAGACACCGCATTAACTTTTGGTCATCTTGTGAAAGTGCATCGGCCACTTGACCAGAAATATGAGTAATATGGAAATTAAATTGCGAAAGAAAATTTGCCCCCCTCATTTGTTTGTCAAAACGCTTGGTTTGCGTCATGAAATACTTGAGACTTTGGTGGTCGGTTCGTAGAATAAATGGAGTCCCCAATAAGTAGTGCTTCCATGTGTCTAGGGCATGTAGAACAACTAAAAGCTCTTTCTCATAAATTCCCAATGCTCGTTCATCCGTATTGAGCCTTCGGCTCTCATATGCTATGGCATGCCCTTCTTGAAGCAAAACTGCTCCAAGGAATCACCACAAGCATCACATTGAACCTCAGATGGCTTTGAGAGATCCGGAAGCATGAGGACTGGTTGGAAAGTAAGCTTCTCTTCGAGCTTATCAAAAGCATTTTTCTCCTTAGCAGTCCATAAATACTTAATGTTCTTCCTAGTTAGGTCATGTAGTGGTCCTACTATTTGAGAGAATTTTGCTATGAAGTATCTATAGTATGTTTACATACCAATAAAGCTTATTAGCTCATGTAGATTCTTTGGATTAGGCCATGATTTTATTACCTCTAACATCGATGGATCCATATGGATACCATCTTGAGAGATAATATGACCTAGGTATTGAATCTCTTTAAGCAAAAATTTGCTTTTCTTTTGGTTGAGAAAAAGCTTGTTCTCCCTCAATGCTTGAAAAATCACTTGGAGATGTTGCTTATGTTCCTCCAAAGATTTGGAGTAGATGATGATATCATCAAAGGACACTACAATGAATTTGCGGTAGAATTTCAAAATTTTCTCCATTAGACGATTGAACGTGGCCGGTGCATTAGTCAAGCCAAAAGGCATGACTAGATATTCATAAAAACCAAACGTTGTACGAAGCGTGGTCCATCTTCATCCACTCTCCTTATTTGATAATAGCCAATTTTAATGTCAATTCTATTGAAGTAGGTAGAGCCTTGTAGCTTATCAAACAGACCTTCTACTTGAGGCACAAGAAATTTGTTTTTAATACTATGATTTAGTGCTTGATAGTCCACACACATACGGTATGTACCATCTTTTTTTTGCACTAAAAGGACTTGAGAACAAAAGGGAGAGGAGCTAGGCCTCACCATCCCTTTGTCAACCAGTTCCTGTACTTGCCTCATGATCTCCTCTTGTTGAGCTTGAAAAACTCGATAAGGAGGCTTGTTAGGTGGTGAGCTTCCTGGAAGGAGCTCAATGCAATGGTCATCATCTCCTCGTTCAAAGTGGTGCTACGCGGCAATACGTATCTATTATACGGAGTGGTGCAAGCTCTCCATCACCATCTCCATAAGCTCTTCTCTCTTGATTGCGGGAAGAAGAACAAAAACAACTCTCTCTCTCTCTCTCTCTCTCTCTCTCTCTCTCTCTCTCTCTCTCTCTCTTCACAGTCTATGCACTCTTCAATGGCTTTGGTGGTGAAAAACAAGAAGCCTTTTGACAACCCCTAATCAATCCTAGAGCACGGTGAGAAGCTCTAAACTCCATAGCCGTCATCTCTTTCTCTCTCCACGTCATTTTTTAAGTACCTACCCTCTCCATGGTTGCTTTTTCGTATACGAGTGCATGTATAGACTTGCTCGGTGTTTATGAGGTTTTTCCATTCTTATTTCATTATGTTTAGCACGCTGACTTTTTCACATGATGTGTTTATGGTCATGTGTGTACATAAAAAGCGTTTTTCATTTCACATCACCTAGGCGGTACGAACAATGTTTTTGTCATATTTCATAAACCGTTATGAATCGTACCAAACCCTTTAAATCAAAGATAAAACACATTATTTAGAAAAAAATTTCTCTTGGGTGTCACGCAAAAATTACGCACGAGCTAAGAGTTATGGTCAAAAAACAGCTTATTGTCCACTCCACAATCAAAAATTTTGACCCCATGATCCTTAGAAAACCACTATATACACGCAGCAGATGATCAAACCCACTTAGCCAACTAATACGTTTGATTATACTTGATGATAAATATATTTAGTTCACCGACATCACTTTGTGAGTGCAAGTAATTAACTATTCCATGATCGAATTTACTTGTATGTGTAGGGGTGCTACCAAGGGGGAATACCATATGACGTCATGAGTTGGCCGAGTTGTTTATATATGATTTATGGTTCGTTTTTGTGATTTGATTTCAAGTGTTAGATGTCCACAAACTTATATGAAGGTATATGGTTAGTCACTCTGAACTGTATAGGTACATATGAATAAAGTGGCTTTCTTTTCTGTTACCGTTTGTTGCATGAGTATCATATTGGCAAAGTTATGTGATAAGGTGTTAATCTTAATTATTGAGATGAGTTTGATGCATTGGTATGAGATCAAACACTTTAATTCACGTGTTATGCATGCACAAGAAAATGGAAAAAAGTTCTTTTTCGCATATATGAGAAGTTATGGTTTATGGTTGATCAAAGTGACAGAGCTGTTTTGCATCATGTTGATGTTGATGGAATGATGTCATATGATGTAAAGAATCTCATGGATGGATATGGATGCCTCATCTACATGTGTTGGATCCTTAAGCTACGAGTCCCAAGGAAGCTATGGTTCAATTTTGTGAAAATCTGCGTTTTGAACGCATTTCATGCTATTTTTACCTTTTTGTGATTTAAGTGTCTTTTAGTGAAAATCGAGCCCGCTTTCTTGTCATTGAATGATAGAAACCCGTGGTTCAACTTTAGAAAAAAAAATAAATCTTTTTACGCTATTTTTAGTCTTTAGTGATTTTTGATGTTTTTAGAAAAGCAACGTGCATTGTAAGATGACCTAAACAAAAAAAATTCTTTTAGTCACTATCGGATTTATAAACGACCACCCGGAGAAAAAATCAGATTAAATAAAAAAATTGGAGATTTTTTTTTATAAAAGGCAACTCGTAAATACGCTGGGGCAGTATGGGAAAGCCAGAATAATGGTGGGACATCAAGGTGCCACATAGTTTAGTCACGATCGTATCACTTGCCAAGATTCTATCTAATTAGTCAAATTGTACTGAAAATTTGAAGGGAAATTAGGAGATCTGACCACCAAAAGCCAAGCTATGTTTTTAGAAAATCTATAAAAAGAATGTAGTTATTCCTAGAAGAAGAGGGGGCGCTAGTAGCTGGCTTGGGCATCACTCTAGCCTGGCATAGTGCCTATAAATTCACTTGCAGGCCTCACTTTTCAGTGCCGACAGTTGCGTCTACTATCGCATGGTAAGCTCTTCATCGCCATCTCCATAAGCTCTTCTCTATCAATTGCAGAAAGAAGGTGAAAAACAACACTCTTTCTCTCTACTTGATTACTATCTCTCTCTCTCTCTTTCTTCACAGTGTACGTGCTCTTCAAGGGCTTTCGTGATTAAAACTCCTACATAGCTCTCATCATCGCTCTCTTGTGGGAAATCAAGAAGCCTTTCGGCAGCCCCTAATCAATCCTAGAGCATGGTGAGAGGCTCTAAAATCCATA
The DNA here is from genome assembly GCF_014529385.1 of Adiantum capillus-veneris. Taxonomy (NCBI): domain Eukaryota; kingdom Viridiplantae; phylum Streptophyta; class Polypodiopsida; order Polypodiales; family Pteridaceae; genus Adiantum; species Adiantum capillus-veneris. The sequence continues at coordinate 27,207,515 of NC_140935.1, forward strand.
GAGGTCATCTCTTTCTCTCTTTACGTTGTTCTTTAAGTAGCTACCCTTTCAATGGTTGTTTTTTCGTATACGAGTGCATGTATGGACTTGCTAGGTGTTTATGAGGTTTCTCCATGCTTACTTCATCATGTTTAAAAGGCTGATTTATGCACATGATGTGTTTATGGTCATGTGTACATAAAAAGCGTTGTTCGTTTCCCCTAGGCGGTAGGAACACTGTTTTGGTCATATCTCACAAACTGTTACGAATCATACAGAACCCTTTAAACCATAGGTAAAACACATCATTTAGAAAATTTTATCTTTTGGGTGTCACGCAAATATCATGCACGATCTAACACTTATGGCCAACTAAAACGCTTGATTATACTTGATGATAAATGTATTTAGGTCACTGATATCACTTTGTGAGTGGGAGTTATTAGCTATTCCATGATCGGGTTTGCCTAAGCGTGTAGCGGTGCTACCAAGGGGGAGTACCATATGACGTCGTGAGTTCATCGAGTTGTTTGTATATAGTTTTTGGTTTGTTTTTGTGAGTTATTTCAAGTGTTAGATGTCCATAAACTTATATGAAGGTATATGGTTAGTCACTCGGAACCGTATAGGTACATATGACTAAAGTGGCTTTCTTTTTGTGTTACCGTTTGTTGCATGAGTATCATATTGGCAAAGTCATGTGATTAGGTGTTAATCTTAATTATTAAGATGAGCTTGATCCATTGGTTTGAGTTCAAACACTGTAATTCACGTGTTATGCATGCACCAAAAAATGGAAAAAAGTTGTTTTTTCGCATATATGAGAAGTTATAGTTTGTGGTTAATCAAAGTGATGGAGTTGTTTTGTATCATGTTTATGTTAATGGAATGATGTCATATGATGTAAGGAATCTCACAGACGGATATGAATGCCTCATCTGCGTGTGTTGGATCCTTAAGCTATGAGTCCCAAGAAGGCTATGATTCAATTTTGTGAAAATTTGCGTATTGAACGCATTTCACGCTACTTCAAGCTTTTTCTGATTTTAAGTGCCTTTTAGTGAAAGCGAGCCCACTTTCTTGTCGTTGAACAAGAGAAACTCGTGGTTCAACTTTAGAAAAAAAACAATCTTTTTACGTTATTTTTAGCTTTTAGTGCTTTTTGACGTTTTAAAAAAGCAACGTGCTTTGTAAGATGAGCTAAACATAAATGTTACTTTTAGCCACTGTCGGATTTAAAAAAACGACCATCCAGAGAAAAAATCATGTTAAATAAAAAGTTCAAGAATTTTTTTTATAAAAGGTAACCTGTAAATACGATAGGGCAGTAAGGGAAATTCAGAATAATGGTGGTACATCAAGGTGCCACATAATTTAGTAACGGACGCATCACACCAAGATTCATCCAATTTGTCAAATTTTACTGAAAAATTGAAGGGAAATTGGGAGATTTCACCACCAAAAGCCAAGCTATGGTTTTAGAAGAGTTCTAAAAAGAATGTAGTTATTCCCAGAAGAACAGGGGGTGCTAGTAGCTGGCTTGGGCATCACTCTAGGTTAGCATAGTGCCTATAAATTCACTTGCAGGCCTCACTTTTCAGTGCCGACAGTTGCGTCTACTATCGCATGGCAATACGTATCTATTATAAGGAGTGGTGCAAGCTCTTCATCGCCATCTCCATAAGCTCTTCTCTCTCGGTCGCGGAAAGAAGAAGAAAAACAATACTCTCTCTCTCTCTCTCTCTCTCTCTCTCTCTCTCTCTCTCTCTCCGATGTACATGCTCTTCAAATAAAACACATCATTTAAAACATTTTCTCTCTTGGGTGACACGCAAAAATCATGCACGATCTAAGACTTATGGTCAAAAAACAGCTTGTTGTCCAATCCACTATCAAAATTTTGGACCCCACGATCCTTAAACAATCACTATATACATTCAACGAATGATCAAACCCACTTAGCCAACTAAAATTCTTGATGATACTTGATGATAAATGTATTTAGGTCACCGATATCAATTTTATGAAGGTATATGGTTAGTCACTCCAAACCGTATAGGTACATATGAATAAAGTGGCTTTCTTTTCGTGTTGTCGTTTGTTGCATGGGTATCATATTGGCAAAGTCATGTGGTAAGGTGTTAATCTTAACTATGAAGATGATCTTGATGCATTGGTTTGAGGTCAAACACTTTAATTTACGTTTTATGCATGCACTAGAAAATGGCACGAAGTTGTCTTTTGCATATCGAAGAAGTTATGGTTTATGGTTGATCAAAGTGACAGAGCTGTTTTGCTGTCATAATAATCAATATCTAATTCTCCTAAATGATTTTCTCATATTAAACTGATCATTTAATGTGGGGAAGTGCCAGGGGAGAAAAAGCTAGAATATTGGTTAAGCTAGCAGACCGGCCACAGTAGGGATCCAAAGGAGGGAAAATAGGGATCCAAAGGGGGGGCCATCTACAAAAGAACCATGTGCAACAATGGGCTAAAAAGACCCTAGGTTCAGCCCATTAAGACTTCCAAAATGCTAAGGTTCCAAAATTCAAAGGTTGTGTCCAAAGGGTTAAAGCTTAGGGGGAATTGGATGCTTTTTCTGCTCTCCAAAGTCAACACATATCACTACATGGGAGGGGGCGAGCCCTTCTTCTAGGGGATGAGAGAGAAAGCCACACACACACACACACAAGCCCCTTTACACAAAGGGAATTAGGGACACATGCCAGCTCCCTAGCCCAGATGCCCACAAGCTGTGCCCAATTCCTACTGGATGACCCTTGAGGTGGACCAATGAGAATTAAGCTAGAGTAAATCTAGTTTAATTAATTTAAAAACATTTAATAAAAGAAACCAATGAGAATTAAGTCTCCTAGAAGACTATTGGGCAGTCTCCCAAGGAGTCCAATGAGCATTCAGGAGCCCCATGGCTTGCCTAATTCCTATTGGCCAGGAGGCAAAGGGGTCCAATGAGAGTTTAGTTTAATTATTTAATTACCTAAATCTCTCACAAAAGGGGAAAGGGGGACACATGTCAGAAGGCTATCACTTATGCTGCTTAATAATGATTGGCTTGACTTGGGGAGGGCCAATGAGGCTGGAGCTAGAGCAAATAGCAAGAGGGCTCGCCCAAGAGAGAGAGGGAGCTGATTTTTGCAAAGCATTATCACACACACATTCACACAATCTCATGTGTGAAGAAAGAGAAGACTATCTCTTCCCAAGCTTTAATGGAGAACTCATCACCTACTCCAAGCTTGTGAGATAGAAGCCTACATCAACACTCTTTTGGCATGTGGATGCAAATCCAACCAAGAGCCAAGCTTCAATGCATGCTCATCTCCTCTACCAAGCTAATTACTAAGCTAAGCTATGCTAATATGAGTGATTATGTGAGGAGATCTACATCTTTCTCGTAAGATACTCCTTCTTCCTCTTAATCTACTCTCATACCCTGCTAGCTCTCACTATCTTCGAAGGTGTGTGAGATCTTGGGTCTGAGAATGGGGATAATTAAAGTTGTGTTTGTTAAGTGTTTTTCTTAGTGCATGAAGCTTTCATCTTCATTGCACTATCTAATCTTGAAGGAACACAAAGGATTGTATTGTACAATGTCTCTCTTGATGGGAGAAACCATAATACAAAGCCTTTTGGAGGGGGGACCGGCTCCATGCAAATCCGGTCCTTAACTATTGTCAATAGCTTAATTTCTCTCTCTTTTGTAAGTATTGTTGATGCTATCTAACTAGGTGTTATGCTCTTTGTTGCTCTCTCCACCCAAGCACTCTTGTAATTCTCATTAGGAATCTATTCTAATGAAATGCCCACTATGTTCATGCTAATTTCCGCTACATATAAGTTATTAGGCAATTAAATGTTACATTGGTATCAGAGCACAAGGTTTCTGTTTTCTTGCTCAAGAAGGGAGGTCCTCAAGATAGCTACAAATGGTTGGTATTATTAATTGCCTGTGAGTAAGTAGAATAGGGATTTTGCAGCCTTGCAGTGCGCCTGCCTTTGTGCAGTTATCGGGGCATCACCGTCAAGAGCTATGGTCTTAATAGTGGAGTCCTACGGGGCTTGCCTACAGCTTAACCATTATTGAGCTATTAGAAGCTTGACAGGAGCCGTTGCTGTTTTGGTGTTGAAAGACCCTCTCTTCTATTCCTTGCAATTAATGGTATTCGAGCTGCGGGTACAGTAGCTTGAGTGATTTTTTCTAAAGGAGTAAAGAGGAGTAGCAACTAGGGCTTGAAGTGCCAAAGTACACCTAAAAGTTGTTAGAATGGCTGACAATAGTAAAGAGAGTGAAATTAATGTTGATAACTTTGATTTTGCTCATGAGCAAGCTACTAATGATTCTTCAATGCTTGTTAACTATCTTGTTTCTAGGCTTCAACAAGCCATGGGCAATCCATCTCTCCAAAGTGAAGTGCAACGGCAGCTCCGTGCTCACGAGATTCTTCAAGCTAATCACCATGACGAGAGAACACCTAGGAAGCCTCCTTGTGAAACTACCAAAAGAGTTCTCTCTCCGATTCGGGAAGAAGAAGAGAATCCATATGAAGGGCTCAAGAATTTACTTCTTGATGATGCATCTCCTTCCCAAAGGAGAACTCAAGAGCCTCCACCGAAGGAACGAGAAAGAAGTGAGTCTCCCACCACCTCGGCGAAGATGGCTCCACGAAGACTGCGGGCTAAACGCTCTCCATCACCACCAAAGCGGAGAAGACCATTGTATTCTTCTCCTCACCACAATTCAAAGAGGGATGATAAAAAGCAAGAGAAGAAAAAGGAGAGAAAGAGGACACCCTCTTCTCCATCTTCTTCATCCTCTTCCTCTTATGAAAGTGATGGTGAAGATGACAAAGATCAAGACAAGAAAAAGGTGAGAAAGAGTTCACCCTCTTCTCCACCTTCTTCAAATTCTTCACCTTTTGAAGAAAGTGATGGTGCAACCTTTGAACCATCAAAAAGAAGAGGCCATAGGAAATCCTATGCCGCATGGAAGAGGTCGTCCAAGTTGAAGAAATTCAAAGAGGGAGGGAAGAGCATCTCTTTCCTTACCTATGATGGCACCTTTAGTGCTACGGACAAAGTCTTGGCTTTTATCCAGCAATTCGATGCGGCGTTTGGAGATGAGGGCTTCACAGAGTCCTCTAAGCTACACCATGTAGCTATGCACTTTCAAAAGTCTTCCAGACAATGGTGGTCTAGCCTATGAGCCAACGGTGAAGCTCCACGAACATTGAAAGCTTTAGGGAGCTTCCATTATGAAGCAGCTTTTGGCCACCGATGCCAAAGACAAAGTACTCACCGAATGGCGAAGCTTAAAGCTCTCTCCCAATGAATCCATCCACAAATATGTAGACAAGTTTTGGGACTTACAACTCAAAGCCACTGTCTTCAAAAAGTTGGATTTTGGAGAGCAAAAGCAACAGTTTTGTGCGGGCTTAACCGAAGAAATGGTGGAGTATGTCAGCTCCCAAAGGCCATGTACCATATTGGCGGTAATACAGCATACTATGGTGGCCTCTCGAATCAATTTCCAAACGGGGGTCAAAAGAAATAATAAGCCCCCGGAGAACAAGGGTTCCAATGATCCTAAGGGGAAGGACAATGTCCAAAAGTCTCCTAAGGGCAACTCCAACAAAGCTAAAGAGAAGGGAGTTTACAAAGGTAAGAACAAACTCTCTCCTGATGGGCTTGAGCATTATCGCAAGGATAACCGGTGTTTCAAGTGCAGCGAACAAGGGCATGCGTACCGCGCTTGTCCCCAAAAGAACAACCACCAAGATCCTCCTAGAGCTTCCTTGGTTGAAATCCAAGAGGAGGAGACTCACCAAACAACTCACAAAGGATCTCCTCTATGCCATGCTTGGGGAAAGGTAAGAGAACATAATGCTTTTATTCTCTTTGACCCTAGCTCTACTCACAATTTTATACCTATAGAGTTGGCCACCAAGCTAGGCATACAATCCTACGAGATGGGAGATGTCCTACCCGTAGACAGTGCCTTCAAGGGGCACGAAGCTTTAGTCACTCCCTTAATCGAGAAATTGAGGCTTCATGTCCAAGGCTATGTGGACAAAGAGGACTTCTTTATCTCTCCTCTCAAGCATGAGGATGTAATCCTAGGGGCACCATGGTTTGACCGCCTTGCTGCCGATGTTAAACTTCCTGAAAGGAGAATCTACTTTAAGTTCAGGGAAAAATACATGTATATAGATGCTAAGGAAATGGGTAACACCATCCCCATTGTACATACACCAGCTTTCAACAAGTCAATAAAGAGCTCTATTTCCGTGTACATGATTTTTGTTAAAGATTCTCAAAATGAACCTACTGCTTTAGCAAAAGAAAATAAAAGTAACCAAAAAGAATTAGAGTTATCCAATTTTCTCAAGGGGTTTAAAGATGTTTTTATTGACGACATCCCTTGTGAGCTACCTCCTAAACGAGGTAATGATGACCATGCAATTGAACTTCTTCCAAGAAGTTCACCGCCTAACAAACCTCCTTATAGAGTTTCTCAAGCTCAACAAGAGGAGATAATGCGGCAAGTGCATGAGTTAGTTGAGAAGGGCATGGTTAGGCCTAGCTCACCTCCATTTTCCTCACCTGTGCTATTAGTGCAAAAGAAAGACGGCACATATCGTATGTGTGTCGACTATAGAGCACTAAATAGGATCACTATCAAGAATAGGTTTCCCGTTCCACGGGTAGAAGACCTATTTGATAAGCTACAAGGACCGACCTACTTCAGTAGGATTGACCTAAAGAGTGGCTATCATCAAATAAGGATAGTTGATCAAGACATTGTAAAGACCGCATTTTGCACCACATTTGGTCTTTACGAATACATTGTCATGCCTTTTGGCTTGACCAATGCACCAGCCACATTCAACCGCTTGATGGAGAAGCTGTTCAGGCCTCATCGAACCTTCACTGGAGTGTTCTTTGATGATATTATCATCTACTCTAATTCATTGGAGGAACACAAGCAACACCTCCAGGTAATATTTCAAGTTTTAAGAGAGAATAAACTTTATGTTAATCGAAAGAAAAGTGAGTTTTTCTTGCAAGAGATTCAGTATTTAGGTCACATTATCTCTCAAGATGGCATCCAAATGGATCCATCCAAGTTAGAGGTAATAAAAGGATGGCCTAAACCAAGGAATCTTCATGAACTAAGAAGCTTTATAGGTATGTGTGTATACTATAGATGCTTCATAGAAAAGTTCTCACAAATTACGGGGTCATTACATGACCTAACAAAGAAAAGCGTTAGGTACACATGGTCTGCTAAGGAGAACAATGCTTTCGAAAATATTAAAGAAAAGCTTATCTCTCAACCTGTGCTTACACTACCGGATCTCTCAAAACCATTTGAGGTCCAATGTGATGCTTGTGGTGATTGCCTTGGAGTTGTTTTGCTCCAAGAAGGGCATGCCATAGGCTATGAGAGTCGAAGGCTCGACCCTGTTGAGCAAGCTCTAGGCATATACGAAAAGGAACTCCTTGTAGTTCTACATGCCTTAGACTCATGGAAGCACTATTTATTGGGGACTCCTTTCATTCTGCGAACGGATCACCAAAGTCTTAAGTACTTCATGACGCAGACCAAGCTCTCCGACAAACAAATGAGGTGGGAACATTTACTTTCGCAATTTCATTTTCATATTGCTCACATTGCTCGCAAGCAAATCAATTAGCTGATGCACTCTCAAGACGGCCGAGAGTGAATGCGGTTTCCATAGCAACTCACAATGATCTATCTTCAGTGATAGATGAGTATGCTATTGATCTCGACTTTAGAGATGTGATTTTAGTCCTTGCATTAGGGAAGAAAGAAGAACCATTTACTTTACAAGATGGTTATCTTCATTATGGCAATAGACTATGTGTTACTAACTCACTACGTGAGAAAGTAATGTATGAATCTCATGCTCCACCTTATGCGGGGCATAGAGGGATTCAGTCTACCTTAAAGGGAATTGAAACATATTTCTATTGGCCTACCATGAAAGTGAACACACAAGAGTATGTTTCTAAATGTGTGGTATGCCAAAAGACAAAATTTGATAGAGGGAAGAAGCTTGGATTGCTTCAACCCTTGCCAATCCCTAATTCACCATGGGAGAGCATATCCATGGATTTTATCTTATGATTTCCTAAGTCTATCCATGGGAATACGAGAATATGGATGATAGTAGACAGGTTCAGTAAACAAGCTCATTTTATACCTGTCAAAAAGACTATCAAAGCTCATCAAATGGCAACCCTCTTCATTTCCCAAATTTTCAAGTACCATGGCTTGCCAATGTCCATAGTGTCGGATAGAGATCCTAGAATGACCAGTAATTTCTGGAAGGGTCTCTTTGAGAATTTAGGGAAAAGGATAAACTTCTCTTCGGCCTATCATCCACAAACGGATGGCCAAAGTGAAATAGCTAACCTAACAATTCTCGATCTACTAAAAGCCTATGTAATGAAGTAGATCAAAGATCCCAATGGGAGAAGTACTTACCCTTAGTGGAGTATGCTTACAATAACACTGTACATACTTCCACGGGAAAAGCACCTTTTGAGGTAATTGAGGAAAGATCAAAAAGTCCCTTGCTACTTAAGGTACATGGGAAGATCTTCACTGCACATGAGTATAGCCGAGACCTACAAGAATCTTTTCAAAAGATTAAGGATGCTATCTCTATCTCATAGCAAAGGCAAAAGGCTGCTGCTGACAAGCACAGAAGAGCCCAAACCTTTAAAGAAAATGATTGGGTCTTGTTAAAGTTTCCCAAGGCTCGATTAAGGCACACGACGGTCAAGAATCCTACGGGCCACCAAAAGTACTATGCTAAACTAGCAAAAAGTTACTATGGTCCCTTCCAGATTCTTAGGCCAATCAATGAGATGGCCTATCAACTCAAGTTGCCCAATCATTGGCTCATACACAATGCTTTCCATGTGAGCCTATTAAAGCCTTACAAAGGAGAGCCACCTCAACAACCAACTATTGAAGACCCACCGGAGATCAAGGACCAAGAGGAGGTGCTACAGCCCGAGTCCATTCTCCGACATGAAGACAAGGTATTAAGAGGCGGTAAGACTATCTGACGATATCTTATTAAGTTTAAGAATTATCCTTTTGAAGATGCTAGATGGATGCAAGGCATACAATTAAAGGATAAACTAAACCTTGTCAATGCTTACAATGCTTCCCAAGAGTAAGCAAATGTACAAAATGTTAAAAATGAACAAAGTTTTTGTCTTATAAGACTCTCTTTTTCTTTATTTGTGCACAAAAATGAAGTAGTATGCATGCTTAGATCAAGTTTGTGGAGACGACGTCTCCCAAACACCAAGTAGAGCTTGCCACTATACTATGGAAGACTGATAGGACTAATGTGGAGACATGCTTGCGGCAGCCTCAGGCTCTCAAGCGCCAAATGGACTAGTCATCCATTATGGAATGATGTCGTAGGGTAAAATAGGGATCCTCTACCCGCTAAGAAAAGGACTCAAGAATATGCTTTATCTTCTCTACACCATAGTCGAGGACGACTATGATTTCAAGAGAGAGTTAATGTCCGAATAATCAATATCTAATTCTCCTAAATGATTTTCTCATATTAAACTGATCATTTAATGTGGGGAAGTGCTAGGGGAGAAAAAGCTAGAATATTGGTTAAGCTAGCAGACCGGCCACAGTAGGGATCCAAAGGAGGGAAAATAGGGATCCAAAGGGAGGGCCATCTGCAAAAGAACCATGTGCAAAAATGGGATAAAAAGACCCTAAGGTTCAGCCCATTAAGACTTCCAAGATGCTAAGGTTCCAAAATTCAAAGGTTGTGTCCAAAGGGTTAAAGCTTAGGGAGAATTGGATGCTTTGTGTGCTCTCCAAAGTCAACACATATCCCTACATGGGAGGGGGCAAGCCCTTCTTCTAGGGGATGAGAGAGAAATCCACACACACACACACACACACACACACACACACACACAAGCCCCTTTACACAAAGGGAATTAGGGACACATGTCAGCTCCCTAGCCCAGATGCCCACAAGGTGTGCCCAATTCCTATTGGATGACCCTTGAAGTGGACCAATGAGAATTAAGCTAGAGTAGATCTAGTTTAATTAATTTAAAAACATTTAATAAAAGACATCAATGAGAATTAAGTCTCCTAGAATACTATTGGGCAGTCTCCTAAGGGGTCCAATGAGCATTCAGGAGCCCCATGGATGGCCTGATTCCTATTGGCCAGGAGGCAAAGGGGTCCAATGAGAGTTTAGTTTAATTATTTAATTACCTAAATCTCTCACAAAAGGGGAAAGGGGGACACATATCAGAAGGCTATCACTTATGCTGCTTAATAATGATTGGCTTGACTTGGGGAGGGCCAATGAGGCTGGAGCTAGAGAAAATAGCAAGAGGGCTCCCCAAGGGAGAGAGGGGGCCTATTTTTGCAAGGCATTATCACACACACATTCACACAATCTCATGTGTGAAGAAAGAGAAGACTATCTCTTCCCAAGCTTTAATGGAGAACTCATCACCTACTCCAAGCTTGTGAGATAGAAGCCTACATCAACACTCTCTTGGCATGTGGATGCAAATCCAACCAAGAGCCAAGCTTCAATGCATGCTCATCTCCTCTACCAAGATAATTACTACGCTAAGCTATGCTAATATGAGTGATCATGTGAGGAGATCTACATCTTTCTCGTAAGATACTCCTTCTTCCTCTCAATCTACTCTCATACCCTGCTAGCTCTCACCATCTTCAAAGGTGTGTGAGGTCTTGGGTCTGAGAACGGGGATAATTAAAGTTGTGTTTGTTAAGTGTTTTGCTTAGTGCATGAAGCTTTCATCTTCATTGCACTAGCTAGTCTTGAAGGAACACAAAGAATTGTATTGTACAACGTCTCTCTTGATGGGAGAAACCATCATACAAAGCCTTTTGGAGGGGGGACCGGCTCCATGCAAATCCGGTCCTCAACTGTTGTCAATAGCTTAATTTCTCTCTCTTTTGAAAGTATTGTTGATGCTATCTAACTAGGTGTTATGCTCTTTGTTGCTCTCTCCACCCAAGCACTCTTGTAATTCTCATTAGGAATCTATTCTAATGAAATGCCCACTATGTTCATGCTAGTTTCCGCTACATATAAGTTATTAGGCCATTAAATGTTACATTTGCATCATGTTTATGTTGATGGAATGATGTCATATGATGTAAATGGATATGCATGCCTCATGTGCGTGTGTTGGATGCTTAAGCTACGGGTCCCAAGGACGCTATGGTTCAATTTTGTGAAAATCTACGTTTTGAACGCATTTCATGCTATTTTTAGCCTTTTGTGATTTTAAGTGCCTTTTAGTGCAAAGCGAGCTTGCTTTCTTGTCGTTGGACAAGAGACACCCGTGGTTCAACTTTAGAAAAAAAAAATATTTTTACGCTATTTTTAGCTTTTAGTGTTTTTCGACGTTTTAGAATCGCAACATGCTTTGTAAGATGACCTAAACATAAATATTACTTTTAGTCACCGTCGGATTTAAAAACAACCATCTGGAGAAAAAATTCGATAATTATGTTTATAAAAGGCATCCCGCAAATACGCTGGGGCAGTACGAGAAAGTCAAAATAATGGCGGGACATCAAGGTGCCACATAGTTTAGTCACGGTCGCATTACTTGCCAATATTCTATCCAATTAGTCAAATTTTGTTGAAAAATTGAAGGGAAATTGGGAGAGTTGACCACCAAAAGCCATGCTATGTTTTTAGAAAAGTTCTAAAAAGCATGCAGTTATTCCTAGAAGAAGAGGGGGAGCTTGTAGCTGGCTTGGGCATCACTCTGGCCTGGCACAGTGCTTATAAAGTCACTTGCAAGCCTCGCTTTTCAATGCCGACACTTGTATCTACTATCACACGGCAATACGTATCTATTATAAGGAGTGGTGCAAGCTCTCCATCACCATCTCCATAAGCTCTTCTCTCTCGAGCACGGGAAGAAGAGGAAAAACAACACTCTTTCTCTCTACTTGCTTACTCTCTCTCTCTCTCTCCCCACAGTGTACGCGCTCTTCTACCACTTTCGTGGTGAAAACTCCTGCATAGCTCTCATCTCCCCTCTATTGTGGAAAAACAAGAAGCCTTTCAACAGCAGCTAATCAATCATATAGCATCGTGAGAGGATCTAAAATCCATAGCCATCATCTCTTTCTCTCTCTACGTCGTTTTTTAAGTAGCTACCCTCTCCAAGGTTGCTTTTTCTGTAAACAAGTGCATGTATGGACTTGCTAGGTGTTTATGAGGTTGATCCATGCTTCTTTCATCATGTTTAGCACATTGATTTATGCACATGATGTGTTTATGGTCAAGTGTACATAAAAAGCGCTTTTTGTTTCACGTCACCTATGCGATCGGAACACTGTTTTGGTATAACTCACAACCCGTTATGAATCATATTGGACCCTTTAAACCAGAGATAAAACACATCGTTCAAAACATTTTCTCTCTTGGGTGTCATGTGAAAATCACGCATGATCTAAGACTTATGGTCAAAAAACAGCTTGTTGTCCACTTTACAATCAAAATTTTGGATCCCACGATCCTTGGAGAATCACTATATACATTCAACGGATGATGAAACCCACTTAGCCAACTAAAAATCCCAATTATACTTGATGATAAATGTATTTAGGTCACCAATATCACTTCGTGAGTGTTAGTTATTAATTATTCCATGATCACGTTTACCTATGCATGTAGTGGTGCCACAAAGGGGGAGTACCATATGATGTCGTGAGTTCGAATCAGTTGTTTGTATATGATTTATGGTTGTTTTTGTGAGTTGATTTCAAGTGTTAGATGTCCATAAACTTATATGAGGGTATATGGTTTTGTAACTCCAAACCGTATAGGTACATATGAATAAAGTCTACTATCGCACGGCAATACGTATCTATTATAAAGAGTGGTGCAAGCTCTCCATAAGCTCTTCTCTCTCAATCACGGAAAGAAGGCAAAAAACGACACTCTTTCTCTCTACTTGATTACTATCACTCTCACTCTCTCTCTTCACAATGTATGCGCTTTTCAACGGCCTTCGTGGTAAAGACTTCTACATAGCTCTCATCACCGCTCTCTTGTGGCAAAGCAAGAATCCTTTTAACAGTCCATGATCAATCCTAGAGCACGGTGAGAAGCTCTGAACTCTATAGCCGTCATCTCTTTCTCTCTCTACATCGTTTCTTAAGTACCTACCCTCTCCATGAATGCTTTTTTGTATACGAGTGAATGTATGGACTTCCTGGGTGTTTATGAGGTTGATCGATGCTTATTTCATATGTTCAGCACACCGATTTATTGACATGATGTGTTTATGGTCATGTATGGACATAAAAAGCGCTTTTCATTTCACATCACTTAGGCTGGAGGAACATTGTTTTTGTCATATCTCACAAACTGTTATGAATCATGCCAAACCCTTTAAACCAGAGTGAAACACATTATTTAGAACATTTTCTCTCTTGGGTGTCACGTGAAAATCATGCACGAGCTAAGAGTTATGGTGAAAAAATAGCTTGTTGTCCACTCCACAATCAAAATTTTGGATCCGATGATCCTTGGAGAATCACTATAAACACTCGGCAAATGATCAAACCCACTTATCCAACTAGAAATCTTGATTATACTTGATGATAAGTGTATTTAGGTCATTGATGTCACTTTGTGACTGTGAGTTAAACTATTCCATAATCGGGTTTAGCTACCCGTGTAGGGGTGCTACCAAGGGGGAGAATCATATGATGTCGTGAGTTGGTCGAGTTATTTATATATTATTTGTGGTTTGTTTTTGTGAGTTGATTTCAAGTGTTAGATGTCCATAAACTTATATGCGGTGAGAGGCGGAAGCGCAAAACAGACCCGGTGGCCTCTACACCAAGATTATGCACAATGGCCTCATCATGGTAGGTACACAATAGGGAAACCACCTAGCAAGATATGCGGCTAGGACACATACATATACACAATCAAACATGCCATGGGAAATAATTTCAAGATCCACGCCCAAGTGTGGGATGGGGTGGTTGGAAAACAAGATGAGAGGAATGGTGAGTGAGTGAGAATGGGCTTGCTACACGTGCATGTAGTAAAGAAGATAATATACTCACTTCTCATACCAAAGGTGGAAAATACGCACACCTTAAGGTGCAAGTAGAAAGATGATAGAAATATGAGAAGGAGAGAGAGAGTGTGTGTGTGTATGGTGGTAAATCTACACACCTCAACATAAGCAAAATGGAAAGAAACAAGCATAAACCATAATTATAATGAAGTATATCTCAAACGACACAAGGTATGGCACCAAGATGGAGTGTGTTGATTGATTGCAAAAGATGAATACAATACATAGCATAGGGAGAGAAGATGAGAAGGGGACAAGACCGTAGGAAGCATAATGGAAGGATGGGAGTTGATGGCGAGGAATATCATGAGTGTATCCGTTATTCTTCTTCTTGAAATTGTGCCTTCAATCCTTCATTGCAAGTGTGTGGAATTATGGTGCTCATTTTGTGCATAATGATGGTGATGGTATTGTGGTTATGTGATTAGGGTTCATGCTACTAGCATGTAGCACAAGGGTGTGTATGTGTAGGTGTGTGGGTATGTGTGAATGTGTGTGTAGTGTAGTGTTTCCAAAAGAGGAGGCCTCCTTTTATAGGCTAAGAGAGTGATTAGGAAAGAGATTACGAGCAAGAGGAGTTATCACAAAGTAAACTCAGTTAGAGGCATTCTCCAAATGAGAGAGCTCCGTGTGCCCTGCTTATTGACCAATTTCCTCCTAATCGCCTTCATCATGGTCAGCTTGTCTCCATGCCACCTTCCATAGCCTGAGTCCAAGAGCTTCCTTATAATATTTGAGAAAATCTTGATAAAATAAGAGAAAATAGAGCAATGATGGTGAGGAAACTATAAGAAATTGTGTGTGCGTAGTTGGATAATCATGACTTCTTCGCATGTGGATAGATAGGCTCCACCATTTCGGCCATATATCCCAAACAGTAGCTCCAAAAATGATTTTAAAAAAATAGGAGCCAAAAGATCAGCTCAGCACCTACAACTTTTTTGTTAAAAATGTTTTCCAATTTAGAATGGAAAAAATAGAGAAAAATCCCACAAAAATATGTGGTCGTCTTTTCTCTTCCAAAAGTCTTTCAGGTAATCCCCTCTTGATTTCATGTGCAAGCCTTTTGTCCATAAGTGAATTATGCTTGAATTTGATAATATTTTGTTGACTCCAACTCAATAATGTATAAGATTTTTCTCCCTTTCACTATTGACTTTTACTCTTTACCTGTAGTGATCGTCAGGTAATGACCGTCAGGTAGAATCAGCGTCCAATGATTTTTTTTTTCTACCTCTCCTTATTCCGAGACCCAAATGTGTCAAAACCATAACTACATACAAAATAAATAAATAGGTTTTTTTCTTTTTGATTTTCATGCATCAAGTGCATACCAAGAGAGAGGTGGAGCAAAATTTGAAAAACGGCCCTCATAATCGCTCTTGTCAAAGGAGCTAGTGCCTTCCTTTGTCTTCAGCCCTTGGTCCTCTCTTTTAGGTAAGTGCTTGCCTTCTTTTATTAGCCCTCCCCCCTGAAGCTTGAGGCATTTATGTCTCTACCTCTGTACTTGATTCTTCTTTAGTTGAGGTGGAGGAGTCTCCCTCCTCAAGGATTTCCATCATAGGTGCTTGATCAAACCTCAAAAAGTATTGCTTCAACCTCCATCCATTGACATGTGTTTTGTGGAGCCTACCATCTGCATCCATCAATCAATAACTGCCATTGTTGTAGCACTTTTTAATGACGAATGGCCCCTCCCATATGGGTGAAATGTTTTTATCCTTTCGAGTGTCAAACCTGTTATCATACCTTTCTTGAGACCTTTTGTCCTAAGTCCCTTGTTGAAGGTAAGTCGATGTTGATATGCCTGTGCTGCATAATAGTTGATAGCATCTTCTCTGTCTAGTTGAAGCCTCTCTAGATCAAGAATGTGGTTGTGGAGATGAGCATTAGGGTGTTCCATCTACCAGTTAGCACCCTGAGACTAGCCAATTGTATTTCAATGGGTAAAGTGGCCTCTTTACCATACACCAAGTGATCCGGTGTGAACCCAAGGAATGTGCAAAATGAAGTGCAATAAGCCCAAAGTGCAGCCATAAGATGCTTGTCCCAATCACTTTTGTGATTATTTACATGTTTAGTGATGATCTTGTAGATCATACCATTTACCTTTCTACCAAATTGTTGCATTGTGGGTAGTAGGGAGTTCAGTTTCATCACGAGGTACCCAGCTTCTCCATCAGCTCTCCTACCAGGTCTCCTCTAAAACCAGGTCCCCTGTCAGAAATTATTTCAAGAGGCGTGTCAAAGCAACAACAAATGTTTTCAAATACAAACTTAGCCACTTCCTTAGCTGTAATCCAGGTGGTAGCAACTGCTTCAGCCCACCTGGTCATGTAGTCCACACCCATGATAATATACAATTTACCTGATTGGCTCCTTGGCAAAGGCCCAATGGCATCAACTCCCTATTTCTCAAATGGTCCATATGAGATTATAGGAGTATGTGGCTCATATGTGAGCATCCTATGACCAGCCTTCTGACACTCTTTGCATGTTTTGCACCAGTGATGCACATCCCTTTGTAAACTAGGCCACACAAACCCGGGTTGTAGAACCTTCCTACTGGTTATGTCAAGTGCAAAGAGCCCTCCACAAACACCATCATAACAACTTGAAATTATTTCTATGATTTCTCTAGAGAGAGGTACACGCCTAAGAATTTGATCCTTACCCTTGCAGTAGAGGTCTTCATTGATAAGGAGGTATTTTGTTGCCTTGCACACAAGCCACTGCTTTTGGCCCTTAGTAAGATCTTTAGGACACTCTTATGTGCCTAAGAAACTCATGATGTCAGGCATAGCATCGCTACCTTGGAAGAGAGGCAACTTCAACTTGATAGCACCCACGACTGGAACATCTTGTAGCTTCTCTCTAGTGTTGAAGATGATGAAACAGGAAACAGAAGGAAGATAGCAACTCACAGTAGGAAGAAGATGGAGAAGGAGAAGACACAGAGCTTGCGTACGAGATCTCTGTAGTCTATCTCTTTGTATTAGGATAATAGAGTATATACAAACTCAGAGCTACAAAGCTTATATTAGACCCTAAGAGATAAGGTGTCCTTTCACACCAGATGTCCAGGGGGGAAAACCCAGTGGGAGAAAAGTGCCCCTAGTGAAGCGCGTATACACACTAACACTACTACATGTCTACAAATCCCCCCTGTAGGGATAGTGTAAATCCGTACAAGGTAGCAGATCATCATGTGTATGAGAGTAAGCCCAAAGCTTTTCGGAAAGCTTCAAAATTTTCTCGTGATAACGCCTTCGTAAATAGATCTGCAATGTTATCCTGTGTAGGACAGTAAGTTAGTGTGATCTCCCCTGCATGTAGCCTTTCTCTGACATAGTGATAGTGAACCTCTATGTGCTTTGTTCTTGCATGAAATACTGGATTCCTTGCAATTTCCATAGCACTCTGATTGTCAGTGAAAATGGTAGTGGGTGCCTGTTGACACTCACAAAGATATGCCAATAATCTGCGTATCCATACACAATCAACTCTTGCTGTGAAAGCTGCCCTGTACTCAACTTCACAAGTTGATGTAGCCACTATGGGTTGCTTTTTGCTTAGCCAAGATATACATGCATTTCCCAAGAAAAAACAATTGCCACTTGTGGAATGTCGTGTGTCAAAATCACCAGCCCAATCTGAATCACTATAACCAAGAAGCTGCATAGAACTGTGCTTTCCATACATATCCCCCCTTGGAAAGAACATGGAAAGATTAGGGGTACCTAAAAGGTAACAAAGTATGCGCTTCAAAGCCTGCCAATGATGCATACCTGGGCTGTGCATAAATCTGCTTGCTTGTGAAACCCCAAATTGAATGTCTGGACGAGTGTTGCCTGCCAAATATATCAAGCAACCAACCGCTGTTGTATAAGTATGTACATCAAAAGGTTCTCTAGCATCGTGCATGCTCAACTTTGATCCAGTTTCTACGGGTGTAGAGATTGGTTTACAATTTTGCATACCAAACTTGTCCAAAATTTTATGCAAATATTTTGCCTACAACATGTATATGCCATCCTCTGATTGCACAAACTGAATACCCAAGTAATAATGTAGCAAACCAAGATCAGACATCTCAAAGGTTTTTCTCAAAGCATCTGTAAATGCTTCAATTTCATCTGCAGTATTGCCTGTAAGAAGCATATTATCCACATAAAGTGTTAGCATAATGAGAACTCTATCTCTCTTTTTGACATACAAAGTACTTTCTGTTGGACTATTCTAAAATCCCTGGCCAATCAAATAAGTATGTATCTTCTCATACCATGCTCTTGGAGCCTGTTTGAGACCATACAAAGATTTACACAATCTACATACCTTTTGCTCTTGACCTTTTACAACAAAACCACTTGGTTGACTTACATAAACTTCTTCCTGCAAATCACCATTCAAAAAAGCAGTTTTGATATCCAACTGATGCACTTTCCAACCATGATGAGCAGCAATTGCAACTAGTGATCTAATTGTTGACGCACGAGAAGTAGGAGCAAAGGTTTCATCATAATCTATGTCTTTCTGTTGCGCATAGCCTTTTGCCACAAGCCTTGCTTTGTACCTGTCAACAGTACCATCTTGTTTCCTTTTTACCTTAAAAACCCACTTTGTACCAATAGGCTTTTTACCTGTAGGCAAGTCCACTACATCCCATGTATGATTCTTATGAATAGAATCAATTTCTTGCTGCATAGCATCTTTCCACTGAACACACTCTAAAGCTTGTTCAAATGAATAAGGCTCATCTGCATCACAAAGAGTGCTAAAGCAAACCAAATCTACTTGCTCTCTGCCAAAAGTAGTACCAGCACGTGTTTTTCGTGGCAACGGTGCATCCAACTTGCTATCCTGCAAAGTTTTTTGAACCCATTTAGGCAAGGTTCTTTCTTCCCTGAGAACTTCTTGCTCTTCACGCACTATTTCCTCTACATCATGAGGTGTCACATGCTGATCAAAAGATTGATCAAGATTATCAACCTGTTGTGATTCTTGATTCTCCACAAAAGAAGGAAGCAAACCTTCAAATACATCATGTGTCTGCATATGAGGTACATCAAAAGCAACCATAGGTTGAGCAGTAGTTTCTGCAAAAATTACATCACGACTTTCAAAAATCTTGTTTGTAGCAGGATTGTAAAGTCTATAACCTTTACTTCCACTACTGTACCCCACAAATATACATTTGATTGCCTTATCATCAAGCTTCCCGCGTAATTGCTGAGGGATGTGAGCATAAGCAAGACAACCAAAAACACGAAGATAACTGACTGAAGGTTTTCTGTCATACCAAGCTTCATATGGAGTAATGGTCTTCAAGGCACGAGTAGGACACCTGTTCAAAACATGTGCTGCACAAGCAACTGCCTCCATCCATAGCTTATGAGGCAAATTCTTAGCCTTGAGCATACATCTAGCCGTCTCCATTAAAGACCCGTTCTTCCTTTCTTCAACACCATTCTGTTGTGGTGTGTATGGCATAGTGCATTGGTGTTTAATGCCTTTCTTTCCCAAAAAATCCTTAAAGGCACCTGACATGTATTCACCTCCTCGATCGGTACGAAGAGTCTGTACTTTGCAACCTTTTTCATTTTCAACCATGGCGACATAATGTTGAAAAATTGCAAACACATTTGACTTTGCTTTGAGTGGATACACCCAACAAAACCTGGAAAATTCATCAATGAAGGTCACAAAATAAAGGCTGTTTCCAATAGATGGCGTCCTCATAGGACCACATACATCATTGTGTACAAGCTGCAACTTTCGTGTCCCTCTAACTGAACCATCCTGCAGAAATGCAAATTTGTGCATCTTTCCAAAAACGCAACCTTCACATACATGTCTTGGTGGCATATCCAATAAAGACAAATCATGCACCATATTATGACGTTGTAAAGTCCTCAAACTGCCATAACCAACATGCCCAAATCTAGCATGCCACAACTCAGTATCCTGCATGGCCTGAGTCTTTGTTTCTGCAATACATACCTGAATCTGCTTTTCATAACGATCTAGCACAAATAGTCCATTTTCCAACGTACCTGTAGTGATAAGAGAATAACCATTCTCTTGATCTCATACAACACATCTGTCATCCTCAAAAATGACCCGAAGACCATTTTTTGCAAGAGAGGATACAGACAACAAATTCTTCTTGATCCCTAGAACATATAAGACATCTGGCAAGCATAAATCTGAACCATCTGAAATGGTAATCAAAATCTTACCAACGCCTTTGATTGGATAAGAAGCATTATTTGCACATGTCACCTTCTTTCCTGCTGGAGCTGCATCCAATGAACAAAACAAATCCTTCCTTGAAGTAATATGTCAGGATGCACCACTATCAAAGTACCAAATCATTTGTGTCTTGTCAACACTGTAAGCAGAAAAATATGAACATACTAAGAAAGCATAAGAATCCTGCACAAAGTTTGCAGACTCTTCTTTAGCTGTAGAAGAATCACCAGAAGCTGAAACAACCAAACTTGAATCTTTCTTCTTTTCTTTCGCAATTCGCTTTTTACACTCACTAATGTAGTGACCAGGTTTCTTGCAGTAGTGACATTTACCTTTCTTCTTGGACTTGTCCGAATCACTTTAGACTTCTCTGAAGACTGTCTTGCACCAGACTTGGAGTGATGAGCACTCTCTTTACCCTTGTTTTTGTTCTGTACAACAAGAGCATGATCCATACCATCCACCTGTAAAGACTTGTTCTTACGTGATTGATACTCCTGCAATAGCAAAGCCACTAACTCTTCAAAATGAAGAGGCTCAGGATTAGCTCGCAAAGACAGAGTCAAAGAAGTCTGAAAAGTCAAATAAGATGGTGGTAGTGAATTGAGTGTTTTGGAAACCAAGTCCTTCTCTGGAATCACTTCATCAATGCTAAGTAATTGCTCTTTAAGATCCCTGATTTTTGTAAGATGCTCGACGATATCGTCACCTTCGTCCATCTGTATTTTATTAAGTTGTTTCTTCAAAAACTCTATTCTGGCAGCGTTTCTTCCTCCAAACATAGCTGGCAGAGTGTCCCAAGCATCCTTAGAAGTTCCGCAAGATCTGATATGTGGTGTGATTGTCCTCTTTA
Source organism: Adiantum capillus-veneris (assembly GCF_014529385.1). NCBI lineage: Eukaryota > Viridiplantae > Streptophyta > Polypodiopsida > Polypodiales > Pteridaceae > Adiantum > Adiantum capillus-veneris. Next base: position 27,228,798 of record NC_140935.1, read on the forward strand.
TGGTTAAGGCAATCACAACCATAGCTTGTGCATCTTTAGTATCCCATTTCTTTTGCTCTGGAGTGACTTGTGAGAGTCTTGCACCAACAGCTGCACCACGACTAGGCGTGGTAGGTGCAATGCTACCTGGACGAACTTCATCTCCAGATACATAGTCCCACAATCCTTTACCAACCAAAACATTTTCGGCCATAAAAGACCAAAGAGAATAGTTGGTACCATCCAATTTGTCTTCGGATGTAAACGCACCAAAAATTTCTTTCTCTGTAGATTGAGCCATACTGTGGATGCACACAAGAGAGCAAAAGAACCTCCAAGAGATTCAAAAATCTCCTCTCCAATGCAAGCAAAACTCTACACAAAATCTCAGCACAAAGCTAAGACAAGTTGCTTCCCAAAAGAATTGTTTACCTGAAGAAAATCTGTAAAAAAGCACACCCTCTTGATCTAAACGCCTCCGAAAAGTATCTTCTACTACGTTGCTCAGAACAAGATTCTGAGGGCTCGAACGGCTTCAAAAGGGGGTTAAAACCCCAGGTCACCTATTGAGAATACTCCTGGAACGACGAGGATGCTCCCACGAGCAAATTTTCCAAAAAGTACCTGAAATTGCGATTGCGTGCGCGGATGCGAAAACGCAAGTAGAGGCTCTGGAAATCACCTTGCTCTGATACCAATTGTTGAAGATGATGAAACAGGAAACAGAAGGAAGATAGCAACTCAGAGTAGGAAGAAGATGGAGAAGGAGAAGACACAGAGCTTGCGTACGAGATCTCTGTAGTCTATCTCTCTGTATTAGGATAATAGAGTATATACAAACTCAGAGCTACAAAGCTTATATGAGACCCTAAGAGATAAGGTGTCATTTCACACCAGATGTCCAGGGGGAAAAATTGAGTTTGAGAAAAGTGCCCCTAGTGAAGCGCGTATACACACTAACATTACTACATGTCTACATCTAGCTAGAGCATCTGCTTCTTGATTTCTTGCTCGAGGGACATGATCTGATTGTACAACTTGAAACTTCCCCAAAAGTTCCTTAACCTTGTGCAAATGTCCTAGCAAACTATGATTTTTTCAAGCCCAAGTTCCTTGTATTTGTTTTATTAAAAGCATGGCATCACCAAATACATCTAACCATTGAATACCTTGTGTCACACACCACTCTAACCCAAGAGTTAAGGTTGCATATTCTGCCTCATTGTTGGAGTGAGAATCCAAGAGATGCCCAATGGAAAATACATTTTTCCTTTGTGTGTTGAAGATGAAAATGCCCGTTGCAGCTTTGTCCACTTTCCTCTTATAGGCTCCATCAAAGAATACAGAGTGAGCCCTCTCTATCTTAGGGAATTCCAACACAGGTGTTACTTCCTTGTCACTAGTCTTGATTTTTAGCTTCATTTCATAGTGGCGATGGGTGAGAATGCCTCCTAGAGTGGCTCTTGTGGAGCTCTCCACTTGCATTGTGTAGTCAAACTCCTGCAACCTTGTGAGCCATTTGGAAATCCTAGAAGAAACATCCATGTGTTGTATTACATAAGGAAATACTTCTTCCATTATTAAGATTATGAATGGTCTAGACAATAAATAAGAGAAAAATATTGGTGGTAGCAAACATTAAGGCAAGCACCATGTGCTCCACTGGCGTATTTCCCTTTTCTGATGGAGTCAGCATGCGACTAGAGAAGTAGATAGGACGCATGAAAGAAGTTTGGGGATACTTTTGCATAAATACCACCCCAAGTGTGGCATTGCCCACACTACGGTTTACATAGAATGGCTCGTCCCACTTTGGAGGTGCAATGGTGGGAAGTGAGGCTAGAATTTGTGTTACCTCATTGAACTGTTGTTCATTTTCTTCAGTCCAAGTGAAGATCTCTTGATAGGTAACTTGCTGCAAAGGGAGAACCACTTGAGAGAGCAGGTGAAGGAACCTACTCAAATACCTCACCTTTTGAACAAAAGATACCAACTGCTTTTTTGTGGTGGGAGAGGTCAAAGCCACCGAAGGCTTGAACCTTGCTTGGATCAGCTTCAATGCCCTTGGCAGAGATCACATGGCCAAGAAGAGTAACCTTGCTTTCACCAATGTGGCATTTCTCCACATTGAGTTGGCCACCCAAAGCTTTAAGACTAGCTAGACCTTCATAAACTTTCTCCAAATGAAAAGAGCGGGAGCTATAGATACAAAAGTCATCAATAAAAACACGGATTGATTTTCTAAAAAATGGCTAAAAAACAATTGTCACGTAGTGCTGAAAAGTGATTGGTGCATTGGTGAGACCAAAAGGCATAACTCTGTAAGCAAAACATCCCCATGGTGTGATGAAGGTTGTCTTCTTTTGATCTTCTTCAGTGCTGCTAATTTGGAAGTAGTATGAGTAGCCATCACATACCCTGTAGCACTCATGTCCTGCTATCTCATTGAGAATTTCATCTTGAAAAGGAAGAGGAAAATGGTCCCTCTTTGTGGCTGCATTAAAAGGCTTGTAATCAACACAAACCCTCCACTTACCATTCTTCTTTGGTGTGACTAGCACTGGAGAAACCCACTCTGAGTCTTCAATTGGATAGATGAAACCTGCTTCTAGAAATTTCCTCACCTCTTTGAGCAGGGCGTCTTGTTGAACTACTCCTAGCCACCTGAGCTTTTACACTATAGGTTTACTTCCCTCGTTAAGCTTAATGTGATGTTGAACTACTGTGATGCTAGAAATTTTATCATATTCATCAATGAACAATGTGGTAAAATTACTTAGCATCAAAATATAATCTTCACGCTCCTTCCCACACAAATCACTAGAAGAGCATTCGATGCAGCTTACTTCCTTCTACCAAAGGTTGTATACCTGGTGTCTCACTTGGTTTGATGATGAGGCATTAGGTTGCTCCATCCTCGTAGGGTCCTTGAGAATGACCCCCATCACCTCAATGCTACTATCACTTTCTTCAATTACTATTGACTCCTCCTCTAAGTGGTTGAAGAGTCACTACTAGAAAAATCATCCATAGAGGTTTCTAGATCCATGTCACGTTGCCGACATGTCTTCATGTCATAAAGTATTGACTTCCCTTTGGCATCTTTCATCTGGATTATGTCGGTGTCCTAGTCTTGCTTAGCTCTCATAGCCATAAGCCAAGGCCTCCCTAGAATGATAGGATAGCCCTCCCCTTTGTGTGGCATGACAAAAATGTCCACATCTACCTCAGTGTTGAACGCCTTTATCCTAATTGCATTTATAACACCAACACATTGAACTTTTACATTATTTGCCATTTTGGCTAGGCATGATGCCGGCCTACTCACCTTTAAACCCAAATAGTGCATCATTTTTTCACTCATGACGCATATTTTTGCGCCACCATCGATGTAGATATTGGAGATGTGTTGCCCTTTCATGTGAGCATCCATCACTGGTAGTATGTCATCTAGATTCCTCCCAGAGATAGCCCCAGCTATCTTTGCCTTTGGTCATCTCATGCTAACCATCTTTGTCCATAGTCTCCTCACCCTAGGTGCTAGGTGGAGTAACTGGGGCCATGTGATTTTTGGGCCTTGCACAAAAACATCTTGAACCACTGGTCTTACCTTTTGACATTCCCTTGATATCCTCCTCCACTTTCTCCTTTCCCTTACCTTCAAGACTGATGACACTTACTGCCTGATTGCCAATTTGTGGTGGGGGTAACGGTGGAATGAGAGGTTGTGGTGGTGGTGCTGGATGTGGTTGAATGGGTGGTTGTAGTATTTTCACAGGTGGTGTTTTTTGTGGTGCCCTCGGTGGTGGTGGTCTTGCTCTCGATGGTGAAACCTGGTTTTTTCTTGCTCCTCTACTGAAATTTTGCCTCCTTGGGCGTGGGCAGTAATACATGCCATGGCCATCTTCCCCAAAATTGTAGCGTGGTATTCTTGGTTTTGCCTTTGTTTTCCTCTCCCTTGCTCTTGATTGCGATTGTGTGCATGCCCTTGTTGCACCAAATGCACAGATAGATTATCAAGCTGAGTAGTGATGCAACTCAACCGGTCTTGCTGCTCTTCTGATGCCTCTTGTGGTTGTGTTATCTGAGCGGCTATTGTAGTCACTCGGGTTAGTCGGGCTGAGATTGATTCTTCTGACTTGTTGACTCTTTCTTGCATGTGCAGCTTCTTGTCTTTAAAGCGGGCTACTTCCACTGCCAACTCATATGTTGCAGGGAATCTCCCCTTCAGCTTCTCTTTAAGAGGCAACCAGAGGCCAACAATGAAACGGTCTTTCTTCAAGAAATTAGGCTCTCCTTTACCTTCTTCCAGTGAAGCAACCCATTGCTCCCACAAATCCAAAAACTTGGACTCATAAGTGGCATACTCTAGCAAACTTCCCTGCTTTAACTCTGTCAGCATCTTCCATAACTTTTCTAAGGTTATACCTTCACCAAACCTCTTCACAAATGAAGCATGTAGTAGGTCCCATGCATCCTTGGTAGCTTGGGGCAAAGAAATGTACCAAAACTTGGCCTCTACTTTCATCAGTAGAGGAAAATTTTGTAGCCGTGAGGCATCATCATCTTTGTTGGAAATCACACAAGCAATGTCAAAGTTATCTAGAAAATCGGTGGTGACGTCTTCTCCCTTCTTGCCACTGAATGTGGGAAAATATACACTTACCATGATAGTAAATCAATCAGCAAACAATCACAAACTTTTTTTTTTTGAATGACTTAGTGATTCATAAAGGTTTATACATGGGTGGAAAACTTGGGTAGGAGCTAAGAAGAGCGCAAGGCTAGAATAGAATAAAGATGCTTACATAAAAAAGAGTGGTAGTAATCAAGAAGGGGCAAGATGATGGGATGTGGGGATCTAAGGATTCCAGCAAGCATCTCTCCTCCGAATAGGAAAACAATCTTTTGCTCCCGGGGAGGTCACCTAAGAAAAATGTAACCTATTACGTGAGTTCAATAGAAGGGTATTTAAAGTTCTTGAAACATACAGAAATATATATACAAAAGGAAAATATTTTTTCAAATTTGAAAAAAACTTACAGATTTTAAAAGAAAAGGGTACATTATATTCCTTAAAAAATTTACAGATAAGGGGTTTTACAAACATGTCTTGAACGCACGTGATATGCTAGTTTTACATAGTGAACCCCCCGAGCTTTTGCTGGCAGAATATCTTTCTATCAATGTACACGTTTACATGCATGTGTTGCAAGAAACGGAAAGGAAAGACTTTTAGCCTATTGTTATTATCCATGTTAGGTGTAGGGCAAGGCTTTGACTACTAGAGTTGCATACCTTAAGTCTACCTCAATCGGCTTTCCATTTTGCATGTGGTGGTGATGTTTGGATGGTCGTACTTGAGTTGAACTCTCTAGGCCTAGAGAGAGCGTAGGCCCACTTGCTTCCACCAAATGCTTTAGGCTTTGTGGCTCGGACTTTGGGGTTGATGTAGTTGACGACTCTTCTCTGGTCGTTGGAGAGAAAACACTTGGTGCTACACAAAGTCTTATTGATGTGAGAGTGTTGATGCGGTTCTCAAAAGAAAAACTCAGTATTCTTTCTTCACCTCCTCTGTCAACACTCATTGACAGAATGCTTTGGTTGACATCAGTGATGAAATTTTGTAGCCCTCCCTCTTGATGCTCTTGATTTGTGATTAGCACGAGTAATGCGAGATGGGGAGCTTACCTCTTGGATATCAACGACGCTACAACCTAGCAGTAGCACTTCAATGAAGGCCTTCTACAGTCTCCTCTTCTTCAATCCTCCAGTTTGAAAAATCTTGTAGCCACTCGTCCATGATTGATGGCATGCATGGCTAGTCTTTGTTGACTGAAGGACTTTGCAAATCCCTCCTCAGTGGGGGCACCGAGTGAGAGGTGGAACTGCAAAACAGACCCAGTGGCCTCTACACCAAGACTATGCACAATGGCCTCATCATGGGAGGTACACAAAAGGGGAACCACCTAGCACGATATGCGGCTAGGACACATACATATACACTATTAAACATGCCATGGAAAACAATTTCAAGATCCACGCCCAAGTGTGGGATGGGGTGGTCGGAAAACAAGATGAGAGGAATGGTGAGTGAGTGAGAATGGGCTTGCTATTCATGCATGTAGTAAGGAAATAATATGCTCACTTCGCATACCATAGGTGGAAAATCCACACACCTTAAGGTGCAAGTAGCAAGATGATAGGAATATGACAGGAAGAGAGAGTGTGTGTGTGTGTGTATGGTGGTGAATCTGCACACCTCAACATAAGCAAAATGGAAAGAAACAAGCATAAACCATAATCACAATGAAGTATACCCTAAACGACACAAGGTATGGAACTAAGATGGAGTGTGCTGATTGCTTGCAAAAGATGAATATGATACGTAGCATAGGGAGAGAAGATGAGAAGGGGACAAGACCATAGGAAGCATAATGGAAGGATGGGAGTTGATGGCAAGGAATATCATGATGGTAACCGTCATTCTTCTTCTTGAAATCGCGCCCTCAATCCTTCATTACAAGTGTGTGGAGATATGGTTCTCATTTTTTGCATGGTGATGGTGATGGTATTGTGATTATGTGATTAGGGTTCATGCTACTAGCATGTAGCACAAGGGTGTGTATGTGTAGGTGTGTGGGTATGTCTGTATGTGTGTGTAGTGTAGTGTTTCCAAAAGAGGAGGCCTCCTTTTATAGGCCAAGAGAGTGATTAGAAAAGAGATTACGAGCAAGAGGAGTTATCACAAAGTAAACTCAGTTGGAGACATTCCCCAAATTTGAGAGCTCCCTGTACCCTACTTATTCACCAATTTCCTCCTAATTGCCTTCATCAAGGCGAGCTTGTCTCCATGCCACCTTCCATAGCTTGAGTCCAAGAGCTTCCTTATAATATTTGAGAGAAGCATGATAAAATAAGAGAAAATAGAGCAATAATGGTGAGAAAACTATAATAAATTGTGTGTGTGGAGTTGGATAATCATGACTTCTTCCTCTGTGGACAGCTAGGCTCCACCATTTCAACCATATATCCCAGATCGTATCTCCAAAAATAAAAGAAAAAATAGGGGCCAAAAGATTAGCTCAGCACCTACAACTTTTCTATTGAAAACTTTTTCCAATTCCAAATGGAAAAATTAGAGAAAAATCCCACAAAAATATGTGGTTGTCTTTTCCCTTCCAAAATCAACTTTAAAATTTGTTTTTTTTTCATTTTACGCTATTTTTAGCTTTTAGTGCTTTTCGGTGTTTTAGAAAAGCAACAAGCTTTGTAAGATCACCTAAACATAAATATTACTTCTAGTCACCATTGGATTAAAAACAACCATCCGGAGAAAAAATTGGATTAAATAAAAAATTGGAGAATTATTTTTTATAAAAGGCAACTCGTAAATACGCTCGAGCAGTAGGGGAAAGTCAGAATTATGGCAGGACATCAAGGTGCCACATAGATTAGTCACGGTCGCTAGTCACGGTCGCATTACTTGCCAAGATTCTATCCAATTAGTCAAATTTTACTAAAAAATTGAAGAAAAATTGGGAGACTTGACCACCAAAAGCCAAGCTATGTTTTTAGAAAAGTTCTAAAAGGCATGGAATTATCCCTAGAAGAAGACGGGGCACTAGTAGATGTCTTGGGCATCACTCTGGCTTGGCATAGTGCCTATAAATTCACTTGCAGGACTCAATTTTGAGGGCCGACAATTGCATCTACTATCGCATGGCAATATGTATCTAGTTTAAGGAGTGGTGCAAGCTCTACATCACCATCTGCGCATAAGCTCTTCTCTCTCGATAAAGTGGGAAGAAGAAGAAAAAAAACACTCTTTCTCTCTACTTGCTCTCTCTCTCTCTCTCTCTCTCTCTCTCTCTCTCTCTCTCTCTCTCTCTCTCTCTCTCTCTCTCTCTCTCTCTCTCTCTCTCTCTCTCTGTCAACCCTAGCAGCTCCACGCTCCTTTCCTTTGCTTCACTAACCTCCCCCTGGGTGAGGGGCTGCCTTGCCGGGGGGTCCCCGACTCTACCCATCGTTGCCCTGCTCCAGCTTCAGCTCCTGCAACTCCGCATCACGGCTCCAGTAGCCTCGCCCTCGCACCACCCCCTGCTCGAGTGGCACCCTCATGGGCTCCCTCCCATGCCCTCACACTGTCCCTGCATCCCCTCACGAGCCCCTTGTTACGCCCACGGACTCCCTCCCATACACGCCCCCGTCTCCTCGCTGTCCTGGTTTCAAATTCTCTTTACCCTCAAGCTTACACAGTGTCATATTAAAACTCCTAAGCGGCCTTTCCCACCCCAAGCCTACGGATAGCCCACCTTCGAGTCTTCTAAACAACAACGATGGCCACTTGAGCTTCATCCCATGGCGGCAAGCTCACTTTCGCACGGGTTGTGGCAACACCCCTGAAGTGGGACAACATCGTCGGCCTTCATAATGAACTTAAAAAGCTTCACAAGGAGAATGAGGAGCTCAAGCTAAGACTTGTTGCCATGGAGACACGGCTTGCCGCAATGGAAAATTGCAAGAAAGAAGAGATGGAAGTCAAGTTCAACAAAACAAAGGCAAAAGTGGAGACCATACTCACAAAGCAGGTCAAAAATCAAGTACACAAGGTAATTTTTGCAAGGTCGAAGACAATGTGGCATCCACGATTCGCAAGCAACAACAACAAGAGGACATCTCCCTCAATGTTCACATTGGTGGGCTCCCAAGTGACTGGAAAGGGGAGGGAGATCACAAGTTTCATGAGTGCTTTGCCCGTATCCAAGCAGTAACCCCCTTGGTTTAATGGGATCCAGCAACAATCACCTTTCTTACACATGAGTATCACACCAGTCACGCAATCCTCACTTTCAAGACCAAGGCGGATCGAATCAAACTCCTTGAGCAATCAAGGCTCCTCAAGGATACTAAAATTTGGTTTGCAGAAGATCTCATACCCACCAAACTCAAACAAAAAAAGGTAGAACTCTAGAAGATGCGAGAAGCACGCAAAACAAGGAAATGGGCAGTCTATCGAGGAGGTAAAGCCATTATCCAGGAGTTTTGAACTCCCAAGCTGGCTCCCTCCTCACCTTCCCCTTCTTAGTTTTTTCCATTTTAACTTTTCCTTTTGACACCTCTTTGGACCCTCAGTCCTTAACTGAGATGTATCTCATGATCCTCTTGTTTAGAAGAATCCCTTTGTAATGCTTTGATTTCGGTCCCATGGGTCATATCTAACCTCCACGGACGATAATTCAATCTCTCTCTCTCTCTCTCTCTCTCTCTCTCTCTCTCTCTCTCTCTCTCTTCACAATGTATGCGCTCTTCTACGGCTTTCGTGATGAAAACTGCTACATAGCTCTCATCACCGCTCTCTTGTGGCAAAACAAGAAGCCTTTTGACAGTCCCTAATCAATCCTAGAGTACGGTGAGAGGATCTAAAATCCATAGCCATCATCTCTTTCTCTCTCTACATCATTTTATAAGTAGCTACCCTCTCCATGGTTGCTTTTCTGTATACAAGTGCATGTATGGACTTTGTTGGGTGTTTATGAGGTTGATCCATGCTTATTTCATCATGTTTAGCATGTTGATTTATACACATGATGTTGTTATGGTCATGTGTGTAAATAAAAAGCGCTTTTCATTTCACGTCGTCTAGGTGGTAGGAACATTGTTTTGATAATATCTAAAAAACCATTATGAATCATACTGAACCCTTTAAACCAGAGATAAAACACATCATTTAGAACATTTTATATTCGAGTGTTATTCAAAAATCACGCACGAGCTAAGAGTTATGGTCAAAAAACATCTTGTTGCCCACTCCACACTCAAACTTTTGGACCCCACGATCCTTAGAGAACCACTATATACATTTAGCGGATGATCAAGCCCACTTAGACAACTAAAATGCTTGATTATACTTGATGATAACTGTGTTTAGGTCACCGATATCACTTTGTGAGTGCGAATAATTAACTATTCCATGATCGGATTTACCTACGTGTGTAGAGGTGCTACCAAGGGGGAGTACCATATGACATCGTGAGTTGGTTGAGTGATTTATATAGGATTTATGATTTGTTTTTGTGAGTTGATTTCAAGTGTTAGATGTCCATAAACTTATATGAGCGTATATGGTTAGTCACTCCGAACCTTATAGGTACATATGAATAAAGTGGCTTTCTTTTCGTGTATTGTTTGTTGCATGAGTATCATATTGGCAAAATTCATGTGATAAGGTGTTAATCTTTAGTATGAAGATGAGCTTGATGCATTGGTTTAAGGTCAAGAACTTTCATTCACGTGTTATGCATACACCAAAAATGGCAAAAAGTTGTTCTTTGCATATATGAGAAGTTATTGTTTATGGTTGATCAAAGTGACGGAACTGTTTTGCATCATGTTTATATTGATGGAATGATGTCCTATGATGTATGGAAACTAATACATGGATATGGATGTCTCATCTGCGTATGTTGGATCCTTAATCTACGAGTCCCAAGGAAGCTATGGTTCAATTTTGTGAAAATCTGCGTTTTGAACAGATTTCACGCTATTTTTAACTTTTTGTGATTTTAAGTGCCTTTTGGTGAAAATCGAGCCTACTTTCTTGTCATTGGACAAGAGAAACCTGTTATTCAACTTTAGATTATTATTTTTTTCATTTTTATGCTATTTTTAGATTTTAGTGTTTTTCAACAATTTAGAAAAGCAATGTGCTTTGTAAGATGACTTAAACATAAATATTACTTCTAGTCACCATCGGATTTAGAAACGACCATCTGGAGAAAAAATCGGATTAAATAAAAATTAATTTCATAAAAGGAAACCGTAAATACGCAGGGGCAGTATGGAAAAGTCAGAATTATGGAGGGACATCAAGGTGCCACATAGTTTAGTCATGGTCGCATTACTTGCTAAGATTCTATCCAGTTAGTCAAATTTTACTGAAAAATTGAAGAGAAATTGGGAGAGTTGACCACCAAAAACCAAGCTATGTTCTTAGAAAAGTTCTAATAAGCATGCAGTTATTCCTAGAAGAAGAGGGGGTGCTAGTAGCTGGCTTGGGCATCACTCTGGCTCTTGGCACAGTGCCTATAAATTCACTTGCAGGCCTCACTTTTCAGTGTCGATGGTTGCGTCTACTACCGCACGGCAATACATATCTATCATAAGGAGTGGTGAAAGCTCTCTATCACCATCTCCATAAGCTCTTCTCTCTCGATCGCGATGGGAAGAAGAAAAACAACTCTCTCTCTCTACTTGCTTACTATCTCTCTCTCTCTCTCTCTCTCTCTCTCTCTTTGTGTGTGTGTGTGTGTGTGTGTGTGTGTGTCTTTTCATGGTGTACACGCTCTTCAATGGTTGTCGTGGTAAAAGCTCTTCCATAGCTCTCATCACCGCTCTCTTGTGGCAAAACAAGAAGCCTTTCAAAAGGCCCTAATCAATCCTAGGGCACGATGAGAAGCTCTAAACTCCATAGTTGTCATCTCTTTCTCAATCTATGTCATTTTTTAAGTAGCTACCCCCTTGGTTGTTGCTTTTTCATATATGAGTGCATTATGGAGATTCTCGGTGTGTAGGAGTGTACTCATGTTTATTTCATCATGTTTATCATGCTGAATTATGCACACGATGTGTTAATGGTCACATGTGTACATGAAAAATACTTTTTGTTTCACGTCACGTATACGGTATGGACATTGTTTTGAACATATCTCACAAATACTCATGAATTAGGTCAAACTCTTTAAACTAGAGATAAAACACATCCTTTAGAACATTTTATCTCTTGGGTGTCACTTGAAAATCCTGCACATCCTAAGAGTTATGGTCAAAAGACAGCTTGTTGCCCATTGCACTGTCAAAATTTTGGACCCCTGGCTCCTTGGAGGACCATTATATAGATTCATCGGATGAGAACACCCACTTAGCCAACAAAAGTTCTTAATTATAATTTATGATAAATGTATGTGTCACCAATATCACTTCATGAGTGCACGTTATTAAATACTCCATGATCTGGCTTACCTACGCATGTAGGGTTGCTACCAAGGGGGACTACCATATGATGTCGTGAGTTGGTCGATCTATTTATATATGATTTATGATTTGTGTTAGATGTTCATAAACTTATATGAGGGCATATGGTTAGTCACATCGAACCGTATATGAAGATATGAATAAAGTGGATTTCTTTTCGTGTTACCGTTTGTTACATGAGTATCATATTGGAAAAGTCATGTGATAAGGTGTTAATCTTTATTATGAAGATGATCTTGATACATTGGTTTGAGGTCAAACACTTTGATTCACGTGTTCTGCATGCACCGGATTTAAAAACGACCACCCGAAGAAAAAACGAGATTAAATAGAATTTTTACGAGAATTATTTTTATAAAAGGCGATCCGTAAATACATTGACGTAGTATGAGAAAGTCAAAATTATGGCGGGACATCACGATGCAACATAGTTTAGTCATGGTCACATTAGTTGCCAAGATTCATGTTTTAAAAGAGAAAGATCTACTGCCCTCCTTGGATGGTAACATCAATTCATTGCAAAAAGAAGGAAAAAGGATATCCCGTACCAATTCTCCCATTTTTCCTAGTGCGTATGCAGTAGTATCCTCTATCACTTCTTGTGATACTCTTAGTGCCTATGTAGTCGGTAATTGTGCTTTTACCTCAGCTTCATCAAGAATCTCCACTACTACCAAATCTTGTGTCATTTGTGGGCGCAACAATAGCACCAGGTTATGGGTATACAAAAACCCTTGGTTGTGAGAAAACCTAAAACTCACGGTTGATGAGTACATCAAAAAATCGAGATATCATGAGAGTGATGTATCTAGTACCGGCTTGAGGGGGAGGGGTTGTTGGGTTTTAAGCCCAATTGCACGTGGGAAATAGCTTTTAGAACATGCAGGTAAACTCCGCTTCTTTTATAAGTTTGTATGGCAAGGCCTCTTATATATGTAAGGCTTCACAAATTAATACAATATCATAGCGTTCATTTTTTGTGGTATCAAGCTGCTCTCTCTCTCTCTCTCTCTCTCGTTCTCTTTCTCTCTCTCTTCTCATTCCTTCTTTGTAGTTGCACGCCCTCACGCCATGGCTCTTGCTCGCAAGCATCCTCCATAGCCGTCATCAACCCTTTCAAAAGGGAACTTGGGGGGGGGGGGGGGGGGGGGGGGACTCTAGTGAGGAAACAAATGCCCCGATGCTCCTAAGTGTGCACACACATCACCACCACATGTATATGGTAAAAAATCCCCCCTAGGAGCGATGCGGTTAACGAGAGCTGGCACATAGAGTATAGGGAAGTGCCATGCCCTGAGGACATGATCAGCCCACAAAGGGGAGCTGTTAGGAAATAAGATGTAGCTAAATAGATATTTGAGTAGATTACTTAATGGAGAGAGATAAATTTCACACACAAAAGATTATAGATTAGAGAGAGAGAGAGATAGAGAGAGAGTACACACGATATACGTGGTTCACCCAATGTGGGCTACGTCCACGGGAAAGCAGCCACTCAATGGCTTTAGTACTTCAAAACAAGAAGTAGTTTACAAAGGGATTATACCCATAATCGAGCTCCCGCCTTGCTTCACTCTCACCACCTCACACTCACCTTGTTGCATCAACTTCACACCATGAAATGTGTGTAGAAATGGCCTCTTTTTATAGGCCAAAAGGGCTGCCCTCTTTCATGAGAGGCAGCCATGTGTAGCCGCCCTTGTGTAGATAATTCCAAATCGGACCCTCCAATCCGCCCATGTGTGGCCACCCTTGAGAAGACAAGTCCGCGTTTGAATTCGTCCACCGACCATTGACTTCTGACCACCAGCCAACCAATTGGTTGTTTTCAGACCACTTTTCGACCGTCATCCGGCCATAATATTCCGGCGAAAAGGAATAATCCGGTGAGGGAAAATAAATCCTAAACCCTAAACCCCTAAAGTTTCCCAGATTTTAAGCCGTGGACATTTTGGTTTCCAGTGAGTGATTTTCCTTCATGCACGATGGCTTCTCCTCATAATGGGGGCCTTAAAAATGTGCGCTTTTACCACAGAGAATTACAAGGGTAAATTAGGCTCCATACTTAACAATATCCCACTTGGAGACTGATCTCCAAACCAAATCTGTGACTGCTTTCCATCCTGACTTCTTACCCTTGAATGCCGATTGAAGATGAGAAATAGCTCAACTTCTCCTTGTTGACCACCTTTGTAAACATGTCTGCAGAATTTTCACTTGTATGCACCTTTCCTAGCTTTAGCTGTCCCTCTTCCAAAAGAGTGCGTATGAAGTGATATCTCACCTCGATGTGCTTTGTCCCTGAATGAAAGGTTGAGTTCTTTGCAAGATGGATAGCGCTTTGGCTATCACTGTACAAGACACAATTGTCTTGTTTGAATCCAAGCTCTTCTAAGAATCTGTGAAGCCACATAATTTCTTTGCTTGCCTCCATCATTGCTACATACTCTGCTTCCGTGGTAGAAAGTGAGACCACTTTCTGCAGCTTTGAAGCCCAGCTTACTGCTGTGCCTCCAACAGTGAAGACATAGCCAGTAGTGCTCCTTCGAGTATCTTTGTCACCTGCCATATCTGCATCAACATACCCTTCTAGAAAAATATCAGTTCCTCCAAAATACAAAGCATTTGTTGTTGTCCCTTTTAGATACCTAAGTATCCACTTCACAGCTTGCCAATGCTCTTTACCCGGGTTGTCCATGAACCTACTCACAACTCCCATTGCATGTGCAATGTCTGGACTTGTCCAGACCATAGCATACATTAGAGAACCTACCGCTGCAGCATATGGAACTTTAGACATATAGGCTATCTCCTCTTGTGTCTTTGGACACATATCCTTCATTAGTTTAAAGTGATCAGCCAAAGGTGTAGAAACTGGTTTTGCATTTTACATTTCAAACCTTTCTAGTACCTTCTTGATGTAATCTTCTTGAGATAGCTTTATTGTCTTCTTCATCCTATCCCTTGATATTTTCATACCAAGTATCCTCTTTGCAGCACCTAAATCTTTCATTGAAAAAGATTTAGACAGCTTCTCTTTTAGGTCTTTGATGTCCTGCATGTTAG
Organism: Adiantum capillus-veneris; assembly: GCF_014529385.1. Classification (NCBI taxonomy): domain Eukaryota; kingdom Viridiplantae; phylum Streptophyta; class Polypodiopsida; order Polypodiales; family Pteridaceae; genus Adiantum; species Adiantum capillus-veneris. The sequence goes on from NC_140935.1 coordinate 27,243,876, forward strand.
CACTTGCAATCAACATGTCATCAACATACAACATTAGGATGATGAATTTCCCATCTCCCAAATTCTTTGTGTAGACGCAGTGATCCGAGTTGCTTCTTGTGAATCCATGATCCAACATCCATCGAACAAACTTCAAGTACCATTGTCTTGATGCTTGCTTTAAACCATACAAGCTCTTTTTAATCTGCAAACCATTTTCTCCTTACCTTTTACTTCATACCCCTTTGGTTGAAGCATGTAGATTTCCTCCTCTAAGTCACCGTGAGGGAATGCCGTACTTATATCCATTTGCTTGAGATTTAGATCATGAGCAGCCACAAGGCTTAAGAAAAGCTTAATTGAGTTCATTTTTGCAACAGGAGAAAATATTTCATTGAAGTCAATACCTTTCTTTTGAGAAAACCCTTTTACCACAAGCCTAGACTTGTACCTTTTCTTCCCACCTTCTTCTTCTTTCAGCTTGTACACCCATTTGTTTTGAAGTGCCCGCTTACCTTTAGGCAACTCAACCAACTCCCATGTTTGGTTGCGATGTAGTGAGTCCATCTCCACTTGCATGCTCTTCGTCCATTCTTCTTTGGATTCATGTTGCATAGCTTCTTCGTATGATTCCGTCTTTCCAGAATCTGAGATCAAGAGATGGTTGAAGGAAGGAACAAACCTTTCTGGAGGTTTACTTGCTCTTGTAGATCTTCGGGGAATAGGTTGAGGCTCCTCATTTGGTTGACATTGTTGCACATTGTCACCATTTGCAGTCCTTGAGTCTTCACCGTCCTCAAGCTCCATGTACTCATCACCTGTTTCTTTTGTTTTTTTTCTTTCCAAGTAATCTTTGTACATATTTTTTTCGTTAAAAATTACATCCCTACTCCTTAAGATTTTACCATCTTCAGGATTCCATAGGCGATACCCAAAGTCACCTTGTCCATAGCCAATGAAGAAACACTTTTTGGACTTTGCATCTAGCTTTGATCTTAGGCTTCTATCTATGTGCATGCAAGCCTCACACCCAAAAACTTTGAGAAATGCATAATTCACTGGTTTACCTGTCCATGCCTTTTCTGGAACTCCCCCATCCAATGCCGTTGAGGGTGACCGATTGATTAAGTACACAGACGTACTTACAGCTTCCGCCCAAAGCTCAAGCGGTAGGCCTGCATGTAGCCGCATGCTTCATGCTCGCTCCATGATTGTCCTGTTCATCCTTTCTAAAATCCCATTTTGTTGAGGTGTCCTTGGGGTTGTCCTTTGCCTTCGAACGCCATTGCTAGCACAAAAGCTTTTGAAAGCTTGGCTGTAATATTCGCCTCCATTGTCGGATCTGAGGCATTTAACCTTGGTACCTATTTCATTCTCCACAAAGGCTTTCCACCTTTGAAATATGGAAAATACATCAGATTTATTCTTCATGACATAAACCCATGTTTTTCTAGTCGCATCGTCTATGAATGTTACATAGTACAATGAGCCACCAAGTGATGGTGTACTTGCAGGACCCCAAACATCAAAATGAACCAACTCAAGTTTTTTATTTTTTCTTTTATTTCTTGATTTTTGAAATTTTACCCTCTTTTGTTTACCATAACCACAATCTTCACAAAACTCTAAGTCCACTTCTTGCAAACCTGGTAGAAGATTCTTTGTTTGAAGGATTTGCATTCCTTTGGCACTCATATGCCTAAGTCGGTAGTGCCACACCGCACTGTCAACTTCTGTAGTTGCTGCACAAGCTGAAGGTTGCATGCTAACAGTACACAAGTAAAGTGTAGCGACCTTTTCTTCCTTGGCAACCACCAAAGATCCCTTTGAGATCTTCCACCATTTGTTTCTGAATGCAATGTTGTGACCTTCATCGTCCAATTGTCTTGTGGAGATCAAATTTTTGCGAAGAGAAGGAACATGTCTAACATCTTTAAGCTTCCATTCATTTCCGTTAGCAGTTTTGACAGAAACTGTACCTTTGCCGACAATCTCACAAGCTTCATCATCTCCCAAGTATACATACCCAAAATTACCTTTGGTGTAGTCTTGGAAATGTTGCTTGTGTGGTGTCGCATGGAATGAAGCCCCGGAATCTACTATCTGGGAATTAGACACATTTTCTAATGAGATAATTAGAGCATCTTGCTCTACTTTACCTGCCACATTGGCCTCGAATGTTGGTTTGTTGTCTTGAGACTCTGTCTCCTTCTTCTTCTTGGACCAGCAATCCTTCTTGATGTGGCCCTTCTTGCCGCAGTTCCAACATTCAAGAACTGACTTTGAGCGTGACTTGCTCCGCCTTAAGCGATCACGACCCTTTTGGTTTTTGAACCTCTCCTTAGGCCTTCCTCTTGTTTCCGCTGATAGTGCAACACTTGATGATTCTCCTATACTTCTCCTTTGCATTTCCTCGCTTAGGAGAACACCCACAACATCATCAAACTTAAGAGTATTTGTACTAGAGATAGAATTAGTTACAACCATCACAGGCTATCCCAACTATCCGATAGAGATGATAGTATAAGGAGAGCTCACACTTCGTCATCGAAATTTATTTTCACCGATCGAAGTTGACTTATGTTTGTGTTAAAGTCATTTAGGTGTTCTGCAACTAAACCATTCTCTGCCATATTTAGATTGAACAAGCGCTTCATAAGAAATACCTTATTGGATGTCGATGGTTTCTCGTAAAAGTCATCAAGTGACTTCATCAAGTCCTCCGTGGTCTTCATCTCGGAAACATTGAAGGCCACCATTGGCGCCAAGCTTAACCAGATTGTTCCCAGTGCCTTTCGATCAAGGACAATCCATGCTTCATCTGCCATCATTATGGGCTTCTTTGCAAGACCGTCTAGTGGCAAATAGAGGTCCTTCTGGTAGAGATAGTTTTCAATCTGTATCTTCCAATGTTGGTAGTTTTTGCCGTTGAACTTCTCAATTTTGAGGTTCCCTTCCTCTGCCATAACTCCCACTCAATTCAAGGAATCCTTTTCTTGAGATAATTTAGCTACGACCAAACCTTGCTCTGATACCAGTTGTTAGGATATAAGACGTAGCTAAATAGATATTTGAGTAGATTACTTAATGGAGAGATAAATTTCACACACAAAAGATTATAGAGTAGAGAGAGAGAGAGAGAGAGTACACACGATATACGTGGTTCACCCAATGTGGGCTACGTCCACGGGAAAGCAGCCACTCAATGGATTTAGTACTTCAAAACAAGAAGTAGTTTACAAAGGGATTATACCCTTAATGGAGCTCCCACCTTGCTTCACCCTCACCACCTCACACTCACCTTGTTGCATCAACTTCACACCATGAAATGTGTGTAGAAATGGCCTCCTTTTTATAGGCCAAAAGGGCTGCCCTCTCTCATGAGAGGCAGTCATGTGTAGCCGCCCTTGTGTAGATAAGTCCAAATCGGACCCTCCAATCTGCCCATGTGTGGCCACCCTTGAGAAGACAAGTCCACTTTTGAATTCAGCCACCGGCCATTGAATTCGGTCACCGGCCACCGGCCATTGACTTCTGACCATCGGCCACCGGCCATTGACTACCGGCCATCGTCCAACTAACCGGTTGTTTTCCGACCACTTTTCGGCCGTCGTTCGGCCATAATATTCCGGAAAAAAGCAATATTCCAGCGAGGGAAAAGAAGTCGTGAAAATTTTGGCTTCTACCGAGTGATTTTCCTTCACGCACGATGGCTTCTCCTCATAATGGGGGCCTTACAAATGTGCGCTTTTACCACAGAGAATTACAAGGGTAAATCAGGCTCCATACTTAATAGGAGCAAGCCCAAAGCTTTGCAAAAGTTTATAACTTCTCATGAGACAATGCCTTTGTGAAAAGATCTACAAGGTTGTCTTGTGTTGGCACATAAGCCAAGCTAATCTCTCATGCTGCGAGTCTCTCCCTAACATAGTGATAATGCACCTCAATGTACTGTGTGCGAGCATGAAAAATTGGGCTCCTTGCAATTGCCAAAGCGCTCTGACCATCAGTGTAGATGATGTTGGCAGTGTCCTATTCAACACACAATCATCCATAAGGCATTTGAGACATACACACTCAACCATAGATATGACGACTTCCCTGTACTCAACCTCACAACTAGAAGTGGCCACAATAGGTTGCCTCTTGCTCAACCATGGTACGCATGAACTGTCGAGCATGAAACAAAACCACTCGTGGACACTCACGTGTCAAAACAGCCAGTCCAATATGAGTCTGAAAAAGCATGTAAATCTCGCGGAAATGATCCCCCTTGGGATAAAACAACGCAAGATGTAAAGTGCTACTCAAGCAGCAAAAGATCCTCTTGACATCCTACCAATGTTTAGACCCTGGGCTATGCATAAATCCGTAGCCATGTGAGACTACAAATTGAATATCCGGCCTCATATTTCATACATAAATAAGGCATCCACCAATAGCAATTTGGTAAAGTGTGACATCAACAGAATCACCAGCATCATGAAGACTCAATTTCAAACATGTTTCCATGGGAGTGGCAATAGGTTTGCAATCCTCAAGTCCAAACTTACATAACAATTTGTCTATGTAACTTGTCTGACACATGGCAATACCACCATCACACTACTTAGATTGTATGCCCAAGTAATGATGCAGAAGCCCCAGATATTTTATCTTGAAAGTAGCATTCAAATAAACCATAAATTTAGCAATATGTGCCTCATCCGGACCAGTGATCAGCAAATCATCCACCTATGGAACAATGATGAGATGTACATCACCCTCACGCTTCACATACAAAGTGATTTCTATTGGACCGTTATGCAAGCCTCATTTGACCAAATGAGTGTCAGCTTTTCTCATACCAAACACGAGGAAACTGCTTCAACCCATACCAAGCTTTCTTACATTTTCACACTTTATCATCTTGTCCTTTCTTGACAAAATCGTGAGGCTGTGTTACATAAACTTCCTCAAATATGTCACCACTCAAGAAAGCAATAACAATGTTTGATTGATATACATCCCAACCAAAAATGACCTGCCAATGCACATAGCAAATGCATAGTAGTCATACAACAAGTGGGAGCAAAGGTCATTTCATAATCTATGCCTTTTTGCTATGCATAGCCTTTTGCAACAAGTCTAGCCTTATAGTGATCAATTTCACCATCCATCTTACGCTTCAACTTATACACCCACTTTGTTCTAATGGCCTTTTTGCCAGGAGGCAAATCACACAAATCCCATGTGTCCTTTTGTATAAGTGCATCATATTCTGATTGCATGGCAGCCATACAATTTTTGAATTATGTGCTTCATCAAAAGATAGAGGTTCCTCAATACCACATAAACTGGAAATAGCCAAAACATAGCAATCTGATTCATAAGATACATGGCGAGAAACTGAACGAGTATGACTAGACAAAGGTGCATCCAATTTACTGTCACACAAAGTATGCACCATCCATTTTGGCATTCCTCTAGCTTGCTCATTCTCAGCCCTTTCCACATTAAGTACATCATGTACATCTGCATCAAAAATTGGTTGATCTGTAACATTTTCAAAAACCCCCATAGGTTGTACATTATCCGCATTAGAATTTACATTCAAACTTCCACCACTAAAAAGAGGCAATAATTTGTCATAAATGTCATGTGAGCTTACACTATTGTCTCTAGTACATGACAGGAAGGGATGAACACAATCTTCCACATACAAAACATCCCGTGAAACCAAGATATGCTTTGTTTGCGGATGGTAAAACATGTAACCTTTGATTTCAGTACTATAACCAACAAAATTGTACTTGACAGCCCTAGCATCCAATTTTTTGCACTGCGTTTGTGGCACCAAAGCATAAGCCAAACACCCAAAAACGTGCATGTGATCAATAGATGGCTTTCTACCATTCCATGCTTCCTATGAAGTTATACACTGCAAAGCTTTTGTAGGACACTTGTTGAGTACATAAATGGCACACATGATCACCTCAAGCTAAAATGAATGTGGCAAAGCTTGACTCTTTTCATCTCTGTAAGCAACATGTTCTTCCTTTTAGCAACACCATTTTGTTGAGGTGCATATGGCACTGTACATTGGTGTTTTATCTCACGACTAACCAGAAATGCATTAAATTCATGAGACATATACTCCCCCCCCTTGATTAGAACAAAGGATGCCCATAGCACATTTAGAGACATTTTCAACCATAGTCATAAATTTCTTGAAGCAAATAAACACTTCAAAAATCTCCTTAAGCGGATACACCCATGCATGCATGGAGTAATCATCAATGAAAGTCATGAAGTAAAGGTAATTTCCCAAGAACAAAGTTTGCATGGGCCCACAAACATCACTATGCACAAGATGCAGCATGCATGTAGCCCTAATTGAACCATCCTTTGGAAACTTCAAACATTGCATCTTACCTAAAAAAAATCCTTCACAAGCATTCAAGATGCGGCAAAGAAGGAACCATATCAGATTTTTGCAAATGCAGTCAACTGGCAAAATTTAGATGCCCAAAACATGCATGCCAAAGTTTTGTATCTAAAGTAGCCTTACAATCCACAACTGCATTTGAAATTTTTTTCTCACACTTGTCATACAAAATGAGCTTATCCAGCCCATGACATAAAATGTCTAATGCAGCAATCTCATCACCGAAACTAAGATCATGAACTATACATCTATCATCCACAAATTTCACAACAAGAGCAAGTCTAGCAAGTGCAAATACAGACAAAGTTTTCTTCTTGATACTAGGTACATAAAGTGCATCAACAAGTCTAAAAGAACTACCATTTGTAGCACTCAGCACAATCTTTCAAACTCCCTTGACCGGATAAGAGGCATTGTTGGCACAAGTGATTGAATTCCCGTGAGGGACATCCTCGAGAGAGGTAAACAAGTCACGATGAGAGGTAATGTGCTTTGTAGCACCACTGTGAAAGTACCACACGAGTATCTACAACAACTGACATACATGCATCATGGACAGAAGGATCATAAGTGAATCTACAGTAAAAGTCCATTCTACATCAGCATCAACATCACAATCTCCATTCACATAAGACTCAACAATAGCTTCATTTGTAGTGGAACTAGCCTCTTTTGCCTTCAACATAGGATACTACTTGATCAAGTGATCATTAGCTTTACAATAATGGCAACGCATCTTTGATTTTTCCTTTTCACAAGAATTCCCAGATGAATTTTTGCCAACAAAAGAATTAGGAACGAGTGATTTACCACTCGCAGAAGGACCCTGAGAAATGGCTACATTCTTGTTACCACCTTTTATTTGAGTAGCAATAAAGGCATGTTTAATTGCACGCTGCTTAGAGCTCTTTTTTCTAGAAAGTGACTCTTGCAATAGCAATGTGCATAACACATCAAACTTGACGACTTTTGGATTTCCTTGGGTCATGAGTCTCCAAGTACTAGCAAAAGTTTGGTAAGAATCTGGCAAAACATCAAAAACAATCTACACAAGGGAACTGTCAAAAATGACTTCGCCTACAAAAATAAGTTGCTCATTAATATCCTTGAAACTAGCAAGGAAAGCGTCCATCTCATCTTCCTCATGCAACATGTTTGACTCTAGCTCTTTAAGCAGCAATGCAATTTTAGCCTCATTGCGACTTGCATAAAGACCAGCGAGAATATCCCAAGCCTGTTTTGCAAATTTGGTTGAAAAAATATGAGAAGTAATAGTGTGCTTTGCAAACAACACAATCAGTGCATGAGCCTGCGTATCTCTTAGATCCTAACAAGCTTGCTCACTCGTAGGCAAAATAGCTCTACTAGCAGCAACCATTTTCACCAAAACCTGCATTTCCTCAACATCGCCTACATCCTCAGAACCACGATGTACATCAATGCCCTGCATAATATTTCAAATGACCTTTGACACAAGGACATGTTGCATCATGTAAGCCCACATAGGGTGATTGTCCCCATCCAATCTATCCTCACCTCAACCTATCCTGAACAGCAAACATCTTGAACACATATGTGTTGTTGTCAGCCATGGCAAATGCCTGCATTTGCTGTGAAAAATACCAAAAAAGAGGAGGAATGGAGCGGGACCAACATGTGCTATATAGCACAATCTGTAGAAGAATGTAAGGAACCTGTTATGCAAAAAACAGCAATGATAAAAATTCTACATAAAATGACAAAATTACCAACGTAGTACTGCTTGTAGTGGAAACAGAGGCCAAAATGAGCTCAAATCAAAAATTTGAGCAGACCGAGCTCTACAAGCATGCCTAAAGTATTTGATCAACCTACTGACGCTCACCAAAGCTCACAAAAACTGAAGAAAGTGAGCAGGCATGTGCAAGAGACCAAGCCCGGGACGACGCAACCTACTCTGATACCAATTGTTGGAATTAGGGTTGCAGGGAAACACACACCTTGGAGAAGATGAAGGAGTCTCAAGGCACACAACAGAGAATGTCATCTTTCTGGCTACCTCCCTCCAGGCAGGGTTCAACAAGATGCCTCCCGCCTTAGACGGCCAAGGGGACCAGTGAGACATCAAGTTGTGGAAGTATGTAGTTACCTCTCCCCATTCCAAGGTCTTAGCCACTTTGTTTCCCTTTCAAGCCAGATCGCCAGTGAAGCCCCCAAGATTTAGGCCAAACCACCGAGGGGTAAGTAACTTTTTGTGCAGATCTAGCCTTTTCCATTGGCCACCTTGCAAGTACAGTTTGGCATTGTCCATCATGTCCTTAGTCATCACATCCCAGGCTTGATCTTGCTTCATGATTGTAGCTGCAAACTTGGCACATTGGCCCTCCACGTGAGTACTAGGGTTTAGAATTTTGCTACTGTCTTGCTCCAGTGGCCTCGCTATGGCCTCCCAGCTTGCCCATTGCCAAGGCAATGAGTCTTTATTTTTGTTTTTCCAGAGGAATCTCTTCATTGGTTTAAGGAACTCCTAGTTGCATTTGTCTATCTTGATAAGCGTACCATTAAATGCTAAGTATGGGAGCATAGACGAGTTGATCACTTTCAATCTGCTCTCAAAAGGGAGGAGTGCATATTCCCACCTTCGCAACTTGCTCCTTATATATTCCAGCACCCATGAGAATCTTTGCTTGTGGTATATATCCACCCCTAGAGGGGCTCCTAGGTGCCTAAACATTGTCCTTTTGGACAAAATCTCCCCAGACCATAGTTTTGGATCGAGTGAATCATCTTCTAAGAGGGATTTAGCCCTATCCTTGGCATAACAGGGACCATAGATGTTCACTACGGGGATAGGTTGATCTGGCTAGAAAAGTTTCACTCCTAAGACTCTCCGAGAGGGGTGGTTGAGGACCGCCTTGGGCTCCAGGTCCTTGTCAACAATAGAGAGGATGCCACTGAATCCATCCACTTCCTCTCTGTAAAATACAAACTTCGATCCCACACCCTGTTTCTTTTGCTGCGAGCATCCAGATGGTGTTCTTGTATGGCCCAACATTTGACATCCTTTTCCTTCCTCACTTCTTCTCAAAAAAGGGGTGTGCTGAACAAAACCTATATGCTCATAAGAACTAGACACTACCTTTCATAATAAATACTTTAAATCAACATGTGTAATAAAATGCCATTTTGCATAATTATTTTCAACCATGAAATGGACTTTATGCTATAGAGGTACAACACAACATACTACTTCAAATGTAAAATCTCAAAATTCAGAGATGATCACATATGAACTAAACATAAGCATCATGTAGGAGAATTTGTAAAGTCTTGGCTAGAAATGATATATCTTAAGAAAATGGTATCCAAAAAATTTGCACAGAGAGCCATGCTCAGAACCAGCAAAAAAAAAAGTATCCATAGCACATATGAGCATCACTTGTATGCATTGTTAAATGGACATAAAGAAAAATCCAATAAAACTTTTTAACTGATTAACAAAACTAGTCAATCTCAAAACGACTTATTTTAATAAGAGCACTAAGAAAAGTCAATTAAAATTTCAAAGTGATTAACAAAATGATGAATCTCGAAACAATTTGTGATTAACAAAAATGATCAATGTTAACACTGTTTATGTTAACAAGTGAATCTAGTATCACGAGTCTCATATTAAAATTGTGGATATTTCCCTATCTTGAACACCTTTTCCAAAGCTCATTTTGAGTCATCAGATCAAGCAAATGAGTTCTTAGCAAAGAGTCCTTTGGACTTGAGGAGAGCTCTTTGCTATATTTTCACTTACCTAGCTCACCAAGTAATGGCCCCAACCCCGTTGCGCGTACTACTCGATCATCTTCAAATGCACCAAAAGCAATAGCTCTAGTTTCTACTACAAGAACACATCCATGTAGCCTTTCAAGTGTTCCAGTAACCAGTGTAGCCATCGAATCATTACAAACAATCGACTTTATGGATAACTTCCCTACAATGAAATTAGTCATTCATATTTTTATAGCTTAAGAGGCGATAAACTATATAACTCCAAAAAATATATTGAGTTTCCCTAAAATGGCTAATATATCTATGTTAAGGGACCTCATCTATACTTGCTAAATGACCCCAAGTAGACAGTTACTAATAACTTCTCAATAGTTCAAGATAGTCATCATCTTTGGCCGCCCAAAAGCCTTGTTAAAAGATGGCCAAAAGCACCCTTCAAAAAGCTTGCCTTGTTGATACTCACAAAAATCTCCACATCACGTATATCAATCCAAATGAGATATACTAAGCTAACGTGCTCCTTGTTGCTCTCGCACTTAAACCAGAGGGGCTTCCCTTCAACCCGCATGATCCTCCTATAGTTAATCAAGGAGTACTTACAACTTCACCACCTACATCAGTACTCTACATCTGGCTCTAATGCCATTCACTATGCTTACTTTTGTGACTCTGCACACACACTCACAACCTCACTCAATTTGGCTCAAATCTACATCAATATACAAAAGCAACAAAAGGTACAAAGTAAGTAATCAATTATTATTTGTACACCATTATAGTGAAAGAATAAGTCATGTATCATTAATCCGTATAATTCACAAAACTTAAAAGATGAAGAGACGATAACTATGGATAAGTGCAAGATCTACTTGCATAACAAAAGACACAGAGCAAGCAACAAATAACTATTTCTAAGTGTAAGAACTACCTGCATCACAAAAAAAAATAGTGCAACCAACCATGTATGTGTCTAGCAAAGAAGGAAAATCCATATAAATTCTTCAACAACTCCAAAGATTGTCCCAACCCTAAAGAAGAGATGCTTGTTTGGACACAATATCAGCGAATAGACAATATCAAAGAATAGACAATATCAAAGAATAGAAAATGGTTTGATAGATTGCATCTTTTTTTGTTCATTTTTATATAAAATTTAGTTTGCTCATTGCCAACATCTCGGCAGTGAACCACACATGCTACAAGGATCTTGAGGGCACCATAGCTAGCGGGGCAATGGGGGGTGGCGGGTGTGAGCAAAGGGGATCAATTGCTGACAATGCCAATAAGCAAGAGTGGCATGATGGCACCGCAATCCTTGTATTGCCTATCAACCGTGGCATTATTTGGGAGGGTGATGAGCTACTTGCTGGTGAATGCACATGGGGGATAGCTAGATACTTTCAAGATGACATTGTAGAGACGAGGCGGTATGATGTAAAAGTAGGGGGTAATGCATTCAAGGTGCAAAATATGGATGTGGATCAAGGGGGAGATGAAGATTAGGGTGAGCATCAGGCATCATGTTGTACATGATGCCGGAGAGGAAGGTGTGCAAGGCGCTCAAGGTGAGATTGAGGCCCTGACTTCTCACTCAAACCGTGAGTGAAGGTAACAAGCAACGCTCGTTGATTGGCAATATGATAGTGATCACTACGTGCTACGACTCTCTCTCTCTCTCTCTCTCTCTCTCTCTCTCTCTCACACACACACACACACACACACACACTCAATGCTCATTGCTCACTACTCTCACCCCCAATGTATTGTTCTCGTTAGAGTGTCATGGCTTCAAAAAACATATATTTTCTACTTATATCGTGTAAGGACACTCTAAAGAGAATAAAATGTGAAAGAAAAATATGCAAACGAAAAATTCATATGTATCAATGTGCATTCGACCATCTCTTTATATGGACATAAAAAGTCCTTGGACTTTTCATTTTCATGGGTCCTTTCATTTCCTAAAGCCACCCTTCACTTATGAACTTAAGATGTTTTGAAACACCAATTTGTACGTAGGTGAACAAGGGGCCAACCACTTGTGCTACTATTAGACCAGGTATCTCATTCGCAAGCATCATTAATAGTTCTAGCTCCAAAGACCACGCTAGATCCACAGCTTCCGAGATATTATGTGATGCGGACCAAGGGAATCTAAAGAATGCTAAAGACCAAGTTGAATGTGATCTAAGAGAAATAAATAGACACCTTGAAGGCAGCCCCAATGGTTGGAAGAGAACATGTTCACAAGATGAATGTAGTGGGCATTTTGAAGAAGGTCTGGCGGATCAAGCATTTAGCTCTCTAAAGAAGACTCTGCCATGGCAAGCGGAGGTAATAGACATCGTCACTACGATCACACCAGCACTTGTTAAAAAGAAACTAGCCGTGCAAGGCAAGCTTACAATTGTTTTTGGCTTCCGTGGGAGAGTCCCTAACAGATTTTATTTTATCCAATGGGTTCAAGGAACACAAATCCTTGGACGTGGGGGGGCATTTAAAGCACTACATACCTTGTCGAGGGATATTTCTCACTCTGGTTTACGGAGATCTCTGACATGAACAAGATTTTGGATAAAGCCCCCCTGGTATTTAATAGGACCACTGTATGTGGTGCCATGGGAACCAATGTTTGACTCGGAAAATCCCTATGGGGTATACATCCTATCTGGGTTGAGTTATTGGGTCTTCCTAGCTGGCTATGGGATAACATCAAGCTGCTTTCTTGTCAACTAGGAACACTGTTGTTTCTTTCAATAGAGGGGGCTTGACAGATCCTTAAACCAAGTCTATATAGGTTGGAAAATCTCTAAGTCTCCTCCCAAGAGTATGGTGATCAATATTGGAGGTGGTCTTATCACGATTCCACTTAATTTTGGGACTTCCTTTAGTGCGTGTTTTGAGTGTAACAATTTTGGGCACTTTGCTAAATATTGCCCCAGGAAATCTAATGAGAAGAACAACCCATCACTATAGAACTCAAATGTAGGGCTTGAGAACCAGGTCCCTATTAAGAAAGCAGTTACAAAAGACAAGGAGAAAAAAATGGAGTGCAACACAGTGGCAAATGGAGTGGAGGAAAAAGATGCTATGATGTGTGATAATGGTGCCTCTCAACTAGAGGAAAGGCCCGTGGAAAAGCAAAGCCCCACAATACAAATTCCCCAAGGCCCAAGAAAGGATAATCCATTTTTTTATCATGCTTCTTCACCTAAACCTATGGTAGTTTCAATTGCTTCAATTATCCAAGGCCAGTGACTAAAGACGTTTAAAAGGGTAAAGTCAATGGCAAGGGAATCCACATTATGGAAGGTAGCTAGAGCATTTAGAGGGAAAGTTTCCTCCCCCCCCCCCACCCCCCCGGTTCAACTAAAGGGGGGATTAGTGCCCTTTTGCTTCAGAATCCCTTTGAAGCGTTGGAGGCAATGGAACATCGGGTTGCAGGAGAGCCCTGTGACTCTCCTAGAGTCAGAGACACAATAACGGGGCTTGGGTCAAATGTGGAGAAATTTGTCCCTCTTTCCCAATAATGGAAGCTCTAACTTTGCAATCATGGAATGTGAAAGGACAAAAGACCCGAAAGAAGCACGCCCTTTTTTGGAAAGAAGTCAAGAAGGACAAGGATGTCAAATGATGGGTCATACAAGAGAACCATCTGGATGCCCGTAGCAAAATAAAACGGGCTGTGGGGTCAAAGTTAGTATTTTACGGAGGAGAGTGGATGGATTTAGTGGCATCCTCTCTATTGTTGGCAAGGACCTGGAGCCCAAGGTGGTTCTCAACCACCCCTCTGGGAGAATCTTAGGAGTGAGAGTTATCTGGGTAGATCAACCTATTACCATGATGAACGTGTATGGTCCATGTAATTCCAAGGATAGGGCCCAATTGTGGGATGCATCTTAGGGATTTTCCTTTAGAAGGTGAGTGGCTTTTGATAGGAGACTTTAATATGGTGGAGAAGAGCAAGGATAGAGTGGGCTCGGCCAATCTATTAGCAGGATCTGAAAAACATAAATGGCTCAGGCTCTGTGAGAAATGGGATATGATGGACTTGTCGAAAATGGGTCCCTGGAACAATATGCCATGCTTCACATACACAAGCCTCCAGTATGTCGCCACGGTGTTTTGGCTTGATAGATGTTGCTACTCTCACCAAGATGACTGGATCCCATCGCTGCTTGAGATGAAGGTGTTGACAATGAAGAGCCTCTTAGACCATCTTCCCTTACACCTGGGACTTGGAGAATCCAAAGAAGACGGGGAGACCCCCAGTGGAAGTAATAAGTTGTTGGTCACAAGGGGCACACTTATTCAAAGACCCTTTGTTTATAAGTCTTGTGAAGAAAGCTATGTGTAAACTCAATAAAGATATTTTCCTAGGAAAACCTAAATCTTGGGACCTCTTTACTTGGAATGTCCAAAAAGTGATCAAAAGCTCGGGTCCATGGGTGAAAAGGGCCCATCAAGAGTGTGTGAAGTAGCTTGAAGAGGAGGTTGATCATCTCGATGCAAAAAAAGCTTTTGGATTGGCCTCTGATTAAGATCACAAAATATGGCTAGATGTTAAAGCCAACCTATTTGAGCAACAGCTCAAGGAGGTCAAGATGGCCAGATTGGTATCCAAGGATACCTTCCTTCATCCCGAGGCCTCTAATCAGGCACATTTTTTAGGGCCTTGAAAATCAAGAAAATACGGGGCTTTATCCACTCGCTTATAGACAAGAAGGAGGAGGCTACTCAACATCATGATAAAATGGCTAAGATGGTGCTGGAGCATTTAAGCCAAATCCTTGGCTAGCCAGATACTTGCTCCCAAGAAGTGGATGAGGCCAGAGCAACCTTGCTTGAAATTATTAATAGGAAAATACACCAACTAGAAGCCAATCGTCTTGAGTTGGCCTTCTCAAAAGATGAGTCATGCTTGCGTTCCATGCTCTTGGCAAGGATAAATCCCCTAGCTAGGATGGTCTGACCAATGTATTTTTCAAGGAGTTCTAGGAGGACCTCAACGGCCCGATCACATATATGGCTAATCAAGCTTTTGTCAAGGGGTCGTTGGATCCTTCTATGAAAAGAGGGCTCGTTAAGCCTATCCCTAAGCAGGTGTGTTTCTTGCATCTTAAGCACTAGTGCCTTATAACTATGATGTATGTGACATATAAATTCATTGCCAAAGCAGTCGCTCTTATAATTTCCCCTTCTAGAGAGGGTTATCTCTCCCCATCAATACGGTTTCATCAAAGGGAAGTCGATATACGACAATATCTTGGTAGCAATGGTTAGCATTGAGTATGCAGCCTTCACAAAGCACGAGTGCATCTTGCTTCAGCTAGACCTAGACAAGGAATATGGCTGGATTATGTGGTCCTTCATTGAAGATGTCATGAAAGCTCTGGGCTTTGGGCCTCACCTTTGTTGTCTCATTCTCACTCTCGGCATAAGCGCGGGCAATCTGAGCTCTTGTTCAATGAAATAATTGTGGGCTCCTTTGAAGCTAGGAGATCGATCAAGCAGGGATACCCCCTAGCCCCTCTTCTTTTTTCCATTGGCTCGCATCCCCTCATAACAATGCTTGAAGCTAGTGTTGTGCGGAGTGAAATTCAAGGTCTAACTTTGCATGACAACGATCAACTCCTTGCCATGTTGTTCATAGATGACTCCCTCCTTTTCTTAAAAGCCTGCCCTCAGGTTCTAAGGAAAGCACTTGAGATTGTATAGACATTCTCTATGGCTTCAAGGTCAAAGTCTAGAATCAAGAAGTCAAGACTAATCTCCCTTATAGAAAATGACTCATTTGACCCGTCTGACTATCAAGGGAGATCGTTTCTAAAGGAAGGATCTTTTGATATAGGGATGCACCCTTGGTGGGTGGATGTTGATCACAAGTAAAGGTTCCAGTGGGTCCTAGAGAAGATTCAAAAGAAGATGAGGAAGTGGGAGTTTATATTGCTTCATTTTCCAAGCCGAATAAACATGATTAACTCTCTCCCTCACATTGCCTTCACCAGCCCTCTCTTCAAGATTGCTTAATGTAATTGGAAGGAGGTTTTGAAACCTATTAAAAGATTCTTAGGGAAGAACAACACTAAAGCCTCATCACCATGGCAGTGGGCAAAGTGGGAAACAATAGCTTGCCCAATTACCCAAGGTGGTCTTGGAATCTTCAACCCTGTTGTCCATATTGAGGATCTTTGTGCCAAGTTTGTGGTCTCTATAGCTAAGCAAGAACAAGCATGGATTATCAGGACGGAAGGACATGATTAACAAGTCAAAAATTTGCTTTGAAAGTGGTCAATGGAATCTTCTGACTTTTTAGCTGACCAACTTCAACTAAATGGCATGGAAAAGGTGCTTGTATACAGAATGATTGAAGGCTTGGACAACAACTTGATGCTGATTCAAGAATCCAATTCTGATTGGAAAGCTTGGAAATGGCCCAAGAGCATCAAACGTTGTCAGGAGTTTTTTGGAGCAAGGGATTGCGCATATGTACATGTACATGCATGGTGCATCAAATAAAGGATTGCCCAATTTCCATAGCCAGGTGGTTACATGGGGCCCACGTGTGTACAGGTAGGACAGGGTGTACATAGTGCAGCGATTTTCACTATTATCAGTACTAGTGTGTTTTTTCTACAATAAGGAGGAGTTGGTAGTGCGTAAAAATTCTCGAGGAAGCTATCCGCGGGCCGACGACATGAGGTAAGCAGGTGCGTCAGATGGCATCGAGTGGCGTCAGGAGGCCGAACGGGGTCAATATTTGCACGTGGAAGAATACGAACACAAAGTGGTGTTTTCTTGTGACAGTTATGCAGAAAGGTCATCATTAGGACCACTTTTTGGGGCCACTTCACGTGGTGGCGAGATGCATTATTGGAAAAAAGCTGAGTGCCAGGTGTGCGAATGATGCAAAAAGGTGACAACTATGCACTGCGAGGTCAGTTTTTGGCCTGTTCGGGGTCCGTTTGAGGTCATCTAAAAGGCCAAGGGTGCCCAACTAAAAAAGCTAAGTGTAGGAACTGAAAAAACAAAGAGAACACCAGAAAAAACGTGGAGAAGAGAGGAGGAACAGTCGCAGGTGTGTTTTTTGGGTTTTTGGAGCCTGTTTTGGCCGTAAACTGCTCATCCGAGGTCGGATTTGAGCACTTTGACATTGTAGACTGGGGTTTTGGGCCGTTCCGGACGCGATGGCGCTGTCCATTTTGCCAAATTCCTCACTCTTTTCCTGCTGTTTTTCTGTGTAAGTTTCTCTTATGAGCAAAGTTTCTGCTCCAGTTTGTGATTGTATCTGGCTTCTTTTACCCATATTGTGTGAGCTATTGGCCCCATTGGTGTTGGCCCAAGCTCAATTGTATCTAAACATCAGAAATTCTCCTCTTTTGAGCTGAGTTTGTTTGGGTGTGTGTGTGTGTGTGTGTGTGTGTCTGTGTGGAGTGGGCAAGTGGATAGTCTCTCTCCTCTCACTCCATAGGTGTGTTCCCTGTCTCGGCCAGGTGTGTTGTGTAAGCCGAGTGGTGCCCCCTGGTGTGTGTGTGTGTCTTCCCAAGAGTGTGTGTCGGGTCATTATAGAGGCGCTGTGTGTGTTTTCATCCCGCTCACATTCTTTTGGCGCCCCCACGGAGGATCTTCTTCGAGTACCTTCTACTTCAAGCTTTGAGCTTCGAGATTCGGGATTACAGGTTACAGGTTGCAGATTATAGGTTACAGGTACAGGTACAGGTACAGATGCAGGTGATTAACACAGGTACAGGTAGCTGGAGTACAGTGATATACTAGCAGTGATGTCACTTGCAGTTGTTGTGGGTATGCATCACTTGGCGCCTATTTGAGCGCATTGTCTACTGGATTGTACGTTACTTGTGGAAACTGCCATTGTACGCATTTGTGGAGCCATACTTGGTTGTATTTGGCAGTCCCAGCCATTTCTGAGACTTGGTCTGGAAGATAGTCATTTCTGAGACTTGACTATACGCGATTTGCATTATCCTTCGTGTGAGGGTCGATAGCGTGAGGTTTTTATTGAGCTGGGGGATTCTCAAATGTGGAGATCCTTTCGGTGATACAGGTAGCTGGAGCACCCTTTTTGTGACCTCGCCATAGGCTATGTACTAGTGAGTCCTATTTGATGCTCGGGTTCTATTGTTGGCTTTTATGCATACAGATACAGTCTATACTTTGGGTTCTCATTGCTCTATTTCTGGGGAAACTCTGTCGAAATTTTCCCAAGTTATGATGGTTGGTTTTTTGGTATTTTGAGCCATTTATGCTGTTATGCTGCTGAAATTTTGGCAAAATCAGAGGTTGAGTCAGGTGTGCCTTCTTGGGAGCTTCATGGTTGGCTTTAATGGATGATCAAAATGGCCCTCAGTTCACTCCTTTTCATTTAACTCAAAGAATTCAGATTAATGTTCATGTGTCCAGGAAGATCTTTTTCCAGCAGCGCATAGTCTTTATGTTTGGGCCAAGAAGATTGAGAGAGATCCTGGAATGTCCTTTGCCTGTGGTAATTCCAATGATCGACTATGAAAACTCATTTGATGTGCATGTGTTTGTTCTCATCTAAAGCTGAGCTCCATTGAAGTTTCTGGGGATTGGGTAGTGAAAAGTTTTGGGTTCTTGCTCGTGTGTTTGAAGGGGTTCTCTAGCCATGGCTTTCTCTTATCCGGAGTTTCATGGAAGAAGTGATGAAGTTGTGGAGGACTTTCTCGAAAAGATGGAGGTTGCCTGCATTAGCAACCAGATTCATGAACCGGCACAAATGTTACGTCTTCTCCAAATTTGTTTGAAGAGTGATGCACGAGCTTGGTCCAAAGCATTTGAAGAGGAGTTGCGTATGGCTGATCCACCTATAAGATTGAGTTGGGACAATCTAAGGCATGGATTGGAAGTGGAGTTTGTGAAGATAGAAGACCCTGACAAAGTGTGGCAAGAAGTACAGGCTTTAGTGCAAAAGGAAGGTGAGCCAGTAGATGCGTATATACGAAAGTTTTCATTGGCATGGGAGCGGATGTGCAAGGCTTTAGCACCACAGGTACCCCCGCCTGACATGATGAAGAAGGACAGGTTCTTGGCTGGTCTTTGGGAGAATACACGTTGGAGAGTGGAGCTAAAGAAGCCTAGGACATATGAGGATGCACTAGAGGTAGCAAGGAACAAAGAGTGGAAGCTGAGGAAAATGAGCCAGTTAGGGGTGGAGTCTTTGCCCATGAGGTCTGAATTTCAGCCTATAGAGTCTTTACAAGGGCGCATGTCAGGGGTTCATCATGAACTAGTAGTTCCTGCTACTACTCAGGTTATGCCAGCAGTGGTCACTACATCGGTGCAAGATGATGGGCTAAGGCAAGACATGAGGCAAGTGTTTGATTTGATGAAGAATCTCAGCCTAAACATGCTAGGTCAAGTGGGAAATAATCGAGGTCGAGGGCGGTTTGCAAATCAGCCAGGAGGTGAAGAAAGACCTAGGAATGGTGTTGGACAAAGCAATGGTAGGTTTTGGAGGCAGACGCCCACATGTTATAATTGTGGAGAGTTGGGTCACATCAGCCCGCAATGTGATAAGCCACCAAGGATGGGGGGAGACATGTATCCATTGCCAAGACAGGTGCTAACTAGGTCAAATGATTATGGCATCGAAATTAAAGGAGACGAAGGAACCAGTGGACTGACCTTGGAGGAAAAGGGAAAGACAAAAGTGCTAAGTGTAGTCACCTTGGAGAAGGCATCAAAGCTAGAGGATACATTAGTGATGCCTATTGGGAAGAGGACCACAGAGGAAAAGGAAGGAAGAAGTGCCCCAGGTCCTAGTAAGAAGAAAGGAAAGAGCCATGAAGGCGAGGATGTCAAGGCCAAGAGGAAAAGGAGAGCTCGTCGAAAGTTTCATGTTTCAGATTTTCCACTAGGGGATGGGCAATTAAGCTATGACTTGAGGGAGGATCTGACGAGCAGGAAGGCAGATGTTACTTTTGGGCAGCTTATAGAGATGGTGCCTAAGCTAAAGCGACAGTGGAAGAGGATGGTTAACCCAATGGAGAAAGAGCCAGAGAGAGGTTCAGTAAAGGTGTTGGCAATGGATGAGCTACCAGACATTTTTCCAATAGTAGATGTGCGGCATAAAAGGAAAAATTTGGGACAAGGTTATGTGGATGGTGGAGCCCAAATATGCGTCATAACACACTCATGTGTTGAGAAGATGGGTCTCACAGTGGCTTGGGTGTCAGGTTTTTGGATCAGATTGGCAAACCATCAAAAAGTAAAATGCTTGGGTGTTGTAAAGAGCTTATAAGTGGAGGCATATGATGCAAAGGAAGTGGTTGATTTTCATGTGATGCCAGCAGGGTTGAGAGCATATCCTATTATACTGGGCAGACCATGGTTACGTGCAGTGGGAGCTGTCCAAGATTGGTGACATGGTACGATTAGCCTCTATGGAAAGACAGGTACCAAGAAGCTTTATAATATGGACACAAGGAAACGATTAGAGGAGCTTTATGAAGATGAGGATGAGTCTAGTGATGAAGACTCTTCCACGGTGACAGATGAGGACAGTGATAGCACTACCAGCAGTGATGAGGATGCTGATGTTGCATTTCTTTTGATGGATAAAGAAATCCAGGAGTGTGGTTTAGTCGCATTTGCGAATGAAGTTGAAGATGAAAGTGAAGGGCCTTATGAAGTGATTGAAGGGCTGATGCAAACCAAGGTTGAGTTGTCAAAGAAGCAAGAATTAATGACGCAAATGATTAGTGGAGACCTCTCAGCTATGGAGAAGGATATATATTTGCATATGCTGGCTAGTTTTCCTGATTTGTTCATTACTTCATATGAAGAGATCAAAGGGTACAAGGGTGAAGAGATGCATATAGAGCTGGATGAATGTGCTAAGCCAGTGCGGCAAAGGCTAAGAAGGATGGGTCAAGAGCAGATGGAAGCCTTGCGAGAAGAGGTGGACAAGTTGTTGAAGGCAGGGTTCATAGTCCCTGTGGAGACCACAGAATGGGTGAGTCTAGTAGTAGTCAATCCAAAGAAGGATGGGAAGTGGAGGATTTGTGTAGATTTTAAACCCTTAAATGCAGCCACTAAGAAGAACCCATATCCTCTTCCATTCATCGATCAGATCTTGGATTCAGTGGCAGGTTATGAGAGGTACAGTGTGTGTGATGGTTTTTCAGGCTATTTTCAATTGAAGATTGCTCTTAAAGACCGCACAAAGACAACTTTTATTACGCCATGGGGCTGCTATTGCTACACAGTATTGCCATTTGGGTTGTCAAATGGACCTTCCTTCTATCAAGAGAGAGCAAATTGGGTGTTGGAACCATTCATTGGTAGTTGTGTTAAAGCTTTTATGGATGACTTCTGTGTTTATAGCAGTAGGGCTGAACACCATGAGAAGCTGCAGATGGTATTGGCTCGATATGATGAATGTGGAGGACAACTAAATCCAAAGAAATGTCATCTAGCACAGCCAAGGGTGAAGTTATTGGGCCATATGGTGTCAGAAAATGGCATTGAGGCTGATCCAGATAAGGTTAAGTCTATTATTCTTCTTCCATCACCTACGAGTACGAAGCAATTGGCAACCTTTATACACAAAGTGAAGTACATGGCAAGGTTTATTCCATTGTCTTCTCAGATTCTTTATCCATTACAACAAGTGGCAAAGCATGATCCATTGCAATGGGATGACAAGTGTGAAGAAGTGTTTCAAGAGGTGAAAGAGGTGTTAGGGGGGTTGTCAGCCATGCAGGCTCCTGATTGGGAGAAAGTGTTTTATGTAAATCCATCAGTAGGGGATGATGCCATTGGAGCCATGCTATTGCAAAAGGGGAAGGGCAGCCATTATATGAGGCCAGTGTATTGTGCAAGTCGAGTGAAGTTGGTAGCGGAGAGAAAGTTCTCGGAAGTAGAGCTAGTGATGGCCAATGTAATATTTGCTTGTCGACAATTTCGTCATTACTTGCTACCACGGCCTTTTGTTTTCTTGACGAGTTATGCCTTTTTGCCATAGTTAATTAATGGTACTAACATGTCAAATGTGGTGAAGAAATGGGTAATTGAGCTGCAGGAGTTTGAGTTCTCTTTTCTAGTGGAAGATAGTACAAGGGCTACCCTAGCTGATTTGTTGACCTACAAGGAGAATCCCCTTATTGTTAAGGAAGAGGTGGTGAGAAAAGTAGTTGAAGAAGTGCCATAGATCAGCAATGCACATGTGTTGTTCTTTGATGGTTCATACAGAAAGAGCCATGATGCAGCTTCAGGGGGTATAGCACTTTATGATCGAGAGGGGAAGCTAGTATGCAAGAGAGGGTTCAAATTGGATGCTCATAGTAACAATGAGGCTGAATATGCTACATTGGAAGCCGGATTACACATTTGTTTGAAGCATGGGGTTCGAAGGTTGAGCATAAAAGGTGATGCCTTGTTAGTGGTGAAGCAAGTGCTGGGTGTGTGGAAGAGCAAGAACACCTCATTGAAGGAAATGTGCTTCACAATTAAAGGCATGTTAAAAAAGTTTGAAGCATGGAGCATCAGACACATTGAACGTGCTCTAAATGGAGAGGCACATGAAGCAGCTCAAGGCATGATTGGGGAGCTATTCGTGTTGAGGACCACTTTACCTCTTTATCATGGCCGGGAAAGTTTGGCTCAAGAAGAGGAGTTTTTGCTAACAGGAATCATTCCAAAGGAGATTCAGAAGTCTAAGAAGTATGGCTTTGGGCGTAGAGCATACAGGTACAAATTGATTGGTGATTTCTTATACATGAAAGGGGTTGATCTCGTGTTGAGACGTGTACCTTGGCGGGAGGAGCTTTACAGAGTGTTGGAAGAGAATCATGAAGGCGCATGTGGTGGCCATTTTGCTCTAAAGATCACCTTGCATAAGATTTTGCAAGAGGGGTATGTATGGCCTAGTTTGCACAAGGATGTTCACCATTGGTGTAGGTCTTGCAATAGGTGTCAAGCATTTGGGAAGAGAGTGTTGAAGCCAGAGCTAAGAAAAACCATTATGGCGTTTGATGTGTTTGAAAAGTGGGGGATTGATGCAATAGGCCCGTTACCTATCACAAGCAGGTGCAAAAGCTATATTTTGACGGCAGTGGATTATCTTTCTAGATGGGCAGAGGCTATAGCAGTAAAACAGATCACTGCAAAGGATGTGGCAAAATTTGTGTATGATGAAATATGTTGCAAGTTTGGGGTGCCATTAGAGCTACTTTCAGATAAAGGGCCAGGATTTAGAGCTAAACTGCTAGACTTCTTATGCACAAAGATGAAGATTAAGCACCAGCATACCATTCCTTATTACCCACAGTGTAATGGCTTGAATAAAAGATTCAATGGTGAGTTGGTACAAATTCTTTCTAAAGTGACAGAGCACCAAGGAAAGAATTGGGATTTGGAATTGCCTAGTGCATTATGGGCTTACCGTACTTCGGTGAAGACAGGTACAGTGTTTACTCCATTTCATTTGGTGTATGGAAAGGAAGCACTATTTCCTGTGGAGGTAGAGTTACCTGCGGTCAAGATGTTAGAGAAGTTGCTTGGGCCGCCTAGTGATGCATTCAAAGAGAGGCTCTTGCAGTTACAAGAGGTCCAGTTGGATAGGATGAGCGCATTGGAGCATTATGGGCAGATGCAGGATAAGCCTTTGGCAAAGATAAATGAAAGGGTCAAAAGTAAGGGTATCAAGAAACATGACTTGGTTTTGCGCTACAACAGTAAGCTGGACAACACCTTCCAAAAGAAGTTTCAAATTAAGTGGGAAGGCCCTTTCAAGGTAGTAGAGTGTTTTCCAAATGGCACATATCAGCTGGCTAACCTGGATGGTGTTCAACATAAGTCAAGGGTAAATGGATTGCGTCTTAAATTGTATCATGCTAGATTGATGATGGTGGAGCAAGATGAGCTGTCTGTGGAGCAAGCAAAGTTGGTGAAGGATGAGGAGACCTGTGATGCGACGAGTCTCATATCTCTCTTTGCTGTTGCTGATCATGAATGATCTAGCAGGCTAGGGGATGGGCAAATTATGTTAGGAGTTTTTTGGAGCAAGGGATTGCGCATATGTACATGTACATGCATGGTGCATCAAATAAAGGATTGCCCAATTTCCATAGCCAGGTGGTTACATGGGGCCCACGTGTGTACAGGTAGGACAGGGTGTACATAGTGCAGCGATTTTCACTATTATCAGTACTAGTGTGTTTTTTCTACAATAAGGAGGAGTTGGTAGCGCGTAAAAATTCTTGAGGAAGCTATCCGCGGGCCGACGACATGAGGTAAGCAGGTGCGTCAGATGGCATCGAGTGGCGTCAGGAGGCCGAACGGGGTCAATATTTGCACGTGGAAGAATACGAACACAAAGTGGTGTTTTCTTGTGAGAGTTATGCAGAAAGGTCATCATTAGGACCACTTTTTGGGGCCACTTCACGTGGTGGCAAGATGCATTATTGGAAAAAAGCTGAGTGCCAAGTGTGCGAATGATGCAAAAAGGTGACTACTATGCACTGCGAGGTCAGTTTTTGGCCTTTTCGGGGTCCGTTTGAGGTCATCTAAAAGGCCAAGGGTGCCCAACTAAAAAAGCTAAGTGTGGGAACTGAAAAAACAGAGAGAAGACCAGAAAAAACGTGGAGAAGAGAGAAGGAACAGCCGTAGGTGTGTTTTTTGGGTTTTTGGAGCCTGTTTTGGCCGTAAACTGCTCATCCGAGGTCGGATTTGAGCACTTTGACATTGTAGACTAGGGTTTTGGGCCGTTCCGGACGCGATGGCGCTGTCCATTTTGCCATATTCCTTACTCTTTTCCTACTGTTTTTCTGTGTAAGTTTCTCTTATGAGCGAAGTTTCTGCTCCAGTTTTTGATTGTATCTGGCTTCTTTTACCCATATTGTGTGAGCTATTTGCCCCATTGGTGTTGGCTCAAGCTCAATTGTATCTAAACATCAGAAATTCTCCTCTTTTGAGCTGAGTTTTTTTGGGTGTGTGTGTGTGTGTGTGTGTGTCTCTGTGTGGAGTGGGCAAGTGGATAGTCTCTCTCCTCTCACTCCATAGGTGTGTTCCCTGTCTCTGCCAGGTGTGTTGTGTAAGCCGAGTGGTGCCCCCTAGTGTGTGTGTGTGTGTATCTTCCCAAGAGTGTGTGTCGGGTCGTTATAGAGGCGCTGTGTGTGTTTTCATCCCGCTCACAACGTCACACCAAGAACATCTATCAAGAGCTCATACACAAGGATTATCAGTTTGCCCCCTTGAACAAACAGGGAAAAAAACATCGTTTGGAAGCTCGTTGGGCTATGGTCACGAGGAACATTTGGAGACCACAGTGGCCCCACTATATAAAGATTTTGCACACATTTTCATGGACTGCCTGGCCATTAGAGGAATGGCGGGGAAGGTGTGCAAGTGGATACAAATAACGTGGAAGATAGGCTTCTTCAAGAATGATCTGTGTCTAGGGGGGAAGCTTTTTCAAAGTCCTGCCCTTCTTGTTTGTACCCAAATTGTTAGATTTAGCTTCTTTTATACCTGATAACTTCTATTACATTAGATTTATTTTATTCTCTATTTTGATAGTATAATCCACTCACCATTTGTGAGTTTTGCCAAAAAAAAAGGATATTCTCTATATTTACCTGTTTGAAGCAATGAAAATAGGGATTGGAGGCTTTGTGAAGATTACTATTTTGTGTCTCCTTGAGCTATCTTTTTACTCATTTTTCTTTAGTTCAAGATATCTCTAATGTGTTCCTCCTTGCTCCACACCGCTTGATTTGAAAGCTTGGAAATGGCCTATAGAAAGACAATTCTGCTCACCCAAGACTAAAACAATCTACGAAAATTTCTATTCTTCAGAGGTGTGGTTCAAACACCTAAACAGGATCTAGTCCAAAAAGTGGGCTACAAGCAAATGGAGTCAGGTTGTTCGTAACATTTGGAAGGCAATATGTGAAGAGAGAGAAAAGTCTTCCTTCGGAGAGTTCTTTTTGGTCTCACCCCAATCTGGATAAAGCTAAAGCTAGAGGTCTAGCCGAAGGTACCTGTGTCAGATGCAAGCACTCAAATGAATCCCTCATGCACCTATTATGGGGGTGTCCAAAAATTAGAGTCTTCACGAGCACAATCTACAGGAGAGCCTTCACACATTTGGGAACTCCATTCTTTAGACGTGACCTTGCTATGGGCTCCAGACACATTGACAGTATGGATCTTCTGACAAACATCTGTATAGTAAGAGCTACTATATTGAGAGCTATATGGAAGTCCAGAAATGTGTTACTTTTTCAAGATAAGAGTGATCCTCTGGACTCTAATGATGTTTTGGATACATGCTGGTGGAAACTCCTTTGTAGTAGGAACCAGAATGGCAAGCTACACAAGTAAAGTATGTCAAGCTACACAAGTAAAGTATGTCTGGGGAGCTTGCCTCCTTTGATGTATTTTTTCCTAGAAAATCCTATGCAAAGGATATGTGTCAAAGCGGGATTAGAGGGCGGGGGGACTGTCAACTGCAGATACTGCAAGTTGAGGATGAGGGCTCTGGTTGCATGGGGGTGAGAACCGCCAGTTGCATGGGGAGAGAGTGGTACCATCTGGGTGCCATTAGTTTGCATGAGGAAGGTGCCACCAATGCAACAGGAAGTTGAGGTGGTGGTCGGCTGCAGTGGAAAAAAAAAGGAAGGGTGACTTGAGGAGGTTGGGAGCTACATAACTTGATGGGGCAGGAGAAGGATTGCTGAGAAGGGTCGTGAGTAGACCAAGAGAAGCTAAGAGCGGTGGTGAAGGCTGTGTCGAGCAACCACCTGCAGTTGCCAGTGATAAGGGGTGGCCGCCTACAGGAGAAGGACATCAAGGGGAAGCTTGATCTTTGTATGCTACAGAAAGGGCCGTCAAAGGGAATTGCCAAAGAGTGCTACAGAAATTGAGTGTGAGGCTTGCTCTGGAGTAGCTACAGACAAAACACCGTGGGGCATGAGCCGAGCGCAGGAGGTAGAGGATGAGCCAAACGAAGGGAAGGTGTCCATGGCCGGCATCCGGTCACCCACCTACTTCGTCAATTGGTGTTGGCAAAGTTCTCAAAAAAAGACAATCAGGAACTGCTTAATCACATAATCATATGAGCTCGAATTGAATTCGATCATCATCATTATAATCTTCCTATTCTCACTATCGAACTGAATTTTATCACTATCTCTCTCGCCACTTTTGTAAAAGGATTTGGACATAAACACTCTTTGGATTTGTTTTTTTTGGGACAACATGCTGCAACTCGCCACTCTCCTCTCCGCTTGTGCAAATCACCACTTGCTACTCTCTTCCTCCGATTATGCCATCTCTACTATACACACTCTCACAACCAAGCACCCCGTGTGTTCTCGACTACAAGAAAGCCACTCCGATAGCGTAAAGAGCCAAGAATAAAAAACTATGCATGAGGAAGATGACATGGACACTTGGAAATCCTGGAGTTGTCAAATTTGATGCATTATGCACATTGCTGTTGCAAGAGTCACTTTCCGAAAAAAACAGGACAAGACAGCGTGCAGTTGAACAGGCTTTTATTGATGCTCAAAGTACAGGTGGTAACAGTAATGCAACCACTTCTCTTGGTTATTCTACGAGTGGAAAATAACCTGATTCTAATGCTTCTGTTGGCAGAAGCATTACGTCTGGAAATTCTAGTGATAAGGAAAAAAATAATATGCGTTGCCATTATTGTAAAGCTAATGATCACTTGATCAAGCAATGTCTTAAGTTGAAGGCCAAAAAGGCTAAGAAGAAAGAGGGTGGTTCCACTACAATTGTTGAGTCTTCTGTAAAAGGAGACTGTGATGCTGATGTTGATGTAGAATGGGCTTTTAGTGCAGAATGCACTTATAATCATGTTGTCCATGATGCATGCATGTCAGTTGCTGCAGATTCACATGTGTGGTATTTTGACTGTGGTGCTACAAAGCACATTACATCACATCGTGATTTGTTCATCTCTCTCTTGAGTCTGTCCCTCATGGGAATTCAATTACTTGTATCAACAATGCCTCTTATTCGGTTCAGGGAGTTGGAAAGATTGTGCTTACTGCTACAAATGGTAGTTCTTTCACACTTGTTGATGCACTTTATGTACCTCGAATCAAGAGGAATCGCTTGTCTGTATCTGCACTTGCTAGACTTGGATTTGTGGTCAAATTTGTGGATGATAGGTGTACAGTACATGATCTCAGTTTTGCTGATAAAATTTTTGCATCTCGCATTTTATGTCGTGGTTTGTATAAGCTCACTTTGTATGACAAGTGTGGGTAGAGTTTTGCAAATGCAGTTGTTGACTCAAAAACTATTTCAGATGCAAAACTTTGGCATGCATGTTTTGGACATCTGAATTTTGCAAGTTTATTGCGTTTGCAAAAATTTGATATGGTTGCTTCTTTGCTGCCTCTTGAAGCACATGCCAAACATGTACGTGAAGATTGTATTTTGGGTAAGATGCAACGTTCTAAGTTTCCAAAGGATGGTTTAGTTAGGGCCACACGTAGGTTGCAGCTTGTGGATACTGATGTTTGTGGGCCCATGCAAACTCCGTCCTTGGACAATTACCTTTACTTCGTGACTCTTATTGATGATTACTCTAAGCATGCATGGGTGTATCCGATTAAGGCAAATTTTGAAGTATTTATGTGCTTCAAACAATTTTTGGCTATGGCTAAAAATGTCTCAAAATGTATTATGGGCACCCTCCGTTTCCAATCGAGGGGGGAGTATATGTCTCATGAAATTAATGCATTTTGCCTACTCGTGGGATAAAACACCAATGTACAGTGCCTTATACACCTCAACAAAATGGTGTTGCTGAGAGGAAAAACGGGTCACTTACAGAAATGGCACGATGTATGGTCAAAAGTCAAAGTTTGTTGCATTCGTTTTGGCTTGTGGCCATCATGTGTGCCACCTATGTACTAAACAGATAACCTACAAAAGCTTTGCAGTCTATTACTTCATATGGCATGATAGAAAGAGTTCTATTGAGCACATGCGTGTTTTTGGATGTTTTGCATATGCTCTAGTGCCACAAACACAGCGCAAAAAATTGGATGATAAGGCTGTAAAATGTATTTTTGTTGGTTATAGTATTGAAATCAAAGGTTACAGGTTGTATCATCCACAAACAAAGCATATTCTGGTTTCACGGGATGTAGTGTTTGTGGAAGATTCTATTCAGCCCTTGTTGTCATGTACTAGAGACAATAATGTAAGCTCACAGGACATTTATGACACTTTGTTGCCTCTTTTCAGCGCTGGAAGTTTGAATGCAAATTCCAATGAGGCAAGGGTGTTTGAAAATGTTACATATCAGCCTATTACTGATGCAGATGTACATGATGTACTTGATGAGGAAAGGGATGAATATGATTAGGCTTGAGGTATGCCAAAATGGCTAGTGCATACATTGCGTGACCGTAAATTGGATGCATCTTTGTCTAGTTGCACTCATTCAGGATCTTGCCATGCATCTTATGCATCAGATTGTTATGATTTGGCCGTGTCTAGCTTACATGATGTTGAGGAACCTCTGTCTTTTGATGAAGCACATAATTCAAAAAATTGGATGGCTGCCATCATGCAATCAGAATATGATGCACTTATAGAAAATGACACATGGAATTTATGTGGTTTGTCTCCTGGCAAAAAGGCCATTGTTACAAAGTAGGTTTACAAGTTTAAATGCAAGCCGGATGGTGAGATTGATCGCTATAAGGCTCGACTTGTTGCAAAGGGTTATGCACAACAAAAAGGCATATATTATGAAGATAATTTTTCTCCCATTTGTCGTATGGCTACTGTGCGTTTTCTATGTGCATTGGCAGCTCATTTTGATTGGAATGTACATCAATCAGATATTGTTACTGCTTTCTTGAATGGTAACATATTTGAGGAAGTTTATGTAACACAGCCTCGTGGTTTTGTCAAGAAAGGACAAGCGGATAAAGTGTGCAAATGTAACAAAGCTTTGTATGGGTTGAAGCGATCTCCTCATACTTGGTATGAGAAGGCTGACACTCATTTGGTCAAACGAGGCTTTTGTAATAGTCCAATAGAAAGCACATTGTATGTAAAGTGTGAGGGTAATGTACTTTTCATTGTGGTTCTTTAGGTAGATGATTTGTTGATCACTGGACCAAATGAGAGACATAGTGCTAAATTTAAAGCTGATCTGAATGCTAGTTTCAAGATGAAAGATTTTGGGTTGTTGCATCATTACTTGGGCATACAATTTAAGCAATGTGATGGTGGTATTGCCTTGTGTCTGAAAAGTTACTTAGAGACATTTCTATGTAAATTTAGACTTGATCAAGGATTGCAAACATATTGCCACTCCCATGGAAACAAGTTTGAAATTGAGTCTTCATGATGTTGGTGATCCTGTAGATGTCACTCTTTACCAAACTGTTGTTGGATGCCTCATTTACGTATGCAACACGAGACCGGATATTCAATTTGCAGGTTGTCAAGAGGATTTTCCACTACTTGAGTGGCACTTTACATCTTGGCTTGTTTTATCCCAAGGGGGGATCATTGCCGCTAGACTTACATGCTTTTTTGGACTCATATTGGGCTGGTTGTTTTGACACGCGAGTGTCCACAAGTGGTTTTTGTTTCATGCTTAGCAATTCATGTATATCATGGTTGAGCAAGAAGCAACCTATTGTGGCCACTCTCATTTGTGAGGCTGAGTACAACACAGTCTTCACAACTACGGTTGACTGTGTATGGCTCGGACGCCTTATGGCTGATTTGGGTGTTGGACATGGCATTGCCAACACTATCTACACTGACGGTCACAGCGCATTGGCAGTTGTGAGGAACCCAATTTTTTCATGCTCGCACAAAGCACATTGAGGTGCATTACCACTATGTGAGGTAGAGGCTTTCAGCAAGAGAGATCAGCTTGGCTTATGTGCCAACACAAGACAACCTTGTGTATCTTTTCACAAAGGCATTGTCTCGTGCGAAGTTTGAATCTTTCCGCAAAGCTTTGGCTTACTCCCCTTTGTGGACTTATCATGTCCTCATGGCATGGCACTTCCCTTTACTGTATGTGCTAGCTCTTGTTCACCGCATCACTCCAGGGCGGATTTGTTACCATATACATGTGGTAGTGATGTGTGTGAACACACTTAGGACCATCGGGGCATTTTTCCCCTCACTAGGAGGTTTTTTCGCCCGTGCATTGTATTACGCCCATCATTTTAGGGCTATCTATCTTTCCATTGCACACTAAGTAATATACTCTCTGTTGTGCGCCTTGAGCTTCCTTCGTCTTCTCCAAGCTATGTGTGTTTTCTTGCAACCCTAATCCCAATAGAACTTACTTTGGTCATGCATCAAAAAAATCAACATTTCTATCGATATATTGAATTGTATTCGAATTAATAACCAAATGATGAATGACATAACATTCTTAATGATACGTATTTTTGATGTATACCAATAGATTCACAAATTTGTCATTTATTTTTTAACAATAAGCATAAAGACAACACAATGTAAAAGTTTTTGAAAGTATGGATGATATGCCAGTCATAATACGTGCAATCGATGAAAGGTCCCGAGCTTGCGGCAAACAATTCCAGATGATTCCAAGAAATATGGAGGACTTCAGAGTGTTATCCAATTGAAATTTAATGTCATTGTGGAGCTTTGTGTGGAAACATTAATATACCAGACAGACTTGTAAATGGAGTAGATGGTGTGTTGAAAGCCTATACGTCAAATTTAGGAAAAGAGATTATGTGGATTCAATTTGACAATTGCATAGTTGGGCAACAAACGAGGCATGATAACTGGTCTCTGTATAATGAGAACATCTCGTTTCAATGGAAGCCGATACACAGAGTGGCCTAGGAGTTTCAAATTGCAAAAAATATGTTAATTACAATTACTAGGACACAGTTTCATGTGCAGCCAGGAACAACACGTACTATCCATAGGTCTCAAGGATTAACTCTTTATAGTGCAAAACCTCAAGCTGTGGAAAGAGGTGAAAGATAGCTCGAAGTAGATGGCAGCTAAAGCTCAGAAGGCTACACAAAGGTCACCACCAAAATCTCCTCCAAAGAGGTAGATTCTACCAGAAAGTACAATGGATCTCTTAAGATGAAATGCTACCCAGATGAATGCAGATAATGCTCAACAGTTGCAAGCAAAAGGTGCAGTAACACAGCCAACCATGCAACCTCGACTGAAGCAGGTGGTCAAAGCAAAGAAGATGTTGAAAAAGCTCAACCCAAGGATACCGCCATTGTAAGAGCAGTCAATACAGAAAGCAATTTTGAGAAGATCAAGTGCAACATTAATGGTGAACATGTAGAAAAGTTGTCAAGCAAAGTAAAACTAGATTTTCAGCTAGACAAGAACCTCGTGTCTTTTTGCACTTGGAAAAAAATGTGGCCAACCACAACTGGAAGATGCTCCATAATTCATTGACATGTATGGACACGAACAAGAAGAATGTTGGGGAATCATTTCCCCCGCCACTCGAATAGGTTTACAGACCCTCATAACTCAATTCCATGTGGTAGCAACAAAAGGTGTACCAGATGACATTACATTGGGAATGGCACTGGCCCAAAAGGTTCTAGTTACATGTGGGGCCCTAAAGGCCTTGGGCGCACGAACATTGCATATTTTTACCATAGGTATATAAGGCAGTGTGTAAATGGAATTAGGATTCTCAACCTCATTTGTTGAGACCACTCTTAGTGGTAGCTCATGAGGTGTGTGGCTATGGAGTCCTTGAGCTTCTCCTTGCTCACATGACTTGATTAACATTAATCAATGCTTAATTGTCTTTTACTATACCTCTCTCTTACTCTATAATTGTCTATGATGCTTTGATTAGCCAGATCATAACTAATTAGTGGTTAATCCTAATTTAATCTTACATGGTTGCTCTCTATTCTTTGTGTGTGCATGTAGGTTTGATTGGAGTGCGGATGCTGAATAGATCTATGTGTATGCGCTTGTGATTAGTGTGTTGCATGATGGAATTAGTGATGTGTGTGTCGTTGCAATCATTAGTGTGTGTGATTGGGTTGATTAGAGGTGAAGAGAAGTGGATTTGGAGATGGCCAATCCTTGTGTCTTAGCTCCTCCATAGGCTAAGAAGCCCACTTTGTAGAGTCACCGTTCATGTTCCCATGATTGGCTCACCAATCCAATGAGGGTTTCCATGCCCGAGCCAGATGGCTCATCACTCTAGATTGACAATTATTGTTGGTCATTGGAGCTATGCTACAACGATACCCCCAGCAGTCAGTTGTATACCTAGTCAAGTTAAGAGGAAAGTGAGCTACAAACCGTTTCTAAGGTTGATTAGAGACTTGTCCCATCTAGAGGCTCTACCAGCTACAAGACATACTTGTTCTACTAAAGAGATGCCACACACAAGAAGGTGCAATGCTTATAGAGCATGGGGATGCGCTGCTGCATCTACAAGAATTCTGCATTTAGGCAATACTTGTAGCGCTTCAAGTGCACCAATGCTAAGTAGTAAAAGGTGAGTGGTTACAGAGTATGAAGCCTAACATAGAGCCTAGGATGTTGCTGGGAGAACGTTATACATGGAGTCGTGTATTAAACAGTTAAAAGGGCATAATAGATGCCGACTTGTTGGGCATTGGTTTCTTGCACTGGAGGTGTTGCAAGCCCTTGGTCTGATGAGGCTCTTACACATTGCCATTTGGTTTGGTCAAATAATGGCAGCTAATTATTCTTGTGGTAAATTTTGAATGTACGAAGCTAGCAAAACGAAGAGACTTTGGCAAGAATGATTCCAACTTGGATATGGTGGAGAGTGCAAGAAGACTGTGTGTAATTTTTGAAATGCCATGCCTTGAAAGCAGGCCAAAAAATTGTAGTGCACCCTTACCCTCCTAGGGAATGGAAATTTTCAAGAGCGCCCGTCCCATGGGAAGCGTTGTCTAGCATTTTGACCTTCAAAATGAAGGGAAAATTTTTCCTTGCCCTTTTGACGATCAAATCTTTAACAAAATCAAGTTTTGCTACAAATGCATTTTAACCAACCAAAAATATGCGTCTTAGAACAATCGTAACTTGTAAAGAAAACTCTAAAGTACAATCAACAAGGGTGCACTTTGAAAACATTATGAAGCAATTTTAGAAATCATTTCAACAAATTCAAGTGAACTACAACCTTCACTACAACATACACAATGAGCAAGAGAAGTAGTAAGTTGTAACTAGAACATGCAAATGCTTGGAACTTGAAATGTCCTACAATGCAGCTGCAATGATGGCATCATATATCTCGATTTTCATTGGACCCACCCTTTTTTGGAATTTTAACTATGAAAAGTCTCCTCCCAAACCTTTGATTGCTGAGATCATGAAGTTACTACTATGGCTATTCTCTCCACGAAGCCATGTCAGATAGTTTTATGCAATGTTGATTTGTTAGCACAGAAGACGGCATCACGATTCACAGCTATTTGTTGACTATTGGCCCCGCCTTACTTATGAACCTTATCATCCGTATATAGAAATTCATAAGTCTATGCACTGCAACTTTCAAGTTCTAAGTAGTATTTGTCCATTACAAATCCATGGTTCATTATCTGATGAATAGCACTGAGTCACCTGCTACAAACACACTCCATCTTGTTGTAAGAAGATGCCTGTTGAATTTAGAAAGGTCACCTCAAAAACAAAACCATAACTTGATAAACTCTATTGTAGAAGTTGAGGGAATCTCCATGCCACAAACCTTGATCGATGTGTTGAAAAGTCCGTTCACACAAGTCCTTGGTCCAAATCTCCACTCCATTCAGAACATAAAGGGAATACAAAGATGATATAAACATGTACATTGAGAGACCACAATGAGAAAGGCACATGGCTCAATGTAAAGATTTTTTCTTTGTTGCCTCAATACTCGGCAAAAGTCACATACCAAAATGAGCAGGTAAGTAAAAAATGTGTTGATTTTGCTTAACATAAGGGCACCTATATAAACAGATATAGTTTATTAGAAAGATGGAAATTTTCCAATTGACAGGGAGAGTTGTGGGCAGCGATATAAATAAATATAGTTTATTAGAAAGATGGAAATTTTCCAATTGACAGGGGGAGTTGTGGGCAAAACAATCAATAGATTTCTCAATGACTTCCATAGAAAAGCTATTTCAAATAACATAACCATCTTACCATTGAAATAATATGGGGATATTGATTTTCTTCTAGCTATAATGCTTGCACAAAAGTATGATGTGGTATCCAAGCCAAACAATCATGCCCTAAATTTTGACAACACAAACTTGGTAAATCAGACTGCAATATTGATGTATAAATACAGGTTGCAAAATGCCATTAAATTGAGCACCTCCAAAAAGCTAATGACTCTCTTGGAAGCTTCTTGAATTTCCCTTAAACCACAAACCTGCATTCCATGCTAGTCTCCACATTCCATCACACCTGCACGAGATGCCTTCCCATCACCCACAACTCACCACTAGAGTCTGACTCACGGCTGAAAAGTTGCCAGTGTTTCAACTTTCAGCCTTCATGTTAACTTTGCACTACGTAATTCGAATGCCCTTTGCCCACTACCAGTGTGTTAAACATTTCCCTACAAAGGGATACTTTATTTAACTTTTGAGTTTTAAGGTGCATGCATGCCCATGCTTTAAAAATTGACCCACAAAGGAATACTTCATTTTCAAAGTACATGCCTGAACAACCTTTAAAATGGGATGGCTCTCAAAGTCAATGGCACATGCCCTAGGCCCTTAGGTACAACTCAATCTCTGTAGAGCACAAGGCCTCAGGCCTCCTCGCATGGGGGCTTCTATGACCATGCCTGCATTGAATCTTAGACCTTCTCTTCGTCCACTACTCCAGCTATTGTTCCATTGCGTCCTCCTGTGACCTCATCTAGTGAGTCGAACAAGGGGGATAAATGGCCTCGTGTGACGATACCAGTGTGGGACGAGACCACAATATAGACCTTGCTTAAACACTACGAAGAGCAATGATCTCATGTGAACAAAGGAAATTTGAGACCGAAAGACTGGGAGGAAGTTACATTGCAATTAAACAATGAGGTCACTGGCACCTTTACACCAGAGCAGTTCAGGAACCGCATAGACACTCTTAGAAAATAATATAAAAAAGAAAAGTCATAAACAACAACCACTGGGGGGGGGGGGGGGGGGGGGGGGGGGGTAAGGTCCACATGGGAATACTTCGAGGTGATTAACACTTTGTGGTCATCCACTCCACGATATGTGGGTATTTCGGGAGCTTTTGATAATGCTAGCTCGCAAAGAATTCATGCAGGGAGTCAGGGCACTCAAGAGGGAGATGGCTGCAATGATGGAGAGGATGAGGGGGAGGGAGAGATTGGGGGGAGTCGAGGGCGAGGGTGGAGGCGAGGGTGAGACTATTGTAGAGGAGACTGCAAGTGTGGCTGGCGCAGTGGATGCGGGGGATGCAGCACGGATTTCTTAGCTCCAAGACCTTCTAGAAGTTAAAGCGTAAAAAGTGAAAGAGCCCAAACGCACATCGCTAGGATCTATTGCCAAAGTGCTCAGGGAGGGGATGAAAGGGATGGCCCAAACAATGAAAGACTGCAAGAAGGAGCGGGTTGCCCAAGAGGAAAGACTGTTGAAGCTGATGATGGATGAGGAGGCTCGATGAATGGAGGTGTACATAAAATTTCAACTGGACCTCACAAAGATTGTCACCAAACCTGTAAAGCCTAGGGGTGACTAGAGCCTAGAATCCACCTCCCAACCTCCCACTATATAGGCTTTGCTCCTAGCCCTTTGCCCTAGCTGGATTCCCTTTCCACATTGCCTAGTCCGGCCCTTGGCCTAGTCCGTGACTCCCTGGCCTTGCCCTTGTCCTGACATTACTCCCCCCTTAAGGAAGAGTTTTCGTCCTTGAAAACAAAAGTGGGAAACTTATTCTTAAGAATACTAATGTTTTCCCAAGTAGCACCTTCCTCAGGTCGATCTTTCCACTTGATTAAAGCTTGTCGATGTACATGATGACGCGTACGTAAATCATGACAGTCGAGAATTCATTCAGATTCATGATGTAAGGTTCTCTAGTCCTTCCAACTTGAGAATAACATCCCGATAGTGAGATATTTAAGTAATGATGGGTATTGGCGCATGGAACACGTGTTCCAAGCCGTCCAATTTTGATATGCCTCATTTATAGGCAAGAATTCTTCCGAAACACAGCCTCAAAGGTTGCCCAACTCTGTGGTATGATATTCTTCTCCTTGAGAGACATCCACCACTTGTAGGCCTTGACT
This sequence comes from Adiantum capillus-veneris, assembly GCF_014529385.1. Taxonomy (NCBI): domain Eukaryota; kingdom Viridiplantae; phylum Streptophyta; class Polypodiopsida; order Polypodiales; family Pteridaceae; genus Adiantum; species Adiantum capillus-veneris. Next base: position 27,281,363 of record NC_140935.1, read on the forward strand.
TCCAGAGTAAAACTTTTTTCCAGTGCTTTGACTGCGTCCTTACTGCGATCTCGATCTTCTCCCTTAAAAGTCGGTGGTTTGGTGTTTTTCAACAACTCATCCACCTCCTTTGCAGTGAGAGTGTGCAGAGAATCTGGAGATGGACATGTCCATGATCAGAAGGGTCCTGCCCGTGAGTAGCGGTTTGCTCATGCATGTGTGTGGCAATAGGGCCCTTGGCCTGCTGCTTTGTAAGTTGTATCACTAATGTATATAATTTAGTGACGTTTTCATTTAAAGATGCAAAAATTCCTTCCATGACTAATATGCGTGTCTGAACTGACGAAATTCTTGAATATCAAGCAATTCATATGCGTCATCACCCGCCATAGCGTCACGGGCACTCTCCATGAGAGCATCCGGCCGCGAGCCATCACGGGCAGGATTAGCGTACGATGCTCGAAATCAAAAGTCATATTGATATTTGAATCCATGGTGACACAATGCAATGGAAGGAATAGCAAGAAAAATACCTCAAGTCGAAAAATAATATCGTCGTTGTATGATGCACCGCAATACGTAATTAGCCGTGCTAATTACGTTCGTGTTCCAAGGTTGAAGCGACCGGTGATTTGGTTGGTAGTCCAAGCTTGTTAATTCGCCCGTTCAAGGGTACCGAGTGGCTTTGATGGAATCGGCTTAAGGTGTCAAGGACGTATTGATTTCGGACACCAAGGGGGTAATCAAATTTTTTTTGAGTTTAAGCTTGTCTGTAGCAAACGGGTTCCCTTTTGGAGTGCCTTCGTCCTGGTTGCACCCTCAAGTGAGTTCAATGGCGTGCTTGTGGGGTATTCTTTGCATGTCACGTGGGCATGCCCCCTTAGCCAAAAAAAAACGTCAACCTTTGGACCTAGGGCAAGCCCTTATGTGAAAAGGAATCGCCTACTTATGGCGATGGCGCTGCAGGCCGCGCTGGCTCGTCAAAGAAGATCGTAGCACCCCATGTGATGCTCCACCGGGGTCGTTGAAGGAATGTATATTGCTCGCAGGGGTGGCGCGTTGGATGAGCTGAATAGCGCCCGCAAAGGGAGGAGGTCGAGCTCTGCTCCCTCCCTCGGCCAAGCCCGGCTGCACACGCCCGTGTGGTGCATTTTTTTATGTGGCTTAGCAGGTGGCCATGCCCACCTCCAACTTCCTTCTTCTCAAAGATTGCATATGCATGCTAAAAAAGCAGTGGTCCACGACCCACCCCTCTTGCCTCTTATCAATTATTTGGGATGGGAGATTCTACCATTAGGAAGTACACCAACCTTATCATTAGAGCACTCACAACTCAAGAGATGCTTGTTCAGACCCACTTAGAGACGCCTTCGGGAAGGTGATTAGCAAAGATTATAAAAGATTTTCAGGACATTACGGACCTACCGAACATGTGTGGTGCAGTTGATGGCACTCACATAAAGCTTGCACGCAAGCCTCAGGGCAAATTTTTTCCTGCACAATATGTTAGTCTCCATGGATTCCACAACATTCTTCTTCAGGGCATTGTTGACTCCAAAAACATATTTTGGAAGGTGGCTTGTAGTGCACTAGGAGGCACACACAACTCCACAGTCTTCAAGGGGTCTACAATGTATGCTCAAATGAAGCAGAACGAGGTTTTGAATGCCTCTTCTGGAAGTGAGCAGCTTGAGAGTGAGGCCGTATATTGTGGGGGATTCAACATATAAGCCAACGAGTTTTCTTCTCAAAGCTTATAAATGCAAATGTGGGCAATACTTGCCACAAAAGAATGTTTTTGATAGACACATTGCGAAGGGTAGGGTTAAGGTTGAGAATGCCTTTGGTATATTGAAAAATCAATGGTGCATTCTCAATGATCTCAATGTAAATCTTCCCTTTGCTCCCTTGGTTATTAGTTCTTGCTGTGTATTACACAATTTTGTGCAATTGAAGGGTGAACCGGAGCCTTTGGAGCAAATCGACGCACACCCCAATGCGGAGGAGGCCTTGAGGTGGCATGGGATGACGCGTCAACGTGCAATAGGCCTAAGAATGCGCACGACACTATATATAGATTTCAATAGGGGAATCGTGCAAAATTGAGAGTGCGAATCTTAACGTGTGCATTGATTGGACGAATCAAACTGACTTGTTTTTTTGTGTTTTGTGCAAGAATGGTTGGATCTGACGGTACGCTTTTTTATTTTTGCATTGTTGAATGTTTCTACATGTATGCATACTGTATCATTTTCTTGTTTCATATGCTTGCTTTGCATGTTCTATTGCCTCATGTGTTTCTTTGTTTGTTTGTGTGTGCTGTTTGATTGACTTATGCTTGCATGCCATTTTAAAAAAAAAAGCATTCTATCCTTGAAAGGCTTGGGCAACCTTCGAGGAGAACGTGTGCATGGCCTGTGGAGGGGCTGGGTTCGAATCCCAGGTGACTTTGATCGAGTGGATCTCCTTCCGTAGCAGGTGTCTACGCAACTACAAAAAAAACAAGGTGAGGACTCACGATGGCCTGTTTTGAAGGTAAGGGGGAGGAAAGATTTATGGAAAGTAGGTCTTAATTAGCGTTGCAGTTGTATCGTTTCAATAAAATTGTATTGTCCATATACACACACAATTACAAACTAGCGGTTCTAGAACGGCTTACTGGTCTATTTGACCCCCACCATTGTCTTCAACGATGGATTATGCTATAAATGCCCTACGTAATGTCTTGTTACTTAAGGACTTCTTTTTTAATGCCTTCGTAAAAAAAGGTAGGTTTAATAAACATAAGTACATAAATATATGTGTGTGTATATATATTTATGTATGTATGTATATGTATGCATGTATAGAATTTACTAGAATTATGTAAGGTGAAGCTTCGTTTTAGCATTCTAAAGAATAGAATGCAAGAGAAGTCAAGCCATGTGAGGATGAGAAATGAAAGGTGAAATAAAAAGATCCATTTAATATTATAAAATTTAAATAATATTTAAGATAAGTCTCAATGAGGCTATTTTTTTATTTTCTTCTAGTCGGTACCCGCTACTCGCAAATGGCTTATATATTATGAAGGGGCCCCAATAATAAGGTAAATGGTGCACATTGCACATCAGTATTTTGAAACAAAATAAAACAAAAAGGAAGTAAAATAAAAAGACACATTAAAAATCAACACAAAAGAATATTTTAATGCTTTCAAATAAGCATAAAAAATAATTAAACAATTTAGTGAATTGAATTTTTTTTTTAATCCTCAAATGAGAGAATCGTTTATCACTATCTCAATGTTTGAGAAAGGTGTGTATGAGCTTAGGCTTAAGCTGATTGAAATTTGAGATTAGTCGGTTGCAAAGGATGGTAAAGGGGAGAAAACCCGATAGAATATACTAGAAAATAGTTCGAATATTTTATAAATTTAAAATTTTCTACTAATATTTTCAATTTGTATTTGTATAAGGAGAAAACTTGCCGCTTAGACAAAAAGACTTTCTCGAAGACTGCGTCATACGATCAAACTCCTATGAATATTTTGTTTAACGTTTTCATCTCTAAATTCATTTTCAAGCATACAAACAAAGTAAATAATGCCTTGGAGAATACCTTTCTATTCCAAAGTTTTAGCTTTCTATTCACAGGACTTTTAAATCCCTTAGGACACTTGTCTCTCAAAGGTGTAAAAGAACAATTGAAGGGACAACAAAGTTATTTTACAAAGATCCTTGCCATGTGGCGCTCATCCAGCCAAAGAATCCGCGGCCTCGATGTTGCAACGACCTTGCACAATGAACCCTATGGCCTTCCACAAGCCAAAAAAGAAACTCATGTAAATAATTTTTAGGGAGACTAAGGGTTTATTGATTCTATCAGGCCACTAACCATGTGCTCAAAGCTCCTGACGACCGGCCACCAATTGAGCGCCGACCGGCTATCATGTGCTCAAAACCGCTGGTCGGGCATAGTATATTCTTGGAATAAAGGAGCCACCACACGGCGGCCATCCAGCCTCATCCTAAGGCTTCAGCCAGCCCATCATCAAATCGTGGCTGCAGAGATGCCGTCCGGCATTGTGCTAGAGTGAGGGCCCATCTGCGCAACCTGCGCCTCTGGCTTTCGTTCCAGTTCCTCTTCCTATTGCGGGGCTTGCACAAAACGCCTCTGAGTTGAAATAGCGGGCGCAGCGTAGTGGTGCTAAAAACACGCAATCGAAAATGAGACACGGAGCCGCTAATCAAGAGAGCGAGCACGATTTGGAAACAAACTGGAGAGAGGGTCTGACGCAGGACTCTCGCAACAGGATTGTGAGCAGAATGTCTCTCTCTCTCTCTCTCTCTCTCTCTCTCACACACACACACACACACACACACACACTCACGCTCTCTCTCTCGCTCTCTCTCACACACACACACACAGAGCATCTATGATTTGTTGCAAGAGATATATTTCAATGAACTCTTGTTTCTCTGCTTATCTTGTACCCTGCATTTACTTGGACAGACTTTGAGGAGTAAGTAGAGCTCCTAGCTGAGTGATTCTATATTCTTTCAACATGGTTTGCCTATGCTAATGGAAGTTTCAATTTAGACCCCATAGTGGTTCTCAATGGAGGTGCGACAGTCCTATTATATGCCATAAAAACCAGTTTTGTGCTCAAACAGTCCCTTGTAAAAACGAGGCTAAACAAAATCCGTTTTTGTTTCAAAACCCAAGAGAATTCCAATCTTCTTTATTGAAATGCCTTTGGCTTGTTCTGTCAAAGCCCTAATCTAGATGTGATTGGAGTATGAATGGATTAACTCTTAGAGCCAATATTTGAAATGAAGATGCGCTATCCGATCTACCACTCGAGTTGTCATCGATATAATACCCTGGCTATCATAACTCTATTCATGGTGAAAGGTAATATGTCCTCCTCCTCTCTTCATATGTGCACACGTGAGTGTGTTCGTGTGTTTTAGAGGTGAGTCGCCCTAGGATCAGCGTGATTATTTGCAAGCAATGTAGCACCGGGTCACACCCTAAGGAAGGTGGAACCTCATCACAAAACATGCAGAAAAATATTTCTGAACTCGTTATTTCCATTGGTTGCCTTTCCCTACGAATAAGGAGACGAGTCGCTCACCTAAAAAATAGCTTATAACTTTGAGGGCTAGCAGTGGTAGAAAAATCAGTCGCTCTACACAGTTGAGATTTTGGCTTTTTTTATTTTAGGCAAAACACTTCCCCCACTCCCCCCACTTGCCAAGGGTGCAACCCAACTCTTACTAGATACATCTACATATTTATGTACAATGAATTGGAGAGGAGGAGATGTGCACTAGCGTGTTCATGTCTATATATCATGTGCACACACATACAGTCATATGCATATGTAGTTTAGAGCAGTTAACATGTCACAAACAATAGTTTTGTTGTTTCCTTGCCTTAGAATGAAATGATTCAGTTTTAAGTGACTGTGTCGTGGAGGCCTGTGTATATAATCCCAGAGAATTTCAATCTTCTTGTTTAGAGTACTGAAATACATTTTGGGTTGTTTTAACTTTCATGAAATTGCGAAGGTCCATGTGAATGGATTGACTTTGAGAACAAGTATTTAAACTGAAATTGTGCTATGCAGAACAAGTATTTGAGAACAAGTATATAGAAATTCATAAGTCTATGCACTGCAACTTTCAAGTTCTAAGTAGTATTTGTCCATTACAAATCCATGGCTCATTATCTGATGAATAGCACTGAGTCACCTGCTACAAGACGCTTAGCACTCACAAACACACTCCATCTTGTTGTAAGAAGAAGACTCTTCTAATGGATCCGGCCTGTGTGAATTTAGAAAGGTCATCTCATAAACAAAACCATAACTTGATAAACGCTATTGTAGAAGTCGAGTGAATCTCCATGCCACAAACCTTGATGGACATGTCGAAAAGTCCGCACATGGTCACACAAGTCCTTGGTCCAAATCTCCACTCCATTCAGAACATAAAGGGAAATACAAAGATGATATAAGCATGTACATTGAGAGACCACAATGAGAAGGGCACCTGGCTCAATGTAAAGACAAATTTTTTGTTGCCTCAATACTCGGCAAAAGTCACATACCAAAATGAGCAGGTAAGTAAAAAATGTGTTGATTTTGCTTAACATAAGGGCATCAATATAAATAAATATAATTCCATGCTAGTCTCCACATTCAATCACGCCTGCACGAGATGCCTTGCCATCGCCCACAAGTCACCACTAGAGTCCGACTCAGGGCTGAAAAGTTGCCAGCATTTCAACTTTCAGCCTTCAGGTTAACTTTGCACTGTGTAATTTGACTTCCCTTTGCCCACTACCAGTGCGTTTTCAGCAGTGGCACCAAAATCCAATCGTGGCCGGAAATCTACCATTCGTGTGGACCCCATTACTGAGGAGTCAGGAAGAGAGTCTGACCCCAAGCAAGAGAAAATGACTGACACTGAAGCTCGGGAGGAGCATTGTCAGGCTGATGAGGCGCAGGACTCACAGCACTCCAGTCATTCTCGATGCCGACGAGTAGAACGGGAAGTACGAAAGGAAAAGAATTCCAAGAGTTCTCAGTCTCGCCAGAGAGATGAGAATATTAAGGGCAGAAAGGGAAGTCACCGTACTTCTAGCAGACAAAACAGAGAAGATACTGATATTGAGACAGAGACAGAGATTGATTGGGATGCTGACACTGACAATTGCAAGAAGGCTCCCAAGCGTCATTCTGAAGCCAAGACGAGAAGTGGTGGGATCAGTAGTAATCGAAATGATTACACAGCTTCCCTGAAGATTTACTTTCCCATATTCAAAGGAGGGAAAAAGGATGATCCAAATGTTCACATACAAGCTTTCGAGCAGTATGCTGAACTAAAAAACATTGATGAAGATGATTGGGGGGAATATTTTTCACAAACCTTGAAGGAGGCAGCGAGGAAATGGTATTACCATTACCCTGCATGCCAGCTAAGATCATATAACAAATTACTTAAGGCCTTCAGGTTGGAATATTCCGACAATCGAGGGGACGAGGATATTCTCTGTGAACTGGATCAGATCAAACAGAGGAATTTGTCAGTCCGCAGCTATGTAGAAAAGATAAAAGAACTGACCAAGTAGTTGCAAGAACCGCCGTCTAAGAAGAGATTGAGGGCATGGTTTCTGAATGGGTTCAAAAGCAAGAAGCTTAGGGAACAAGAAGTACCGGCCCCTACAAACAAATTCAATGATCTGGTCCAAAGAGCATTAAAGCTGGAACAGCAGGCTAAGAAAGAGAAGAGCCACAAGAAGCGAAGGATCAGTAGCAGTAGCTCGACTACTGAAGCCTTTGATTCCAGTGCAACATCCAGCAGCTCTAATGGACGAACAAAGGAAAAATCAAAGAAGGGATCATGGACCAGGAAGATTGAAGAAATGGCTAGGCAGATTGCAGAAATCAGCCACACACGACAACCGGTCCGAAAGATGGAGACTTGGTGTTCAAGATGTAAATCCAAGGACCACACCTCCACTGAATGTCCACAATGTACCTACTGCAAGGCCTTTGGTCACCTATGGAATAATTGTGGCATCAGAATTCACCAGTTTAAGAAAGGAAAGGATCTATTAGTGGTTGCCTACACTGAACCAGTGAAGGTAGAACCAATCAAAGTAGCTCAAGAGGAAAGACCAGGTACCAGTGGTATTGGTCAAGGACGTGGCAGATACCAACCAGGAATGGGCAGAGGAAGAGGAAGAGGCAACTTCTAGACCAGGAGCATGAATTGTTATACCTGTGGGAAGTATAGTCATTTTGCATCCCAATGTCCAGATGCACCGGTAACGACTGCTACTGAGGTTAAGGCACCAGAGCCAGTCCTAGTCAGGGTGGTTACGAGGAGCAAGGGAGTGATTATTGAAGAAATTCCAGACATTTCAGAAGTACCAGTCAATCCTAACAGCAGCAACTGGGCTCAACAAAGGGAAGTTTGGAAGGCCAAAGGTAAAGAAAAGGTGGTAGACGAGTGGCAAGTGCAGCGTGAACTAGCATCTAAAATCATAGAGGATTTAGCTAAGAAGCTACTAGAGCAGCCAGAAAGTTTCGAAGCTAGAGTCATTCAGAAGATACCAGCTCAATCGACTGATAAAGATCAGTCAGTACCGGCCATGACAGAGACCATGCTGGCTGTAGTACATGGACTAGCTGATGAAATGGGAGTGGAAGGAAAGAGTAGAAGTACTGCTAAAGAAGAATGGCTGTGTGAAGACACCAATTCTTCAAGCTGAGACAATAAGTCTAACCAAGAGCGAGAGGAAATTCATGTGAAAATTTGTGATAGAATCCAGAAGCTGACTGTAGAGCTAGAGGATATAAGAAAGACTTTGCCTGAGGTGGCCAACTTTATCAGACAACGTAGGAAGACTGAGGCAGAGGCCAGAACAATGGACCTGACGGTTGTCCGGGATGATGAAGTTCCACTTATTCAGGTAGACTACAAGGTTTGGAAGCAGTGGGAACCTCTCTCAAGCGTCATACTGGATGGAGGAGCAGGAGTCAACATAATGGGAGCCCATCTTCAGCAAAGAATGTGTATCACTAACATGAAACCAGCACCATTCAAAGTAAGAATGGCAGATCATCGAGTCGTACAGGTGACGGGAATGATTAAAAACATGCAGATAAGAGTTGGGAGGGAGAAATTTAAAACCAGTTTCCTAGTCTTGGATGTGCAAGGAGCATATGGAATTGTACTAGGCCGCCCATGGTTAAGAACAGCACATGCTGTCCATGATTACGCAAACCAAACTTTGACCATAGAAGGGGCCAGTGGCAGAATCAAAATCCAGACCAACAACACCAGGAGCTGGAAAAAGGAACTAAGACCGAAGGAGTTGTGTCAGAAATACAAAGCCAAGAAAATTGAGCGAATGCTAGCAGCTATGAACATATTTCCTTTGGCAGAAATTGATTTGAATGCAGTCCTGTTGAACAAAGAGCAAGCTGACAAGCAGAAGAGACAATTCCTTGATCATTTTACTGAAGTCAATGCAGGGGAAAGAACAGTTCAGCTAACTAGAAGAATGGAGGAACTAGCTGATACTGGTGTAATGGAAGAACCAGTATGTTCTGAAGAGTACCCACTGGATCAGAATAATGATTCAAAAATGAATGGACCTTCTTGGGACTACGCTGAAGAATCGACCAAACGAAAAGGAGGCAAACCAAACTGGTTGCTTCCAGACAATCAAGAAGTAGAGGAGTGGAACCTGGTATCAGAGGAAAATCCCAAAATGATCAAAGTCAACAAGCACCTCAAACCGGCAATGAAGGAAAAGCCACGAAAAATGTTCCAGGACTATAAAGATGTGTTTGCTTGGGAGCATACAGATTTGAAGGGAGTAGATCCTGAAGTTTGTCAGCACCGAATACCACTAAAACCGGATGCTAGGCCAGTCAGATTGCAAAGATACCGGATGAACCCCAATTATGCAAAGAAGGTCAAGGAGGAGATTGATAATCTTCTCAAGGCTGGGTTCATTACGAAAGTGGCAAGCAGTGATTGGTTATTTCCCATAGTCGTCGTTCCTAAGAAGAATGGGAAATTAAGAGTTTGTGTCGACTATAGGAAACTAAATGCCCAAACCATTAAGGATCCATTTCCCTTACCTTTTACTGATATGTTGCTTGATGAGATCGCAGGATATGAGATGTATAGATTCATGGATGGTTATAGCGGCTATACTAGTTACAGATTGCTCCCAAAGATAGGGCCAAGACCACTTTCATCACTGAGTGGGGAGCATTCATGTACTTGTGATGCCTTTTGGCCTGTGCAATGCACCAGCTACCTATCAGCGGTGTATGATGGAGATGTTTAATGAATTTCTTCATCGATTCCTCTCCATTTTCATGGATGAATTCACTGTCTATTTGAATGAGGAACAACACCTTCTATTCCTAGAGATGGTTTTTAAACGCTGTCAGGAGAAAAGGATTTGTTTGAATCCATTCAAATCTGTATTTCTGGTCTAGAAGGGACAGCTACTGGGACATGTGGTTTCCCGCAATGGAATAGAAATGGCCAATGACAAAATACAATGTGTCCAACAAGCTAAAGCACCCAAAACTGCTTCAGAATTGAGTTCTTTCTTGGGGTATGTGAATTTCTATAGAAGATTTGTACACAAGTTTGCTTCTCAAGCAGTACCACTATATGAGCTTACAAAGAAGACCAGTAAGTTCAACTGGACTGCTGAGTGTGAGGAGAGTTTCCAGAATTTGAAAAAAGCCATTACCAGTAAACCAGTCCTTAGGCAGCCGAATTGGGATATTATTTTTCATGTACATGTAGATGCTTCAGGATTGGCAATGGGGGAAATATTAGCTCAGCCAGATGGCAGAACAAACTATCCGGTCTATTTTACTAGTCGCAGATTCAGTCAGGCTGAACAAGGCTATACGACTACTGAGAGAGAAGCTCTCGGAATGGTTTTTAGCGCTACGAAGTTCAGGCATTATCTATTGGGGAAGTTATTCCATTTTTATGTGGATCATCAAGCTCTTCTGTTTCTGATTAACAAAGTTATTATTCAAGGCAGGCTGATAAGATGGACGATGTTCCTTATCTAAAAATTATGGTTTGTGACATTGAATTAAGTTTGAACTTTGTTCAATAGAAGTACTTTGCTAAATGAATCAATGATGCATCAATTATGATTCATGAAACTAGTGGCTGTGTTTTAGTTTTCATCAATATTGAACATCTCTTTGATCGTGCTCGCTTGAAGTCGCTTCTAAGCAGTGAGCAGTGAGCACGTCTCTCTCTCTCTCTCTCTCTCTCTCTCTCTCTCTCTCTCTCTCTCTCTCTCGTGGACATTAAAGTCTAGAGTCATGTGTGCTACATTATATACATATTTATCATATTTTATTAATATATATTTTAATGTCGTTTATGAAACCTGTTTCATGTTTTTGACTCTATGAAACGAAACGTTTCAAAACCTCGAAACCCCGAAACGACCGAAACCACGAAACATTTCATGTCACACTGGTCCACACTCCAACAAAACCTCCTCGAATTGTTGTCATTGTTGGCTAAGGGTCTGGCACCACATGCTCCACCTCTAAAACTCATCCAAGGAAGTCGGATGATCAAACAAGAAGTGGTTCTAGAGAGAAAAGTATCCCCCTCTGCCTGTCAAAGCCAACTCCAACACATGCACTGGAACAGGCACTTGAACTGCTGCATACCTGATGAACAAGGGTTGATTGAAGTTGGAACTGGAACTTCCATAATTAGATGGACAATGGAAAATCAAATAACATCCTCTGCTTCAAGACGGGAAGAGATCCCCCTCTGTCTGTCAAAGTGGCAGCGGAAGATGCAATGAAGACAATAACTGGCTCGTGATCCAGTAGGTACCTTGTCACAAGACGGGCACCACGTGCCAACACAAAAGAACAGACTGAACAGACTTTTAGCACTTCAATAACAACTGAACTGAGAGAGAGAGAGAGAGAGAGAGAGAGAGAGAGAGAGAGAGAGAGAGAGAGAGAGAGACGATACGCGACACAGAGTGGCGGAATTCCACCCCAGAAAGTATTGGCCCCAAACCTTGGCGCCCCTTTCGATATTTCTTTATATTGCATCAACACAGTACAAGCCGATACTCCAGACTCTGCACCTTCTCCAAGAAGCATGCCAGAGAATGAGCCCATGGCCTCACCATGCTAGGCAGCAACAATAGTAGCAACAACAACAACGTCAACGACAACAGCAGCAGCCGCCGCAACAACAATAGCAGATGGTCCCATGGCAGAGGGTCACATCCCATACTCTCGGAGACTGGCTACAATTTTCAGGCCTTTCCAAGGAGATTCATATCATCCAGCCACAACACATGAGGGGGGTTCAGAGCATGTGTCAGGATATTACAGAGGCTATACCTACTGAGTGGCAATGTCGTTGTTTCCTCCTCCCATCTCATGACCTAGCCCTCATTGTACATACTTGTCTTCTCACTAGGAGAGTCTCCCCATGTCTTTGATGTAGCCCTCTCTAGCAGAGGTTGTTTGTAGCCCTTTGGGAAGTTTTATTAACTAATGGAAGGATCTTTTTCTTGTTTTAAAAAGAAAGGACTCTCCTTCTCTTTTTAAAATACTTGAATGCGTGTTAGGGCTGCTCTCAAGGTGCCCTTAAATATGAGTGAAGTAGCCTCGAACTTTGGTGACAATATGGTCTCGAGAGCTGAGTCTTTGCTTAGCCTCAAATTTCGTAGGTTTTCAGGAAATGAGATAAATGGACAATGTGCAACCAAGATTACAACCTTAAATTACTGCGTATTCCCCGAATAGCTTACCCATTTGGGATGAGAACTGGGAAACAACTCGGGCTTATCTTAAGCTGTGTGTTAATCTTGTGGGATGCCCACCAAAATGTAACACTCGCTCATGCACATACCCCTCTTCCAAGCGCAATATTGATGCTGCAACTACACGTCTTTTGTAGTCGGCTGTTATTTTATTTCTTGTGTTTTACCTTGAACCAAGGTGTTTCTACTTCGAAGATATTTTGCCAGCTCAAAAGAAAAGAGGTGCCGCCAAAAAGGGGGTGTGTGTGTGTGTGTGTGTGTGCGCGTGCGCAAGAACTAAGCTAATACAGGCACAACCACTTGCTTGTCTAGGCAAGTTAACGAGCAGAGCAAACAGGTGCAATGGAATTATGTTTTATGGAATCAAAAGTAATTGGAGCAATAGAAAGTTTGGTTGTTTATGCAGCTTCCAATTTGGTTGTTAATCTTGGGAATTGTATGTATGTAGAATGGACGCTCTGCAAAGGCATACTCCTCTGGCTGGTCAAGATGGCGTGAATGAGATTTGGCAGATCGCCAATCGTTTTGAGGAGAAGATCTTTTATGCTGCCTGATACGCAGTGTGTTGCATGCCGTCGTAAGTCTGTTAGGATGTTTGCATTCTATATAGTGAGCATTCCACCACTTTCGTGTCTTGACTTTGAAACCGTGGCATGGCTGCATGTAACTCCTTAACGATGCTTATGTTGAGCTTGCAAGCTGTGGTATGCCTTCACAGCATGATTACTTGGGAAAAATCTCTTTAAAGATGCTGAATTTGGAACCAAGGAGACAAAATGCTCGGAATGGTGGTGCTTTGCCAACCGGTTCAGCTGGCGCAAATCAAAGCTCTGTGAGACCTTTAGAGTCTGGTAATATACTTCTTTGGCAACTGTCTTTGTTCAGAACTTTTGCTGTTGGGTAATTATTTTGCTCATATCAGAGTCTTGCGTAGTGCCACATGCCTTTTAAACCCAAGGGTAGGTAATTGCATCTGTAGAGATGCCCTCATGTCGCATCCTCTGAAAACAGCCCAGAGCTGGCATATCCCGCAATCAAAACACTCCAAGAGAGGGCTTCTCGGACAAGCAGCTCCTCAAGCACTTTTTGTACATAAAAACGATATTTTTGACCATTTAAAAAGAAATTATTTTTCTCTTATAGACATTGATAGCCCTTTCAATTCTTCCCTAGGTATTGTTGATGAAGGGCTACATGATTCCAATGAGGTCATCATCATGCCAATGCCTCCCGAGCAGCACAAAACCATCAAGGATGTAAAGCAACGTGTATGCTCTAGGAGTCCAGACCAACTTGAAGATTCTTCAAAATGTTTAAGGATGATTGAAGATGACTTTGTTTGCCAAGTTAAAAACCAACTCCAATGCAAAGGTTATTTGGAGGATATTCAACATGAAGGCAAAGGATCTCATCTTAGCATTGATGAAACACTTCGAGAGGAGGTAATTTCATCTTTGAAGGACATAAAGAAAGATATTTCTCGATTGGGGGAAAATCAACGTGACCTTGTCGCTTCGATGCAAGAATTTCAAAACAAGTCTATCGAACACTTCTCTATGTGTTTCACAGAACAGAATCAACATATTGTGGCATTAAAAGAGCAAGTTACTACTCTAGAGAGTGAGCTTAGAGCATTGAGGAAGGCCACTAATTGATTAAATGCCATAGGAAAGAGAAATTAATATATTAAAGATTTTGCCCAAGTAGAGAAAAGTAATCATGGTTTGTTTTTTTAGACAATCTATCAATATGATCTAGGTGATTCTCATGTGACAAATTTAAACTTTTTATGTTGCAGGTGCTTTATTGTTGCTAAATTAAAATAAAATTTTCTTTATCCTCGCTTTGTCTACCAGTTTAGTAATGATCTGCTTGTCCGTTTGTGAGGTTGAACCTAGGTGGTTCTCAATCTCATCTCATGTTATTGTGAGCTTCTCAAACTCATCCAATTTTCAACTTTGAAGTGTTTCTCGCATTACTTGGAGTCAATTTTCATGTTATCACTTCTCTCACCTATTGCTAAAACAATAATAGATCTATGTCAAAATCTACATTTTCTCTTTGACTTACATCTTCTTTTATTCATTTGCTTGCACTTAATGTTGGACTTTCTCTCTCACTTGCACCAAATCTCTCTCCTTTGCTGACACTTAATGTTGGACTTGCTCTCAGTTGCACCTACTCTTTTATGCGTAGTTCTAAGTTGTTATAGTATTAGGATTGTCCCTTCTTAAGTTTCTCATGTGGGATTTCGATTCCCCATTTTGTGCATATACTATACTCATTAAATTAAAAGGAAGTTTTACTTATATTGATGTTGTCTCTCGTATTTATAGCAATAATGTGCTTATCACTTGACGACAATTGGATCTAGATGTTTCTCAATGTCATATCATGTTGATTTAAACTTCTCAATCACATTTCAACTATGAAGCTTTTAAGTTGAAGTATTTTTAATAATGTCTGAGATTGACTACCATGTCGTTGCTTCTGTGATTTATTCGCAAAAAATATACTTGCCTCTAAATCATCATCTACTCTCTCGCTACTACCTACACTTTCTTCTTTGCTTGCACTTAATATTGAACTTGGACTCACTTACGTGTGCTTCTTCATATATACTTAACTACCTATTGGGAGATTGTAAAATAAAATCATTACTAATATAAAGATCCATGATTCCTATTGTCCCCTTCGTCCTTTTTGTACCTATGTGCTACCCTTCCCTCTGCACGCGACCTGCCTACAATCCTTCCCTGACAGCCTTCAGGCTGCACCTCTGCCTTCCCATCCACTTGGGTATTCAAGCCCTAAACTAGTACCAAGCCGTGGGAACATGCCCTATCGCCTGAAGGAAAGATCACTTCAACATGAGCTTGCATGGCGCATGGCCAATTGCTCTATATATGTAAGGCTAATCATAAATATAACAATACCATATAGCGTGCTTTTTTTTGGTGTGTCGAATCTCTCTCTCTCTCTCTCTCTCTCTCTCTCTCTCTCTCTGTGTGTGTGTGTGTGTGTGTGTGTGTGTGTGTGTGTGTGTGTGTGTGTGTGTTATAAACCCAAGGACGCTATCTCTATTGCGGTATCACCACTATAGCTATAGCACCTAGCAAGTGGTATCAAAGCCCCAGGCAACAACCTTTCAAAACGCCGTGGTGCTTGTGGGTAGTCCTAGGTGTTGGTAGGTGAAACGAACGCGCGGAGTGGATCTCCCGGCTATACGGACTGCCACTACTCGACCATAGCCACCATCCCGCAGCTCCCCCGCACCTGTAAGGCCGAGCGTCCCATACCACCCGGCCTCACCTCCTCGAGGTAACCTCGCACACTCCTAGGCTCGCGGGCTAACCACTGGTACTCTGCCAGTGGCTGTCGATAACTGCAAATGAGGTCTTGGCCTCCCTTTTATAAAATGGTTGGTCACACTTGCCAGGTTCACACTACGTCCGCTCGAACACTGGACGCCCATCCCTATGGCGTTTAGGCTAGATCCCCTCTCCTGTAAAAGCAGGACATAACATACTTCCCCCCTTAAGAACCATGGATGTCCTCATCAATGAAGTGGGGATATTGAGCTTTCAAAGCTCTAACTGATTCCCAAGTAGCAAACCTTTCAAATTGACCATTCCATTTAATTTAGTAGTTGTCATAAGCCTTTTGTCGTGAATGAGGTGTACGATGGTCTAAAACTGCCTCTGGTTCTCGAGGAATATACTCAGTTTGCATATCTTGCCATACATTTTCCTCAAATAGGCACAACGTCGGCTTCGCCTTATTTTTCTTTATGGCGGCTGACATAAAACACCGGATGTACACTAACATCCAAATGAAGAGTTAGTTTATAGGCAACTTGTCCAATCTTCTTTGAGATCAAGAATGGACCACAATATCTAACTGAAAGTTTATAATGATTTCCCATTCGCATAGTCTTGGAATCCTTGGGTATCCTCAGATAGACCCATTGTCCCACTTCTAGAATCCTTGGAGATCTCTTTTGATTAGCATAAGTGGTGACTCGATCACAAGCCGTTCTTATACTATCCTTAGCCAGTTCGAGCATTTTTTGCATGTCATACAAGAAATCACGAGCTTGGCATTCCTTGACTTTTTCTAAGCCAATAGAAATTGGGGATTTAGGCTTGAATCCATACATCAACATGAATGGGCAAAATGTAGTAGCAAAATGCTTGCTACTATTGTAGGCAAACTCCAATTGTGGAAGATACCTTTCCCAATCAGACTGCCGGTCTCCTGTAACAAACTTGGACACCCCAAGTCTAGATTCTACCGCGACACTTTAAAACAATTCACAAAAGTAGACACGGCTCGGTGTAGTTTTGTGCCAAGAGGTATTGGCCCCAAAGATTGGTGCCCCTTTCAGTATTTCTTTTTATATTTATTTGTGAGCAAAGTACAAGGGAGTCCATGGGATCTCACACTCAGACTGCATCCAGATGCTTTGAGTAATGAGGGCCCAACATACTTATTTATTCTTACAAGGGATGCCCAAAAGCAGAGCCCCAAAATCAGTTAAAAATAACTCAAAAGCTTCTCAACTCAAAAGCATTATGTCCAAAAGCTGGCCAACGTAATTTTTGAAAATCGTACGGAATGCCACGTCAGCAGACCAACGAAAATTGCGGACGTACGTACAGTTTGCCACGTGTCAGTCTATTAGTGCTTTTTACGTCGCGTTTTTCGGGCTACTGCCACGCAGGATGCGTGTGTCCAGGGGCTAGCGACGTCACCAGTTTGTGACATACCCCCCTCTTGAAAGAATTGTAATTGCACTCGATTACGCCTACAAAACAGACAGAGGCCATAAATTGTCTTAGTAGACACTGACTGTTAGTACCGCAATAGACACAACACATCTAGCACTTGTACAAAACGACAGTCACATCACTGGACATCACAAGACATTACTTGACATCACATGACAAATCACATAGAAATTCATCCCAAATCTCAGACCATGATCAATTGGCAACGTATTTAATAATCGCATCTAGATCCAGTCATGGGCCCTCACGGATGACCGATTAACTAATCCTTATTACAATCATAACTATAGAGATTTATGAGACCGAAATGTTGCAGTCATTTCGTCTTTCAGTTCTTGCACTCAAACAAGTCAAGTACAAATCAATCATTTTAATTTTTGGAAATTCAAATTATAAAGTCATTTGGCAGAATACTATTTAGCCCTTTAGTATCCCTGAAACCCAAAGGGGACACCAATGACTCTATTCAAAATCGGGGTAATCCATTGACAAAGGTGCGGAGTCACTCCCCTCTTGTGCAAACCCACTGCACTAGATTCACCCTTGTTGAAATCGGGTTCTATCGGACTAGACTATACTAAACCGAATGCTTCAAGGTAAAGTTCCAAAATTTGAGGAATATCTACTAGGTCCTCCTCCTCCATCCACTTCGCATCGAATGTAGGATAGTTCTTGAACTTACCCAAGAACCGCCTAATCACTTTACCTTGTATCTTTCTGTCCTTGTGTGCCAATATCTGTTATGGAATGAGTATCTCCTTGCTTTTCTCCACTTTGGGTTGCTCATCTGGCTCTCCATCATCGGGCACATCACCTTTAAAAGGCTTCAATAGACTCACATGAATGCATTGTGAATCTTCCAAGGTGGAAGCATGAGTGGCTGGACACAAAAGCTGTGTCCGGGACATCGCTTTTAGGTGAGTGAGGAAGCTAATAATTCTCGTCCTTTGAAACATTAAAAACTATTTTTTGGGCTCATAATAGCGCTATTTTTTGGAATGTGGTCACGACCCACGAATTACCATTTTATGATGGAACTATTTTTTGAACGTGGTGACATAACGACTCTCCGCGTGTAAGGATTTTGAGCTTCTCTTTGTCTCTGTCTCTATGTGTTCTCGCAACTATGTGTATTGCTCTCTCTCTCTCTCTCTCTCTCTCTCTCTCTCTCTTTGTAGGGTTTTGTGTATTGCTCTCTCTCTCTCTCTCTCTCTCTCTCTCTCTCTCTATGCAGCTCTTTCTGTATTGCTCTCTCACTCTCTCCAAGCGTCTTTCTTCTACTTTGTAGGTGAGTAGAAGTCATGGTGGAACTTACATCTTTGGAAGGGGAGATAAGGAGCAGGTGCCTTGCCATTATCTATTTCTCTCCCTCTCTTTTAACTGTTGGTACTTTGGGAAGGTCTTGTTTAAAATGCACTTGTTATGTTTGCAAATGGTTGGTTCATTCCAAGACTTGAAGCAGGCAATGGTGGTCAGGAAATATGAAGCTTTCCGCAAGAAAGAACAAAGAGCCCGATTGAAGAGAAGAGCAGATGTAGGTTTGGTTGTTGAAAGAGAAGTGGATGAAGCAGCCGAAGGAATAGAAGACTTAAGAAAGGCACATGAATGTGCATAGATCGTCGATAATAAAAAAAGAGCAAAGATAGCGAAAGGGATTGCACGATATATACTTCAAAGCACAAGTGGAATGAACATGGACACTAAGAAAGACATCTTCATCGGATGATTTAGCACCCTTCACTGAAAGATCTCCAGAATGACAAGGCATTAGCACCTTGTTTTGCAGATACGCTGATAGAAAATATTCAAAACACACTTCAAGACTTGAAGAGGCCACAAACTGAAGATGAGATGTTCCTCAAGAGGTCTACCATGATGATGCTTGTGAACTCTAAATACCCACAGGAGGCACAAGGCCTTAATGTCAATGTTGTCTCCAAGCTACTTTCTATTCATAGAAGGAACTTGTATGGAGCCAAGAATCGGCTACTCCAAGAAATTGAGAAGACCACTTTGTCCTTTGCCACATGTCATTGGAGTCTTCAAAAAAGTCGCATAACTGAAGAGGTAAAGGAGCTAGTAGTCAACTTTTGGACACTTGAGACTCGTGTATCCCCCAACAAAAAGGACAAATATCTAAGAAAGAGAATTGGCCAAAAGGAGTATATCGAACACCCCACCATTTATTGGAAGTATCAAAGGTATGGAAGAAAGCGTATGCCATGTAGTGGCTTTCTGTATTTGTTAGAAAACTCTTGCCAGGTAGAAACTTTTCAACTGTACAACTACTTGAATTTGTTACATAACTATTGCCAGGGTTTAGCAAGGCTTACCTGCCAATTATTGACCATTATTTATTTGTTTTGTTGACCTTTAAATAACTGCTATATGATAGCTTTTGAGGAGTCGATGAAGAGAGTGGAAGAGGAAGAAAGATCACTTGAGGAATCCTCAAATGATGATACTCATCGAGGGCTCATTTCTCTTTGATAGTCATGTTTCACATGTTTCATGGTCCCTATACTCCTAGTCTCCTATGAAACCTATATGTGTTTTTTCATGTGTTTCGTTTGAAACCTTTGAAACACGTCGAAAGAACAAAACGTTTCTTGTGACTATGCCGGTAGTTATTTGTAGTTGTTGGATATATGTTATTTAATAGCTATTGATTGCATATCTACTCTTGTTCAACTAGCATGTGGCTTCCTAACACAACTTGATAACATAAGGATGCAAATAGCTGTCAAATATGTGTTTCATGGCTGTTTGTGATAGTTATTCTTTGGCAATGGCTAGTTAATAGATGTCAAATTTTGTTTGGTACCTATCGTGTTATATAGATAACTCCTTCCACACTAATAGCTATCAAATGTAGTTTACTTCATAGCCGCCCACTAGCTATGTTGTGCCACCTTATAACTAGTCAAACATTTGTCATGGTTGCTCACTGCTATTGGCCAGTTGATAGCTGTCAAAGTTTGACCGATAGCTTTGTGTTGTTACATAAATTCTGCCAGGCTATTTGATTGGTATTGATACTGATAGCCAATAGTCACTACTTTGTAATTACCTACTTGTTGATAGTGATAGCTACTAATAACTGTTCTGTTATTAACAGTTGTGTAATAGCTATTGATTAGGTATTTGCCATAGGTGATTTTTTATAGCTAGTGATTCCTATAAAATATCTCTTGATAGCTCTTTGATAGCTATTGATAACTGTTCATGGCATGTGATTGCTATTCCATAGCCAAAATTGATCAAGTATTTGCCTTAGCTAGTGACTGCAAATAGAAAGCTACTAATAGCTATTTGATAATTATGATAGCTATTCATAGCTAGTGTTTGCTATTTGAAATATGTTTTATATGTAGTAATTTCTATTTGATAGCTCTTTGATAGCTATTCATAGCTAGCAATTTCTATTTCATAGCCAATGTTTGCTATTTGATAGCTAATTAATAGATATTTCACAGCCAATGATTGCCATTTTATAGCTAGTGATTGCTGTTAATACCTAATAATCAAGTATTATCTTTAGTTAAAGCTATTTCATAGCTAGTGATTGCTGTTTGAAAGCTATTGATAGCTATTCATAGTTAGCGCTTCTTGTTTCATAGCTATTGATAGCTATTTAGATATCTCATAGCTAGTGTTTGTTGCTATTTCATAGCCAAAGTTATTTCATAGCTAGTGATTGCTACAGATAGCTACTAGAATAACTCTTTGATAACTATAATAGCTAATGATAGCTATTTCATAGCTAGTGTTTACTATTTGATAGCTATTTCATAGATAGTGATTGCCGTGTGATAGCTATTGAAAGCTCTTTGATAGCTATTGATGTTGGTAGCTGCTATTTGATAGCTATTGGTAGCTCTTTGATAGCTATTGATGTTGGTAACTTCTATTTGATAGCTTTTAAATAGCGATTTTTGGATATTTCATAGCTAGTAATAGCTATTGATATTGGTAACTGCTATTTGATAGCTATTTACAAAGCTGCATCAGGGGACAATAGACCAACACCATGGTCTTGGCTGGTGGTATTTGTGTGACAAGCCGAAGCAACAGGGTTATCAGCCACAAGGCTTGCTTGATGAACTTGCTGTGGAGCAGACATACTGCCATCAACGCTCACACAATGAACAAGGACTTTACTGTTTAGGATTGCATCAACAACTGTATCAGGAGCAGACACAGTACCATCAATGCTCACATGATGAACAAGGACTTTACTGTTTAGGCTTGAATCAACAACTGTATCAGGAGCATGGCCTTCAGTACCATCCATCGTTAGGTCAATTCAAAAAAACTGAACCACGTGTAAGTGGGCTGAAACTAAATTTTCTAAGGCATACCTTTCTACATCAATGTATCGCTATTTGTATCTTTATCGTCAGCTCCGTGTGCTTCTTGTTAACCTCCTAGACATACTTTGCCCATGCTTGCCACCTCTTGCAAGCTTTCCCTATTTTACCTTGTCCTCTATGTCTCCAGCTGTTGCCTCTAGAACATTATCAGGTGTTTGAGAGATCCCTGGAGCTGCAATGGAAGAAGTGATTAAATTGGAAGTACCTCGAAAGCTACTTAATAGCTATCTAGAAGCTGGCTAATAACTAAATATTAAGTGGCTAACAGCTGTCATACACCACTTAAAACTCTGTAATATCTTGCCAAGAACATGTAGCCATAGCATGGCTGGAGAGGCACAAAACTTGAAACTTATCAAGGTACTCTCGGACCTCACCTTTGCTTTGAAGACCATCTTTTGGACTTGTGGAGCAACACGCAACAACGTCACAAGTACTACTTTTTTTATTACTGGCAGCTGTGAATTCTTGAAGGGGATACAAGAAGACTTTGATGGGGATTGTCCCCAACAATTGGAGTCGAGAACTACTCTGAGGATAAGCTCTTCGTTAGAGCATCCTCTAGGTTTTCATCCGTGTGAAATTTGACTACCTCAATGCGTTTGTTAGCCATAATATCTTGTACCACATGATACCTGACCTCTATGTGTTTTGACTTGGAGTGAAACACGGGGTTCTTTGGTAACGCAATTGCACTCTGACTGTCACAGTGTAGCACTGGAGTCTGGTGTATACCAAGGTCTCCCACTAGACGAGATAACCACACAACTTCTTTACCGGAACTGAAAACTGCAACATACTCTGCCTCAGTGGTGGAAGACAAAGTGCAATTCTGGAGACATGATCTCCAAGAAACTTCCGCTTCAACAAACAAGAAATGTAGCCAGATGTGGATTTCCTACTATCCACGCAACCCGCATGATCGAAATTAGTGTATTCAACTATGGATGCATCACTGTTTCCAAAGCATAAGCACTTGTCCTTGATGTATCTCAAGATGTGCTTCACTGCTTCCTAATGCTTTTTGCCTGGATTTTTCATATACCTGTTGACCACTCCCACTATATATGCATTGTATGCCTGTGTGCTAACCATGGCAAATATGAGACTTCCAATTGTCGAGCAATACGACACCTTTGCCATCTTTGCCTTTTCAACATCCGATTTGGGACAATCATGCTTGCTAAGTTTTTCCTATGCAGCCATTGGGGTACTCAATGCTTTCCCCCCTTGCATATTAAAATGTTGCAAGACCTTGTGAATATACTCTTCCTGCAAAAATTTAAGTATACCACGTTTGCAATCTCTCTTGATACACATACCAAGAAAGTGATGACCCAAATCTTTCATAGCAAACTGCTTGCTTAAGGCATCCATGAGAAGTGAAATATCATCTTTTATTAGCAAACATATGGACTCTCCTTGGGCCTTTTTGATTTGAAGGCTTAAGGGAGAACCAATGAGAGGGCTCTTGGGATATCACCTAAAGGGGGAGGAATGATAGGGGTGCAGCTTAATTGTCTCCCTCTTCAATGCTTGGTTCTTAGAGAGTGGGGGGAGGGAGGCTGGGGGGGCGGGGGGGATAAAAGGGGAAAAGAGGTGTCATAAAAGAGGGAGAGACCCCCCCAAAAGAAAAGATGCGCAGGCTTAAAAACCCTAAAAAATGATTTTTTTTTAAAAGTGTCAAAATTGACTCATTTGCCTCCAAAACTGTCCCAAAACATATAATAACTTCAAAAAGTCAAATTCCTCCCCTCAAAATCCACTTTTCTCTTCCTCTATCACTACTTTTCTCTCTCACACTCTCCCTCTTTTTCCTCCTTCCATTCTCTCTCTACAGCCAAGGCAGCCATAGCCAAAAGCTTTTCACCACTCTCTTCCTCTCTCCATAGCTTCCCCTTCTCTCACACCTCCATCAACCCTCTACAGTCCCACACCCCATAGCCCACAACTCACCACTATCCTCTCTACCTCTCACTCCTCCCCTCTTTCTCTATCTCTATTGTCAAAGCCACCATAGGCAGCTCACCTCACCCTCCCCTCAGCTCCTCATTCTCTCTCCATAGTACGCACACACAATAGCCCACTTCTCTCCCTCACCTTCCTCCCACCCATTCCCAATCCATTTCTAAGCCCAACTTCTCAAACATGTTCACCGCTAACACGCATAGACGGCCCAAACCAGAGATACAAGAGATTGTGTTGCACAACACAAATAATTCAGAGGGGGGATGGATCCCACAGGTATTCAAGAAGGGTTCATGGGTCTACATGCAACCGTCCAGTGCTGGACCTCATCGCGTACGATCTTGAGGCGTATTGGAACGCCATTGGAAGGGAAGACTATTGACATTCAAAGAAACCAAGTTCGGAATGGTGGCCACCGTGCAACATGTGTACAGTGCAGCTACGATCCACCTACAGAGAGATTCAACTCAATTTGCACCTCACTGTAAGTCCTCATGGTTTAGCTATCCCATGCATATATCATGTTTAACGCGCATGCGATCATTTTGTTTGACTAAGGACATTTGTAAAGATGTTTTCCATCCAGCTTAGTTGAGGAGAAGCCGCTTGAGTGCCTCTCAAGCACGTTCATGGTTGTGCATGCTCACATTGAGGAGCTTATATTTCCTAATGTCTCGTTGAAAAAACTTACCGAGCAGCGAATATTTATGTACTCCCACAAGTACGTGGTACCGAAGTTAAGTCAAGGCTATGGTAGGTTAGAAGCCGTGGAGACACCCTCATTGCAGAGTGCAGAATGGCCAACTCCAGACCATTGGGCCTTGCTTTCTTTCAAGCGCAAGGTGCTGCAAGATTTCCAAGGGTCCCTAAAGTTTGGTAAGGCAACCAGATCGGTGGGTCTCAGTTGGCATTGTCCCATCCATTTGTTTGTGCATGCATTCCGCTCTCTGCCGATTGTGGAAACACCGACAATGTTTGTTTGCAAAGAAGTTGAAGTAGATGCAATGGACACCATTCTAGGTGTCAATTGGGGCTATGTTGACGGTTTGCATGATGGTGACCGTTACAAGTGCAATGTGTCTTCCACACATCTTTGCCTTCGATATTTGAAAGCAAGGTGCACCTTGTATGCACGGTTTAGCTACGAAAGGTGGATGCACAAACATGGAAAATGGATACCCTTGCAACTGACAGCCGAAGAGGTTCAATCCTTTGAAATTCGTGTCCGCATGCCCAATAATGAGGTGGAGGTGGTTGCAGTGAACCCACATTGGACTCTTGCCAATCTTCGGGAACATTTTGTCATAATGGGATTCAAGGATGTTGGCAATGCAAGTTTCAAACTGAAACAACACAAGGTCTACTTTGTTCTTGATTAGCTACCTTTTCTTAATTTTTTTGAGTATTTGTATCTTGATTGCCCATTTTTTGGTTGTGTAGATTGCAAGGCGGATGGATGCCACTCACTATGCTTGTTTCCAAAGATTGGGCTGCAGAAGAAGTCATCTTGTCTAAGTGAATTGGCTTGTAACTTTACTCTTCTATATATTGGATACTTTATTAAAGATTTTGAAAATTTTTAGGGTGTTGTACTTGATTTTGTACTTGAGTTTTAAGGTGTTGTGTATTTATTTTTAAAACGCATATTTTTTATTTTTTTCGAGATGGAATATGTCTATAAAAGGGGGACCACCTCCTCATTTTACCATTTTCATCCCAACATTGTAGAGAGACCTAGCATACCCAGTTACGCAAAGAGAAAGCATGGCTACAACTAGTGCTTTAGATGCATTCCTTAGTGAGGCTGGGCATGCAAATCGCCCTGAGCTTCATGCATTTTTCACAACCCAACCTGATTTGGAAACCACCTTGACATCTCTTGAGCACATCACTTCACACATTTCCACGTGCATGGGGAGATTCATTGTTGAGTTACCAAACCAGCAAGGGCAATGGGTCCCTGAGGGCCTTCTGCACCAAATCTACAAAGGGGACAAGGCATTTCATTGGCGGCTTGCACGCTTTGCCCCCATAGCACAACCCGCCGGAAAATATGTGCGGCTTGAAGATTATGATGTACGAGCAATGCGTAAGGGGAAGATCAAAAACAATTTTTTCTCTATCCAGGCCATAATGATCTTCCTCCTTCACGAGTGCCCAGCAGGCCCTGACGTAGTGCTACCACACTTACAGATCGCCAGGGTCCTGGCTGATGTGAAAGACCCCAAGCCCGCGTCCATTGACACATCCGCAGAGGAGAGGACGCTTGCCTTGACTTACCCTGTAGGAATTCAAGGCCTCTTGGAGGCCTCTCCATTTGTCGGTTCGTCCTCGGGGCCGCCAGAAGGAACCAGCACTCGGGATGCCATCCCTGAGGTAGATATTACCCGTTTCTCCTCCATTGTGGTGGGTGGGGAGGAGTTTGTGTTTTTGCATGATCTGGAGAAATACTTTGAGCTTCGCATGGATGATGTTTCGCCATGCTCGATGCCCATGGCAAGTTTGAGGTTGATACCGCCACCTCCCATGACGATGATCTCCTAGCGCCCATGGGGAATACTGTGGCGGACACAGTGGCGATCGCACAAGCCGAGGTGGTAGCGGCCGAGCAGGCCAAGGTCTCTGAGGAGGAGTTTGTGGCTGTGCAAGCCATGTGTTTGGCTAAACGCACAAGAGTGGATTCACCATCACCTGCTACAACACCTGTTTTGCTTGATCCAAAGGGAAAGTCAAGTGTGGATCTTTACTTGCACTCGGATGCTGATGAGGAGGATCGTAGACAAGAGGTATAGATGCTCACTTAAATTTGATTGTTAGAAATGATTTTGTTAATGTTATAACTAATTTTTTTCCATATTTCTCACAAAACCTATGTTTTGCAGGATGTTTTGGAGGTTGACGCCTGGGCACAACGGTAAGGGGGGAGGAGGACGCCGTTCGGACCTCAAGCGGCACTTTCTCACTACCTCGGCACACTTCCGACTGGTGACGTGGTGTTTGTGCATGTCGACTACTCTCCCAATGCACGCTACAACATTTTTGCCCTATGTTCACTCTCCAAGGCATTGTGCTTAACAACCCTTGCCCAATCGGCCAACCTTTGTAGTGCTTGTAAAGAAAGATTTTGCAATATCCAGTTTCGGTGTCAACTTTTGCGGGCGCCTCATCGCCCATGTCAGCATGAACCAAGCTGTAGGGGTTAATGACACCCAAGAAATCACAACCACTTTGTAATTCAAAAGATCCTAAAGAAAAATCCGGATACCATGTAAAGTGTTGATTTCCTTAATGAATCTACTTTTTGGTGTCTATGACTCTCTCTTACTTGCAAGCTTTTGAATTTGTTATATGTTTGGCTTCCAATGTGTATGAGAAGCACCAAAAATTATTGATATGCCTACTAAAGGGCTTGGGAGGCCCCAAAGTTATTGATATGCCTACTAAAGGGCTTGGGAGGCCCCAAAATGGGCTGCCACAAGGGCGCGCATTTGGGTCTTCCATCAACATATGGAAGGGGCAAATGCGCGCCCTTGTGGCAGCCCATTTTGGAGTATCTCAAGCCCAATTTGGAGCTTACCCAGATAATTTACAATTGCAAAACGCAAACACAAGAGACAACCATGCTTTAAAAAATCTATGCTACATGAACTAAGTGGGGCATGCACTTCCTGATGCATCCATGCTATGTGAAACATTGAAGCAAGGGAAATATCCCTAATTCTTGGTAAAAGTTTTTGGAAAGC
Source organism: Adiantum capillus-veneris (assembly GCF_014529385.1). Lineage (NCBI taxonomy): Eukaryota > Viridiplantae > Streptophyta > Polypodiopsida > Polypodiales > Pteridaceae > Adiantum > Adiantum capillus-veneris. The sequence goes on from NC_140935.1 coordinate 27,308,567, forward strand.
CTTGGAAAGGGCTTGGAATTCCCTAAGAATGGCTGCCACAAGGGCGCACATTTTGTCCATCCATCTGCCTTTGGAAGTACCAAATGCGCGCCCTTGTGGCAGCCACTTTGGGGGCATTCCAAGCCCTTTCCAAGGCTTTCCAGAAACTTTTTCCATGCATTAGGGATATTTCCCTTGCTTCAATGCTTCACATAGCATGGATGCATCAGGAAGTGCATGCCCCACTTAGCCAAGGTGCTTAACGTAGGCAAGTTTTCACAATGCCAAGCTTTAAGCTACATACATACAAAAGAAGGTAGACAAAACATGGACCACTGCTACATCGCATGGTACACAATTAAAGCAATACAATGCACAAAGAGTGGGGTATACAATCAAAAGATGCTTATATTCAAATTCTTCCCAATCTTGGAAGTTTCTTAAATACAAAAAAGGTTTGATGACTAATTACAAGCTATTGCTCATTGTGCAAACGCTTTCAGACCATCCGTCCTAAGCGGCCTTTGTGAACTCATAAAGCACCTTCTTGAACTCCTCTCGTTGCTCAACGGTGGTGCTTGAAAGATTCATCAATTGTACAACGTTTTGAAAGGATGACCATACTAGCTTTCGTTGGTTAGAAACCTCCACATTGGAATCTTTGTCCGTCGTGCATGACCACAAATCTTTTCACAACTCCCACCGCTTCTCACTTGCTAGATCGACACTTGTCTTGGGTACCTGCATTGGAGACTTTGACATCTTCTTGAAAAATCGACGTGCCTTGGCTCATTCATGGAAACCTTCTGTGCCACCTCATATGTCTTCTCCCTACAAGTCTCTGCTACAATGTTTACCCTTGATCAGTGACATCCAATCTCATTAAGGAGAATCTCCACCCCCTGCAAGGAGTCTTTTGACCGTTGAAGGGGCTTCATTGTGAAAGCATAATCAATGTGATGCTTTAGCATCCTATCAAATATTCCCATAAACGCATGCAATGTACAAAAGTGAACATTGTTGAGGGAGAAGGGAATTATGGGGTTCCACCTAGGGTCTTTGCTATCCCTATTGGGCACCTCTAGCATATCACATGAAAGAACTGAAGTTTGCCACTCCCTATTTATATAATCATCATTATCTTCGTCCTGACCTTCCACTTGAGTTGCTCGACTTGTCTTGTGCCCTTTCACGCAGAATGGGAAGGGATGTAAAGAATTTGCACCTTGTTTGCATCCAAGCATGCACTTTATGGTATTTAGATCACCACCTAAATGCCATTCAACATCAAACTCCCCACACCCTAGATCCATGAGCTTCTTACCGTTTATTTGAGCTTTAATGACCTCTGTGACCCATGGAATTCTACTAAAAATCCATGCAGGACTTCATGTGTCTCTTTTGGAACTTCAATTGCACCAAGCCACCATATATCCTTCTCTGATTGCACACTAAAAGAGGGCTTTGTCGCTTCACTCGAACTGCAAGATTTCTTGGCATAAGCTAGGTCTTCTTTCATAAGCATGATGCTCATTCTCTCAAACTTTCTCCCTTTTACAATTACACACTCATCCAACTTCAGCACAAACACAAGCTTGCCTTCAAGAACTGCCAACAATATAAAGCCTCAGAATGCATGTTATGACACATCATAGAGCATGTAGGCAACCCTAAACTAACTTGCATCACTCAAACTATAGAAAATAGCCATGGACTGCTGCAATCGTATCAAGTCCACAAAGATATTATTGAATTTGGTGTAAACAAAGCCTTCGGTCCGCAACACACTGTTAGAAACAACACCGCTTTACTTCCCGGGGCCCTTCCTTCCTTGCAATTTGCTACGGAGCGGCTGAAGAGGCATCGTGTCCTCAATATACAAGTAGTCCCCTAATCGGTGAACAACATCTTTATTTGACACCCTCTTGGCAATTGCCACTGTGAGGAAGTGGGAATAGGTTTTCCGTGACTCTTCGACTTCTTAATGCATCTTTTAATACTTGATGTATTGCTTGATAGCCCTTCGTACTAATCCTAACATCATCACAAATATCCTGAACATCTAGGTCAGTGACAATATTAGAAAAATCACTAAGAACTCTCTTAGTGATTGCGTCTTTCAAGTGTTTTGCCTTTGGAGCATCAAGCATCCCAATAAAGTCCTCTTTGTTGAAACAAGAACGAAGTAAAGATGCCCGAGCTGATGCATTCTCGTCGCCGCACGTTTCTTGGACGAAGTTCCTACTACCCAAAACAACAATGATGAGCAGTACTAGACTTAAACAACATGAGGGGCAGAACATCTTACCTCATAGCTGTCACCCTTCATTTTCTTGCCCCACGACGTGGTGTAAGAGTCTGAATTTTGGACAATTTCCATTTTCTCACCCTATCTCCCATGGTAGTACTCTTCATGTGTGAGAGAGTATCCTCAAGCTTTTTAGTTTCATTTTACTTGGTTGCGATGGTGCTCTTTGCCTCCTCGAGCGCACTAGTAGCTGTTTGCATCTGATCTTGAAGATTGTGGAAATTCCCATTCAACAACTGCCAATGACGCAAGTAGATCTCGGACCGAGCAATCTCGTGTCTGTTGAGTCTCTTGCAGTAGCCCAACAAACCTTGCTCTCCATTTCCAACATATTGCAACAATGATGGAAGGTTTGTAAAAGGCTGATGGACATTGAGAGAAGGATCCTTTGGGTATAAGCATCCTCTGTCTAGAGATCCCCATTCTTCTCCCCTTGAGTGCGACGTTCGTTGGATGAAGTAATGTACCCAAGCATGTCTTCTTTGTCGAAACATACTCTTGAGGTAGGCACAGGAAAAGCCCTGGAGACCTACCGTGTGAAGAGCTTGCTGGGACATTGGTCATGTCGTTAAGAGGCGTTGTAGGATGGAGAGATGGAGCTTGAAGGATGGAGAGATGGAAAGGAGATGGGTGTGTAGGTACAGTAGCAGGTGTAGGCACAAGGGGGATGGGTGTAGGAGAGGAGCTTAGATTAGGAGAGAAGGTGGTCAATTTTGGGGGGAATTTCTTAAAAGTTTTGGAGAGAGTCAAAAAATGTTGAATTATGAGTAATTTAGCTTAAAATTATTTTTTTTATATGTATATATGTTGGGGCCACTTTTTAGGGGAAAATAGAGTTTATTTGAAAGTTTTTGAAAAAAGTCACTTTTTTGACCTCTTTGACCCACGGATTTGATTAGGTGGCATGAGAGAGTTAAGAGGCCACTTACAAGTTGACCAAAAAGCTAGAGAGAGAAGATAGCATTCTCCCCCCTACCCCCCTACTTTTCAAATGGTTTACCCCCCCCTTCCCTACTTTTTAAATGGTTACCCCCCCTTCCCCCTACCTTTTTAGGGGTCAAAGGTGGAGGAGACCCTACCAAAACAGCCCCATTCAAAGCCTTTGTCCGCCTTAACCTTGGCAAGCTTCCTTGAAATTATGGATTCTTACAAGGCCCATGGAGAGTCCATATTTTTCCTAATGTGGACTTTTCGGCTTTGAGCATATCATCCACGTACAAAATCACAATGATGAGGGAACCATCGTTCAACCTCCTTGTGTACAAGAAGTTCTCCTCTTGTCTCCGTATGTAACCCTACTTATCAAACTTGATGTACCATTGCCTTGAACCTTGCTTTAACCCATACAAAGCTTTCTTGAGTCTACACACCAATTCTGCTCGTGTTGGCTTCTTAAGCTTTATCACAAAACCTTCTAACTGTTTCATGTTGACATCGTCTTCAAGATCCCCATGAACAAACACTGTCTTCACATCCATTTGGATCAATTCAATGTCCTCAATGGCTACTAGACCAAGCAGAAGATGCAGTGTAGCCATCTTGACTACGAAAGAAAAGATTTCGTCCAAATTCACGCCTTCCATTTTCTTGAACCCTTTATCAACCAATCTAACCTTATACTTAGGCTCACATCATCTGTGGTATACTTCTTCTTGTACGCCCCTTTTCATAGAAATACGTGTTTACCCACAGGTAAATTTGTCAATTCCCAAGTTTGATTTGTGAAGATTGAGTTATACTCAAATTGCATAGCCTCTTCCCACTTCACGCTATCGTCCATTTGAACGGCCTCTTTGTAGCAAGTGGGCTCACTGCAGAGTCAGTGACTAGCAAATAGTCTAATCCTCCCTCAAACGCTCAGGTGCACGAGATGTATGAATAGATCTCCAAAGTGCCTGATTGCTGGATTCCGCTCTCTGTAGAGCAACATGTGTGTGTGTACTAGTGGAAGGTGCATCACTAGCACATCCAACATTTTGTGTAAGGGGTGGTGAGGCAACATCCTCAAACCATACACTGCGATACTCAATGTCTTTCACTAGATTTCTATGCATCTTAGACACGTTAAATATCACGTGTGAGATGCATGCAACCTTCTTAGATTCAGGGTGCCAAAGACGATATCCCATATCTCCCTCCACACCATATTCAATGAAGATGCACTTGTGTGATTCAGGGTCTAGCTTTTGTCCAAGCCCTTTTGGCATATCTGAGAATTCCTCACACCCAAAGACACATAATCTATAATAATTGGGCTATTTGCCCGTCCATATCTCTTGTAGATCCTTGTACTTTAGTGGTCTACTAGGTGACTGATGGATCAAAGCCTAGGGTACTCACAACACCCCCATCCACTAGAAATCACCATAAAAAATTACACTTATCTACAAGCAAACCACCATTGCCACGCATACCAACACACACATGTCTCGCACCATCAACAGACAACATACCATCCCAATTTTTCCATGTTCTATCACTTCCACAACATGACACTTCTCTCTCTTTCTCTCTCTCACACAAAGATGGCTCGGGGGTTGCACACTGCTCACACACCGCACCACACAACTTGGAGCATAACAAAGAAAAAAAGGTAGAAGGGGAAAGAAACGGCACCAAAAACTGGGAGTAACAGCTTCTTCTTTGATAAAAAACACCATATACAATCATAGCACAATCCGCATCAGCTTGACTTTGTTGGCACATGCATCGACGAGCACAAAAGCTTCTCTGGTAGCCCTCATTGTCTTCCTTCCTACGGAGCTTTCCTATTGGCTCTCTTCATTGAGAAATCCCCCAAAATGTATAAAAAGGGTCCCTTATAGGGTGTGGCCCCCCTTTTTAGGCCTTTTTTCCTATTTGTATCTCACCTTCCCATCGTAAGCTCTTGCATGTGGACTGTCTTGAACTGCATTGGACCCCAAGTTATGCATGAACTCCCTCTCCCTTATGGTTGTCACAATGGCGTGACAAGGGGAGAGTGGGAACACTTCTTCAATAAAAGTTTTGGAGAGTGTCCCTTGAGGCATTGTGTGAAATTGCCCCTCAGAGCCGCTTGCCATGTCAGTACTAACAGTGCAATGCCGTTGACGGCCGTCCGACGTCGCCCGCACTCAAAATCACCACCAAGGCCGTCCGTAACAGCACCCATGACGGAATGCCCTTACCATTGTCCCGCTCGCTTTGCCTAATGGGAGCTCACGCTCCAAGTAACATAGTGCACCTTCTTGGTCCCTCGCTTTGTATAAGGGATAACACCCTGCCATGTGGCGGGCCCCTAGGTGATCCAAGCTCACATGCCCACAAAATACAACCCCCCCCCACCCCGCGCCAAGCCTTTAATTTTTTTTTCCCCTCCCCAACTTGTATGGATTTCTATTCTCTACTCCTAAGTCGGATTCATACTCTATAAAACCACCGTCAAAGTTTGTGCAATCGACTTCAATCTTCAATATCTATGTGATTCGGACTCCAAATGACATGCCGTCAACTACTTTGTCCTTCATATACCACATAGATTTCATTCAAACCATGGTGAGGTTAAGAAAACCCCAAATGGCACACCTACCAAGGTAGTCAAACTTGCACATAATTGGCCTCGTTGAAACTTCATCCGCTCATATTTTGGTCGTTTGAAGTTCGATTGCTGATTCAAAATGACCGACATGCACCATAAGAAAAGCACCTAAGGCCCATGCACTCACTTTATCTCTAATCCACTACAACTACCCAATTTAGTACAAATATGCAAATCACTTTGAGCTTCAATCCACCATACCCCACCATATCTTTCACACCATAGATTCGTTTAAGGAGCGGACTAGACCTGCCTATGAATCACACCGAGGGCCATCCTTGGCACTCCCATTTCTGCACTTTGCACCCTTCAATTTTCCTCCACTGGCAGGCACCCTAGCGGAGCATTCGGTCCTTGGAAACCTCATATAGCATACATAATTGATTCACCTTGCATGTTCTTGATCTCCCTAGCTACTCAACCACTTTAGCATGCCCTTGAGAGCCTGCACAGCTCTGCATTGCAATCTTTATAGCATTGACCAACTTTAGATGCACAACGTGACGTGTCCTAATGGTACTATGACTGATTCACAATCATATACTCTTTGTGTTGCCCGTCATCACACCACGTCTCATGAAGATGGCCTCTCTGTTGAGCCAGCAGAGGATCACACCCACATTTTTGCTCACACTCATCATTTTTGTAACCATTGATTGTAATAAATGTCTTTCCGACATTGATTTTGATTGGAGCCATTCATTAAGTAACGGGACTCAATTGAGTTTCCAGCTTGTAATTCCGAAGTAATTTCACTTGCCGATGTAATTAGTTAGAGATGTTCTCACCTCCAAGGCTGAGGTATATAAGCCAAAGTTTTGTAACCTAAGGGGGATTCAGTTTATTAATCAAAGTGAGTTTTTGAGCGCCGTGGCTGTGTCTGAGAGAGTGAGAGAGAGAGAGAGAGAGAGAGTCTTATCTTCTTGCTACGCGAGCTACGGAGCCGCCATTGGAGAAGCGACACTGCCCTTGTGTTAGCAACGGCGAGAGCTACGCACAGATACCAAGAGTGCGCGCTATCGACTTCTATGTGTGGTAAGTTCCTACCAGCTTCGGTGTGAGTTTTCTTCCAACTCGTGTGTCGGAATAGAGCATGCAGCATATCTATAGAACCACAACGAGTAGAGCTACACATTGGTACCATCGGAGTCAAGTTTCGGTCACCTGTATTTTTCGGCCTGTCTTCATACGCGTTTACCGCACAGAGTGGTTATAGGTTGATTTTGCAGTTCAAGTCTTTAGGGTGTTGTTCTTACCTAGTGTATAGACTTCCCCTTGAGTTTGAGATCGATTCAATGATTCTAGATCCTGTTTCGTATAGCATTCGTTCGTAGTACGGATTTCAGTCACTTGCGTATTTTAGAACTTAGATTTGATTTCCTTAGTAGTGATTGTCATTAGAAGGTCGAGTAGGTGATTTGACACCCACCTAGTTGTTTCCATGCGCCTGCGGGTCAAGCTCCGTCCTCGTCTGACAAATTCTGTTGTTGGGTGAGTTCTCGCTATTTAGCTTCCGCTAGCGGCGTAACCGCCTTAACATTTGGCGCCGTTGCCGGGGACGAGAGCCCTAAGTAGGTGACCTTAAACTAATCCTACGAGGTGAGTTGTATAAACTACTTTGTATACTTTATTTAGAAAAGATCTAGGAGTCGTGGACTCCGAAGATCTCGAGAGATACTAGGAGGTGGGGTATTCCTGGGTCTTCCGTGTTGACAGTATTTTTAGTTTAGCTTAAATTTGTTTGTTGTTCTGTTGGTGTTGAGTAGTTTTTGATAGAAGAAGAATTCGCTAGTCCGTGAGTGGCAGTGGATCTCTTTAAAATCACATTACCAAACCCATTTTATGATTAGGAATAGCTTAGGTAGGACTTCATTTGATCCTGATCTAGAGCTAGTAATCATTGGAGTAATTGCTTGATATGGTTGATTGCATGTTAGATCACTACACCGTCGAGTTAATAGTGAAACTTGCAATAAACAAAAGTCAGAGAAATTTTTTGTATATCTGTGAGTTACTGAGCACTAGAGAAAGCTTTAGGAAGGATTCTATGCCAAAAAACTGGAAATATGCAACTTTAGACATCATACGCGTATGATGTCTAAATGACCAAACAGAGACCAAAACAGAAATTTTGACTTTACCAGAGTGTTCAAAAGGGGGGTTATACCCTAATTTCAACTTAAAACAAGAGAATTAACACTCAAAGAAACCCAAAAAGACAAGTCGGAGCCCAAGAAACGCAAAGAACAGAAAAGTTTGGATTCAGATCTTGTTTTTACATTCAAACCTGACAAAAACACTTGAAACTCAATTGTAAACATTGGAGAAGGCTTAAAACCAAGAATAGTCAAAATCTGGGACAAAAGACATCATACGCGTATAATGTCTTTTGGCACATCCACTGCTTATTTTTGATATCTGACCTGACAAGTTTGTTACAAACACTGTAGAAAGCATAAATATCAAGTCTTGACCCAAATTGATGAAAAAGACATCATACGCGTATAATGTCTTTGACCTGATTTTGGACATATTTTGATACTTTGCCAACACAGATCCATTGTAATAGCTGTCTAGAGGTTATATTTCAAGTTTCATCCCATTTGGATCACAATTGACCCAAAAAACAAGTCAAAAGCGAAAAATTGCCAAGAAAAGCCTAAATTAGCCATAACTTGCTCAAACAGAGTTCAAACTAAATTTTGTGAGTGGACAGAGCATAAGGGGGCTACTGAGAGTGAGCATAACCAAAATAATCTAAATCTGTGAAAAAAGACATCATACGCGTATAATGTCTTTTTCAGCATAACTGCAACAAAATTCTCACTTGATCAGAAGTTGTCCAACTGACAAGATTAAACAATTGACCAAGTATCAATCAGTTTGGATCAATTTTGACCACAAAAACTTGAGGAAAACAAATTGCCGAGATCGAAAAGTTAAAGTCCTTTAAGGGAATTGATGAATTTGAGATCGGGCAGGAATATCCAGAATAACCAACCAAAACAAGGGGAATAAGCAAGTGTCATATCAACCGAGGGAAGTGTAAACCAAAGTTGGGTGCAACCATTAGAGCCGATCTTTGAAAGAAGTGTCTCTGATACTTCTTCGGAGAGATCTTACGAGATTTTCACCGAACACTTGGAACACTTGAACCTGAACAACAGAGAAAATATGGCAGCAGGATCATCAAACCCTTCCCCCACAATGAAGCTATTGTTCATAAAATACCAGTACGACAATGAGCAAGGTGCCAAGATCTACAAAGATGGAATGGACCGCTATTGTGTAAAGATAGAGGAAAGACCTAGTGAGTTCAAGGACTTAGTGCCTGTGAGCTATAGCGGAGATAGATATCTAGATGACGAGGGTACCATGTACTTGGTAGTCCTAAACCCTAACATTGTGGACAAGTGGGGATTGATGGACACCAAAGCCAAAGTAGATGAAGAACTCGAGGAGAAAGCACCAATAATGAACTTCCCTGATGCGAGGTTAAGAAGAGAGAATGAAACTACAAGGATCAACACTGATAACATCTATGTGGGGCTATACAAATATAATAATGGGGAGCAGGATCTCTATTATAGATGTGAAGAACCCTACACTAGAGAGTTGACAGACCAAAAAAGACTTTATGTCTTTACCTACACAGAGGGATCGGAAGTGAAAATTGCCGCTTACGACAAGTATGGGAGGCAATACTCAACAATGGGCAAGAAAGAATTAGAAGGATATACATACTTTGGGGGACCACTACATCAGTATTATGTTACTTCTAGCTCACAAAGACCATCACCAACAATTGGAGTGCAAAACCCAATGACGACAGGAGGACAAAGAACTCAGGCTGCTGACTCTTTCAGTCAACCTCAGTACTCGAAGCCCGGACCAATGGGATCATTACATTCCAGAGAGTCAATGGATACGAATCGAGGTAGTGCAGTTCCAATACCCACGTATACCACTCCAGGTTCAAGGTTCGAAGTGGAACCATCACAATTACCTCCTAGTAGTAGATTCAGAGCAGGGGAACCGACAAGGGTAACCCATGAAGTCCATGATGCTAGAGAAAGCTTTAGCCGGGACACAGAAGCAATGAGATTGGTAGCAGACCATAGACGTATGAGACCATCTCAAGTAGCCAAGTGTATGCCAAAGAAGTATGGTGGTTCAGGAGATCCGTATGCACATGTGTCACTCTTTAAGCAAGTCTTAAGAGTTGAGCAGATAACCGATTTCCATACACAATACGAGGGATTTGGTCTTACTCTGGAAGGTACGGCATTGACATGGTTTCAACCACTGAACATAGGGGGATTCCATGACATTGACCATTTTCTAAGAGAGTTTGCTGAGGAATTCTCAAAACGAGGGATTAAGCACAATACGGTCTCACAAATATATGCTTTTAAACAGAGAGAACACGAAAAAGTGAAGGAAGCTTCACTTCGCTTCAAACAATACATTGAGAGATGTCCAGTACGTGAACGACCACAAGATGACAGACTATCTGTTCTCTTTATTGAGGGACTGAGAAACGACACTCTCAAGAAGGACTTGCACTTGAAAGCTTGTACAAGTTTCGAGCAAGTAACGAGAGAGGCATTGTACTTAGTGGATAACTGTACGGTTTATGGAGAGGTGTCAGTGGATACAGATTTTGCATCCAGTAGCTCTTCCTCCGTAGCGAGCGAGACTACCACTAAAAATAATGTTCAAACAACAACCATGCCAAATGTAGAGCAAATGATAGAAGAGGCTCTAAAAAGGATGACACCATACCAAAAACCATTGCCAAAAACACTGAAATGGTGTGCTATTGAACAAAAATGGACAAACCATCCAACAGAGGAGTGCTATTACAACAAAGGGTATGTAAAGGAGCGTCAGTATGCACCTCCTGCTCAATTAGCACCACCTCAAGTACATCCAGTACCTCGATACCCAACGAGAAATGTACCAGGACCTATGGGGATAGAAAGACCGCAACCGGTATTGGGACAACAACCACCTTTACGAGGAGCAAGACCAGTAAGCATTAGATATGCACCAACCTTAGAGAGTCAGGAAGAACAAGCCTTAGTGCCTGTTCAAGCCTATTATGAAGAATCTGGTGCACACATGTCTCCAACTGTGTATTACCCACCAGAAGAACCCAAACAACCAGAACCATGGGGCATGATGGGGAATGTTGGAACACCAACAGTTACAAGTGCTTCTGATGAAGAGAGATACAATTTGGACGCAAGAACATTGATGTTCATAGCTCATGGAGGGTTAACAGGACAAAGACCATCCTATCCACAAAGGACGAATCAAATGGGACCAAGACCGGCACTAGGAACCTGTTATAAGTGTGGAGGTGACCATCTGATGAATGTTTGCCCACATACGGAAATCATTAGAATTAACGCTTATTGAACTGAGTGTGGGGTTACTCACTTCATAGAGGATTGTTCAAAGAATCCAAACAAAGTGCAAAAGACGACATTGAATATGCTAGAAACTATTCCTACCAGCAGTGGGTCTGAAAATGAAACTCTGATACCAACGCAAGTTGTTACTAGAGCTCAAGCTAAGAAAGCCACTAGAGAACCTGAGAATGGAAAGTTAGCGACTGAAGTGGTTAGTCAAGGACCGAAGAGTCAGAGAAACACATGGAAAGCTAGAAAAGCACGCATGAAGTTGAGAAAAGAACATGAAGACGCTATTTTAGCTGAAGAACTAAAGCGAACGAAAGATAGATTAGAAAAACTTGAGAGTCAAAACGGGAAAAGAGAGATGATCCGGGAAAGAATGAAACAAAAGACTATCAAAGAAACAACGAGCTTAAGCTCAGGGGGATCAGTGCTAGTCGACAAAGTACACGAACCATTGGACGCACTGATGAGAGCTTACGAAGCTAGGTTAAAGAACAACCAAACACAAGAGCAGAGGTGGATGACATACCCAAACGCGGAATTGGAAAAGCAGAGACTTGAAATGTGCCAGAGAATGATCGAGACAGCACAAGCCTTATTAGAACCACCAAAAGAAACAATGAATTGTGGAACGGAAAACCCAATTCAGCAAGAGACTATTGTTTCACGGGTAGCTGAAAAGACTCCCAGTGCACAAAAGCCTAAAAATACACACAAGGATGACCGCATAGTGTTGAACACAACCGATCAGGAGATAGAGAGTTTTCATACAGTCATACAGAGGTCTTACGGAAGAGATGAGGATTACAATGAATTTTGGAAACAAGTGAGAGAGGCAAACTTTGCAAACAAGCTAAGTTGCCAAGCTAATCAGACAAATTGGGAAAAGGACATCAGGAACCCTCCCATAGTGGAATTTGAGGCAGGATCTCAAGTGGAGTTGGATCTGCAATCTTACAGGGAAGATGGGGGCTCTGTTAGAACAATGGAGAGCAAACCTCATTCACTGAATACCTTACCTTCATACTTAGGAGAATATGAAGCAAAATCCGAGATTAGATCACTTCCCTCACGAAGAATTTCATCAGAAAAAGTCATGGACTCGCAAGGATTGATAGAGATCTTGTCAACACTTGTGACATGCACTATCACTCTAGCAGAGCTTTTGAGGCTAAGACTACATATGTGGACCACTGTAGGAAAATGCTTGGAGAAATTTGGGATAAAAGACCCAACATCGAGACTGCAAGAGGGTATACAAGAGCTGAACAAACCACAAAAGAACGCTAAGCTTGTACCCTTAAACAAGGTCGGAGAGTATTGCGAAGGTGAAGAGGGGAATACAACCTTACCAGTTGAATTCCAAGGAGTGAAGATGATGGCAATACTAGACAGCGGAGCTGGGGTAGCCATTGCTACAAAAGAAATCTGGAAAAAATGGGGGAAACCAGCAATAAGGAAGACTAGGTTGAAACTCCAATTAGCAGATGGACACATGGAGAAACCTATGGGGTTATTAGAGAAAGTCGTAGTGACTTCTTGCGGCATTGAATACGAACATACTTTTGCTATCGTCGATTTTGGCAAGGAGAATAACTATGATATCATACTGGGAAGACCATTCATGAAACATTTGAAAATGGTCCAGGATTGGGGCTACGATCACATATACCTGAGAAATATGGAAACCACTACACGTGTGAACCTGAAAGACCATAGCTACAAAGATGTGAACCGAACACTGGTAGAGGAGTTTGATTCAGCTACTTTGGCGGGATCCGAATTTCCAGCTTGGTTAGGTAAGCCCAAGGAGTTATGGATGTGTGGAGCCTCGAAATGTGGAAGTCTGAGGCGAGAAGAATGTATTTTAGAAAGGGCTATCAAAGACGAAGCTTATATAGGAGAACCCTTTCCAGAGGACACGCTTGAACCATTAGAATGGACACACATTCTAGCAACCCTAGATGTTTGTGCAATTCCGGATGGTCCCACAACGAAATTTTGTGACAAGGACGGGCACGACGTGGTTCCGTACTTCATGTTGAGAATTGTACTCGAAAAAGAAACTGAAAAGAACGATACACTGGAAAAGGAAGATGAAGAGGAGGTGTTTCACGACATTCCCGATCACCCTGAGTGGGGAAATGAAGCAGACAACGAGTCAACGGACAATTCAAGCGGAAACGAAGAAATTATAACGGATGTCCGATTTTATGATTTTCCGAACCAAACTAAACAACGCCAGAAACTCTATAGAGCAAAGAGAAAAACAAAGGGGGTTAGAACCAATCCGATGCCTAGAATAAGAGGAAAAAATCAATTCCTAATGCTAGTAAAGGCGGAAGATTGTGTTAAGGACAAGATTTCTGGAAGAATGAGAGGCAATGATCAAAATAGCTTACGAAAAGACAAAAGAGGCTCAAGAAATCAAGTTCAAAGGAATGGAACGAAAACAGAAACAGAAAAATCAGAAAAGAACAAGCGCAACAGAGAACACACGGAGTCCAAGTTAGAACGTAGAAACAAGTACAGAGAGCTCAAGAAAACTCTAAAAGAAGTTTGGACGACAGAATTTGAGAGTGGAGAGGACGAAAATGCCAAAATCAAGGAAAACATGGATGTTCCCTCTCACTATAGGAAATTCACAATAGAGGATAGGAAGGTGGTATTAACCCCACCTATTCGAGAGAGAAAGGAGAACGAATCTTATGACGGACCGGAGGATGCAAAAAAAGTTGATTTATCAGCTCCAGGTGAGCCACCTAAACCGGTGTACATAGCCACAGATTTGTCTCCAGGCGAGGAAAAGAGACTTTTGAGTCTTCTCAGAGAGTATAGGGATGTGTTTGCATGGTCTTATAAGGACTTAAAGGGAGTTGACCCATCGATATGCCGACACACAATCCCACTGAAACAAGACGCAAAGCCTAGCAGACAGAGACCATACACATATAATGATACGTTTGCTAAGCGAATCAAAGAAGAGATAGATAAGCTAATGGAAGCTGAATTCATATACGAGATTGAACACACCGATTGGGTATCTCCAATTGTGGTGGTACCCAAGAAGAACGGAAAACTCAGAGTGTGTGTCAACTTAAAGAAAGTGAATGCTGCAACAATCCGGGACAATTATCCCCTGCCGATAACTGATCATGTTCTAGAGCGTGTATCAGGGAAAACAACATACTCTTTTCTTGATGGTTTTTCAGGATATAACCTGCTAGCCATAGCACTGGAAGATCAACATAAAACAGCTTTTGCAACTGAGTGGGGAATTTATGCTTATCGGGTTATGCCTTTTGGTCTAACCAATGCTCCCGCAACCTTTCAGAGGCTGATGACGCATGCTTTCAAAGAATACCTAAGGTTGTTTCTAGAAATATACATGGATGACTTATGTGTACATTCTCTTCTAAGAGATGAGCATCTAGAACACCTAAGAAAAGTATTTGAGAAATGTAGGACATATTGCATTTGTCTCAATCCTGAGAAATGTGTGTTTATGGTCCGACAGGGCAGAATTCTGGGACATATTGTCTCACAAAACGGAATATCCACGGATTTATAGAAGATAAAAGTTATAGTGGATATGCCTAGACCAACCAATGCGAAACAAGTACAGAGCTTTATGGGACATTGCGGATATTATAGGCGATTCATTTACATGTACGCTATAATAGGCCAACCACTTTACAGGCTAATAGTGAACTTTGAATGGACGGAGGAGTGTGAGGAATCGTTCAAGAAATTGAAAGAGGCACTCATTACTGCTCCAGTCTTGAAATCACCAGATTGGAAGAAGATATTCCATGTGCATATAGATGCTTTGGCATATGCAATAGAATGCATTCTGGCTCAGCCAGAAGAAGGAAACATGGATTTTCCTATCTGTTACGCCAGTCGACAGCTCAACAATGCAGAGAAGAATTACACCACAATAGAGCGAGAGGGATTAGGAATGATATATGCTGTGAAGAAATTTCGGCATTATCTTCTAGCCAACAAGTTTGTGTTTTTTACGGATCACCAAGCCTTGCTCTACCTAGTGAATAAACCATGCAATACCGGGAGAATAGTGAGATGGTTCATTATCTTACTGGAATTCGACTTCACGGTAGTAGTAAAGAAAGGAAAAACACATCTTAGAGCTGATCATCTTTCGCGATTGACGAATGGAGAAGACCCTATAGGAGTAGATGACGACATGCCAGACGCGTACTTGTTCAACATAGAAATGATACCGAAGTGGTCTCAAAATGTCGTTAATCTATTAACCTATGGAGGAGAGTTTGATAGAAGAGAATACAACCAGAAACATATTGCTATTCAGCAATCCAAGAATCTTCAATTGATTGCAGGAAGGTTGTATCAATTGGGAAATGATCATATTTTACGACTATGCATCAATCCTGAGGAATATAATATATATCTGTGCGAAGCACATGTTCAGGAATGTGCATTTCATTGTTCAAGAAGGAACACATATAGGAATTTGTTACAATTGGGAGTCTATTGGCCAGGAATGAAAGAAAGCGTACATGAATATGTCACTGTATGTATTGTATGTTCATCAAAACTGCCAGCAGAGTATTTGACATTATATCAGATAATGATCGCTCCGGAATGGAGTCAGTATATTGTTGAATATCTCACAAATAGAACTTTCCCAGAAGGAACGTCAAAAGCTCGTCAAAAATCTGTAGAGACAGAAGCTAGAGATTACGCTTTAATAGGAGATCAACTCTATAAGAGAGGTAAAGACAACCATCTTAGGATTTGCGCATCAGAGTCTGAGTATGTGATAATCCTAGAACAAGCTCATGGAGGAGTAGGTGGAGGCCATTTCTCAGGTGATAAGACAGCAAAACTTGTCTTAGCTGCAGGAATATGGTGGCGATGAATGTTAGCGGACCAAAGTACCAAAGTTAAAAGAGATGATATGCCGCTTAGACCAATGATGGGGGCAAGAGCTTTTGCAAAATGGGGGATTGATTATGTCGGACCCATTTCACCTCCTGCATATAAGACTCATGCACAATACATCGTTGTGGCTACATACTATCTAACAAAGTGGGTCGAAGCAAAGGCAACTCAAAAAGCAGATGCCAGGACCACGGCACAATTTCTATATGAATACGTCTTTGTACGATATGGATTGCCAATAGAAATTGTGAGTGATCGAGGCACACATTTTATAAATGAAGTGATAGAGATCCTTCTAGATGAATTCATGGTAATCCATAGGAAATCAGCCCCGTATCATCCACAAGCAAAAGGACAAGCTGAAGCAACAAACAAAACCATATGCACGGTCCTTACGAAGATTGTATTTGAGTCGAGAACTGACTGGGACCAAAAATTGCATTCAACATTATGGGCATATAGGGTAGCATATAAAACATCAATAGGAACGACCCCATATAACATGGTTTTTGGGCTAAATGCTATCTTACCAATAGAATTCTTGATTTCAACCTTAAGGGTGGCTAAGGATCTAGAGTGGACAGGGCACGAGCTTTCTGATAGAATAGATGACCTGGAAAAGCTAGATGAGCTTCGCCTAAAAGCAGTAGCTTCTATCTACGCTAAAAAAAAACGACAAAAGGAATTTTTTGATAAGCATGTGCGGACTAAAGAGTTTAAGGTTGGGGACTATGTCCTAGTTTACACTCTGAAACAGCATGCTAAGAATCTTAAAAAGCGAGGGATGGGACCTATGGTGATTAAAGATCTATCACCAAGTGGAGCCGTCAAGCTTGCTACATTAGACGGAGAAGAAATGCCCAATTGGATTAGTGGATGCAGAGTGAAAAAGTATCTTTTGCCGCTAACCCAAGACATGCTTCTCAAAATACATCAAGAAAAGCTGCGTGTCCAGAAAAAGAAAATGATTTTGGAGGAAGCGCAAGCCGAGGCGAAGGAAAGAATGGAGAAAAGAAAACTACTGCGTCAGAAACAGCGGAATGAAGGAGAAATACTAATAAACGCAGTCAGTATAACAGAAATGGATAATGACAAAGAAGAACCCATCATTGAATGCAAAGTAGGAACCAAATCAAAGCCAGAGCATTATTGGATTCAGGAGCTCAAGCTAACCTACTTTCACTCAGTTTGTATAGACAATTGACAAATGACACTAAACTACAAACTGCCAAGCAAGAGTTAAAGAGTTACTCTGAGAATTCAATCAAAACTGTCGGATGCACAGTTTTACATATACAGATTAACCAGTATGTGTATCCTCATATGTTTTACGTGGTTGAAGACCAAGCTACACAACAACCATTATTGCTAGGACAACCATGGCAGAAGCAATACAATGCAATGATTGACTGGAGTTCTAAATCAGTGCTTATCAAATACGAAGGTGAAAGTCAATCAGTTAAGTTCACCAAAGGAGCAGAGCCAACTCCAAAGGAAGAATCCACGAACAAGGGCAAACAACAACCAGAGAAAAAGAAGAAGCAATGGCAACCAAAAGTTTCTACACAACCGGATTGCTCTTCGACGAGGAACTCTCAACATTGGATAAGGAAGACAAGCAATAATATAACAGCTCAACCTTGGAAAAAAAAGGAATCAAAGTTGATATGGAGACCAAAAAAGGTGGTGCCAGAGAAAACAAAGGTGGAAAACAGAGTCTTCAATACCAGACAACAGAGTGATTCCAGACAATCAAGGACAGTGAAACAGATCTGGATTCCAAAGAAATTCATGACGGCACAAAGCCATAGCAAGCAAATTTGGATCCCAAAGATTTGTAAACAGGAACTCCCTTCGGTACAATCAACGGAAACTCCTAGGTATTTCCAGTCGAGGAAATCAACACAAAGAACGAAGCAGGTTTGGGTCGCAAAGAGTTTGTGGCAAGCACAAGTGAAGTGGAAGCAGATTTGGATTGTAAACAAGAACAACAAAGTAAAGAAGAATCCATCTACTGATTCTACTACCGCAGTGCCAAAACCAACCCAAAACCCGACCACCAATCCTTCAATCAAACAAAGAGCAGCTTTACTGGAAAGACTATTGTATCATCGCTCTGCAATTGCATTGGGAACTTATGACCAAAACAACTACAATGCTTCGCCCACAGACACTTCATAGTCGTCCGGGAGGACTCAGACTAGGAGGGGGGGAGGTATACAGGTATACAGGAGTTACAAAGCAGCTACAAGCGAGAAAAAACAAAGAAAAACAAAAATTATATTACAAGGGCAGTGTCTTACATGATTTTGCAATTTTTATGTTTGATTGCGGATATTGATAATATTTATGCCCTTATATACCTTGTTTTGCAACAAGAAGAGATCAAATGATGAATTTGGGTCTCTAGACGTGTAAATATCACTAAATAAGAGTGTTTTTGGAGCTAAAAAGTGGTAATCCAAGTCCAGAAATCACAAATAAGTGTATATTCATATACACAGGGTTACCAGCTATTTATTGTGTATGTTTGGAATTTTTTGGCTTCAATTTGCTATTTTCCTTTATTTTTTATGATTTTCTTAATAAAAGTAAAAGAAAAATAAAAAAGCAGGTGAAATGAGATCGGAAAAAAGAAAAGAATAGACAATGATGGTCCTAATGACAAGGGCAACCCATGGTAAAAATTGGGTATAATTCTGAAAAAGTTGCGGAAAGCCTGAAATGACAGAATTTTGGCAAAGTGGACAGATTTCTCAGAAACAGGTCAAACGGAGTCCAAATTGAGAAATTTCAAATCCTAAAGTGCATTTCACGACGAGATAGGAGCACATGTCAAATTTGGTAACAAGTGATCCGGGAAGTCTGAAGTTAAGTATTTTTCACTTCACTTTCAAGCTCATTTCCACTATTACCTTCTTGGAGAGAGCAAAGAGCACACAGGAGCATCCGACCTTCTATCGCCTTCTACGACTGCTACGAGAGCTCAGAGGACACCAAACATGAGAGGTAGACTCGTTGCCATAAGCTTTTGATGCTTATCGTTAACTTTTGTCGCGAAAACTGACCAAAACCAAGAAACAAGAGAAGACGGGGAATGGGAAAGAACGCTAGGTAGGGGCACAACCGCCTAACCAAACCTTACTAGAACTTAGAGGTGGGTTACCCTAGCATAGAAGATGGTTTTCTAACACTCAAAGCTCGAGAAAGAACGACTTGAAAAAACCTAGGTCAACAGAGCCTGCAAGAGGCAAACAGGAAAAAGTTGTCGAAACGACACAAAACTTCTCAGGAAGCTTAACAACATCGAGGGAAATGCAACCATGGAGTATCTCCGGGTTTGGATCACCAAAGTAGGTCGGAACAACCGATTCGGCTGCGGACACACAAAGCGTCATTTTGGCATAACGGCTAAAATTAACGACCAAATGACATGAAACTTCACAAGCAGCTTCAAATATACATGGATGACTTATGTTTGCAAGCAAAACCCAAAAGAAAGCTGATTCACTTACCGATGGTGAAAAAGACGCTTTTGGGCAACTAAACGGAGAAAGATGGAGACAGGGAGCCAAAGTCAAGTTCAACCAAATAGGTCGCTTCACAACATATCCAATGAGCTGGAAATGCAACTCTCGAGAAGAAAAGTTGAAGAAATTCAACTCCAAGGCAAAAAGACGACTTCGGAGACTGAAATGCCTATAAGGGGGCTTTTTAGCTAAACTGATGACTTTTTAAGTTGAAAACTAGTTAGCAGGGCTTAGGGCACTAGCACAAAGCATTCTTTGCACAAAAAGACCAACATTTCAAGAAAAGACATCATACGCGTATGATGTCTCACAGCATGATTTTCACATCCATTTGAACATTTGAGTGCATAGCCTCATTCCACATGTTAATCACATCCTATGAACCAAGTATCATGAGAATTGGAGTTAAAAAAACCCAAGGAAAACCAAAAAGACGCAAATTAGGCCATAAAATTGGTTTTTGGTCCTAATTTTGTCAAAATAACTCCAAACTCATTGAAACTTTGTAGGATTGTTGATTAACACATATACAAGCTGTCTGGAACCAAAAAGCACCATTTGGACACAAAAGACATCATACGCGTATGATGTCTATTTGCACTTACAGAGCCAAAACTGCTCATTTGACATCATACATCCATTATATATATCTAATACATGCTACATATGAAGTTTGGAACCATTTGGTCAAGAGGATCACCCCATTAGCCCAATTGAGGAACATCCTTCACCTAAAGCCTATTTTTGGCCCAAATCCAACATACTCAAGTCCAAACCAAGATTTGAGTAGAGACAGTCCTTCACTAGTACATGGGGAGTCCACAGAACCAATCCCATGCAAAATTGATGAAAAAGACATCATACGCGTATGATGTCTCCAGAGCCATTTTTAGCCCAAAATCTATCCAAACTTGATAAATCCATTGAATAAGCCTATCTAAAGCCAAATCCAAGCTTATAGAGAAATTTGGTCCAAAAATACACTAAAAGACATCATACGCGTATGATGTCTCACTATGTGATTTTGGCACCTCAGGGCTTCAACCACCAAACAGAAGTGATCTACATGCCATTTGAAGGTGAACCACCAAGTTTTATCCAATTTGGATCATAAAATCCAATTCCCTTTCAAAATTTTGCCAAGAGCCAGAACTGGACTAAACTGGCCAAAACTTGACCAAATGGTATCCAAACTCAAATCCAAGCATATGATACTCATGTATACACTATCAGCTACAAGCTCAACCAATATGAAGTCATTCTGACACAAAAGACATCATACGCGTATAATGTCTCCAGCATGATTTTGAGCCCAGTTTGCATATTTTTTCACCTACCCTGCATCCTTAGGCCCTGAATAGCTCATGTTTCAATTTTCAAGTCATTTGAATAGTTAAAAGCTTTATTTCGGCTTTCAGTACTAAAAAGACGCTAACTTCTGAAATTGGAGTTACAGGATCCATGGATTCCGCCAAGTCATCAGCAACAAAGAGAAAAAGACCAACAATCAAAGATGCTCTTGCAGAAGCAGAACCCTTTGACATTCCAGCAGAAACCCTCAAGCCAACCAAAACTTGGGTGGAGGAAGCAGTCTTGGAGAAAGAAGGAATAAAGATCTACCAGGGGACTTTCAGAGATCCTCAAGGGCAAGCGGTGGATATACCGATGATCCCACAAGAATTGGTGGATTATAGCAGGTCAGAGAACATCAGCAGGTACCTGGAAAGGGCAGACTTGCACAGATTCTTCACCTCGAGACCATCAGGTGTAGATACAAGAAGAGTGTATGAGTTGGAAACCCCCATTCAGAAGGATGGGAAAGCCACATTGACAGCAATAGATGGAGAGAAAGTAGAGGTACAGATCACTCCACAGATCATTGCAGATGCATTGAAGCTGCAAAACAAAGGGAGCTCTGTCAGGGAAAGAAGGGAGGCTATAGAGGTTTATGGGTCCAAGAAACAGAATGCAACCTATGGAGATATGGCAGACCAAAGAGCGGCAACCCTTTGCCGACTGTACAACCAATTTCTCCATATTTGCAGTAAAAGACCGCAAAAGTATACGACACCACCCCATGCCATTGCAACTACCATCACATGGGCATTGAAGAGCAATATGCCAAAAGAGGTGAATTACGCTCAACACATCCACGAGCAAGTAATTGCCATGCACAACGAGAAGCCAAAGTATATAGGAGGAGCTGAAGTTCTGACAAGAATAGGTTATGAAGCTATTGGAGCCAGAGATCAATGGCCAAAGGTTCCCTCCCAGAATGAGTGGCTTAGAGAAGCCGATGAGGAGGAAGAACAGCCTGAAGTATCCAAGAGGGCGTCCACAAGAGCACGCAGGGAACTAGAAATTGTTTCAGAACCTGAAGAGAATGTGGATGAGCTGCTTATGAAGAAAGCAAAGAAGAAGGTTGCTCCCAAGCAAACCAAAAGTCAGAAAGCGGCAAGAATGGAAAGACTGGTGGAGCAGTTTAGAACGGAAAGAGCTCTAAAGGGGGACTTTGAAGAAAAGTGGGTTCCAAACCCCACTAAAGTCGGAACTAGCTCAGCCAGGCCACATGTTGATCAATATGATCAATATATTAGAGCTTATGAGGAGTCAGAGGCTATACTGGAGCAGCAACCTGTCGAGCCATACACTGAAGAGGAAGTACAGCTTTTAAAAGCTGAGCTGAAAAAGGACGACAAGGGGAAGAAGAAAGTAGATGAGTCTACTGAACCTCAGGAGAAAGACGGGCAAGCAAACAAAGGGAAAGCCAAGATGACTGAGGACAAACAGCCCTCCTTTACTGATGTACCAAGCCCGAAGAAGACGGAAATCATTGTGGAAGAGACCACAGTAGAGATGGACACGGCTGGTATGGAAAAGCCGGAAGCCGAGACCAAAGAAAAGAAGATAGATCCAGTTCAGCAAAAGAGAAATGATTATGAGGATCTGGTAGCGATAGGGTACACTGAAGAAGAGGCCCTTGAGGCGGTTTATGGGATCACTCTACAAAAACAAGATGAACGGAGAGGGACGGAGAAGAAGACAAAGAGTACAAAAGAAAGTGAAGAGAAACTGGACGAGCAGAACGTACTAGAAGAGCCAAAGCCAGTGGAGGTGGTGGCCGAAAAAGCTTTAGAATTGACAGATGAAGATGAAAAAGATATGCACATGGTGCATGAACTGCTCAACAAGATCAAAGAAAGATCCAAGGCAAAGGAAGTGGAGATTGAGACAGCCAAACAAAGGGAAGCCAAGTTGCAAAGGAAATTAGAGGATGCTATGACTGAATCTGAAAGTCATAAAGCATCACTCTACGACGCTGAAAACGAGAGAGACGGCTTGATACTCTAGCTAGCCGAGGCTTCAAGAGAAGTAACAAGTGCACAGGAAGCAAGGGAGCGGATGGAAGACGACTTGGAGGCGGCTAAAGATGAGCTCATTGAGCTAAGGGAAAGAGTCGAGCTCCAAGAAAGAACAATCACTAGACTCAGGACTACCCCTAGAGCTAGCAGAGCAGGAACCGAACAAGAGGGAGCTGTTGTACCAGCTCTGGAAGACCAAGTCCGAAGCTTACAAAGAGAGCTAAGATTAGAGCAAGTGCAAAGGTTGTACATTGCGGAGGGATCATTGGCATCAGACGAGAGGCTCACTTTAGAAAATCAAACACTAATAACAGAGAATGAGACCCTCCGCAAACAGCTCCAAGATCTACAAGAGCAACAAAGAAGAGAGACAGAGACACCAAAAGAAGAATCAGGTGGAGCAGCCATAGAGCTACCAGAAACTGGAGAGGCAACCACAATTGAAGATCCAGCCCCAGTTCAAGAGGTGAGCTCAACTTCAGGAATCTATGAAGAAGAAGAACAAAGGCTCCATGACCAAATAGAAAAGTCAACAGAGGAGAGTGCCAAGGCGTAAATGGAATGGGAGAGGAGACTCCTAATCTCCATTAGACTTCAGGGATTAGACACAAAAGTGCTCCATGAAGAGTGGATGCAACCCAGCCTGCCTTTCCCTTTGATGAAGTTTGAAGTGATAAAAACGAAAAAGAGAATAGAGGAGGAGCAGTATGTCGCTCTTTACGAAGGCGACATCACAAAGGAGGAACAATCAAAGAAGATTGTAGATTCGCAGCCTAGATGGAGGAAAGGTTGGCTGAACAAATACCTAGCCTACCTCATCTACTTGGTGGAGGCACCAAAGGAGATTCGGGAGAATGCAACCTTCTGCCCGGTGCCAAGAGTCAGAAGCTGGAACGAGCATGGCAGGATTGCAGAAAAGAAGCCAAATTGTCTTAATTACCCCAGGATGCTAGGACCAAAGGCAGGAGAGAGAATAGGTAAAGCCTACATGGTGAAAACCCTAACGGGCACCATCAAGCTCTTTACTGGCTCTCCTGACCTTTCGTGTCAGATGCTCAAGAAAATTTGCAGGACTCTCTTAGCTTGCATTGAAGTGTTCGTGCCAGATAAAGCCACGACCTCGAGTCTACTATCGACGGCCGACACAGTAACTGATATGATGTATGATCTTTCATTGCAGCCTTCTCCAAAAGTGTTGCACCTCCTATACCAGAGGATTATGTTTTTGCCTAGCTTCCACATGCAAACATTCGAAGAAGCTTTCTACATCGGCTTTTTTACCCACGAAAGCAAAATATTCAGCCCAACCTTGACCATCAGCAACCTAAGATACGAATCACATTTGCAGATGCTCAAGACGACAGGACTTTATTGACCAAGCATAAAAGTCATGTCAGGGACGACATGAACGCGGAGGGGGGGAGTGTTGAGCCAGCAGAGGATCACACCCACATTTTTGCTCACACTCATCATTTTTGTAACCATTGATTGTAATAAATGTCTTTCCGACATTGATTTTGATTGGAGCCATTCATTAAGTAACGGGACTCAATTGAGTTTCCAGCTTGTAATTCCGAAGTAATTTCACTTGCCGATGTAATTAGTTAGAGATGTTCTCACCTCCAAGGCTGAGGTATATAAGCCAAAGTTTTGTAACCTAAGGGGGATTCAGTTTATTAATCAAAGTGAGTTTTTGAGCGCCGTGACTGTGTCTGAGAGAGAGAGAGAGAGAGAGAGAGAGAGAGAGTCTTATCTTCTTGCTACGCGAGCTACGGAGCCGCCATTGGAGAAGCGACACCGCCCTTGTGTTAGCAACGGCGAGAGCTACGCACAGATACCAAGAGTGCGCGCTATCGGCTTCTATGTGTGGTAAGTTCCTACCAGCTTCGGTGTGAGTTTTCTTCCAACTCCTGTGTCGGAATAGAGCATGCAGCATATCTATAGAACCACAACGAGTAGAGCTACACATTGGTACCATCGGATTCAAGTTTCGGTCACCTGTATTTTTCGGCCTGTCTTCATACGCGTTTACCGCACGGAGTGGTTATAGGTTGATTTTGCAGTTCAAGTCTTTAGGGTGTTGTTCTTACCTAGTGTATAGACTTCCCCTTGAGTTTGAGATCGATTCAATGATTCTAGATCCTGTTTCGTATAGCATTCGTTCGTAGTACGGATTTCAGTCACTTGCGTATTTTAGAACTTAGATTTGATTTCCTTAGTAGTGATTGTCATTAGAAGGTCGAGTAGGTGATTTGACACCCACCTAGTTGTTTCCATGCGCCTGCGGGTCAAGCTCCGTCCTCGTCTGACAAATTCTGTTGTTGGTTGAGTTCTCGCTATTTAGCTTCCGCTAGCGGCGTAACCCCCTTAACACTCTCACAATAACAACATCAGCAAGCACATTGCCCAACCATATGCCTTGCCCGCATTTTCCTCCTAAGGCCTTGACTTCTCACTCAAACCGTGAGTGAAGGTAACAAGCAACGCTTGTTGATTGGCAATAATACTGATCACTACATGTTGCGACTCTCTCTCTCTCTCTCTCTCTCTCTCTTTCACACACACACACACACACACACACACACACACACAAACCATGAGTGATGTTAACAAGCAATTCTTGTTGATTGGCAATACAATGCTGATCACTACATGTTGCAACTCTCTCTCTCTCTCTCTCTCTCTCTCTCTCTCTCTCTCTCTCTCTCTCTCTCAATCAATGCTCATTGATCACTACTCTCACACACGCTCACCCTCAATGTACTATTCTCATTAGAGTGTCTTGGCTTCAAAAAACATATATTCGCTACCTGTATAGTGTAAGGATACTCTAACAAGAAGAAAACATAAAAACAAAAAATAATCAAAATAAAAACCCTTACGTATCAATGTGCATTCAACCATCTCTTTATATGGACACAAAAATCCTTTTGACTTTTTATTTTCATGGGTCCTTTCATTTCCTAAAGTCACCTTTCACTTATGCACTTAAGATGTTTTGAAAGGCCGATTTGTACAAAGGTGAACAAGGGGTCAACGACTTCTGCTACTATCAGACTAGTTATCTCATTTGCAAGCATCCTTAACAGTTCTAACTCCAAAGACTACACTGGATCCACAACTATCAAGATCTTATGTGACGTAGACCAAGGGAATCTAAAGAATGCTAAAGACCAGCTTGAACATGAGCTAAGAGAAATAAATAGACAACTTGAATGTGGTCCCAATGGTTGCAAGAGAGCACGTTCACAAGCTGAATGCATTGGGAAATTTGAACAAGGGCTGGCGGATCGAGCATTTGGCGCTCTAAAGAAGACTCTTCTATAGCAAGTTGAGGTAACAGAGGCTGTCACTGTCGCGATCCCACCAACACTTGTTAAAAAGAAACTAGCCGTGCAAAACAAGCTTACAATCGTGTTGGGCTTCAGTGGGAGAGTCCTAACAGATTTGAGTTGATCCAATGGGTTCAAGGGCTGCTAGGAAATAGGGCGTAGCTAAGTAGATAATTTACTTAATGGAGCGAGACAAATTTTCACACACGAGAGAGTATAGAGTAGAGAGAGATAGAGAGAGAGAGAGAGCACACACACACGATATACATGGTTCACCCAATGTGGGTTACATCCACGAGAAAGCAGCAACTCAATGGCTTTAGTACTTCAAACAAGAAGTAAGCTACAAAGGGATTATACCCTTAATAGAGCTCCCACCTTGCTTCACTCTCACCACCTCATGTCAACTTCACAATGCACCACAATGCTTCACAAATCCATTTTTGTGTGTAGGAGAGGCCTCCTTTTATGCCAAAAGGGACATGGGGAGGACATTGAAAGCACTACATACCTTGCCAAGGGATTCTTCTCAGTCTGCTTTAAGGAGATCTCTAGAGTGGTCAAGAGACCACAGTGTGTGGTGCCATGGGAGCCAGTGTTTGACTCAGCAAAATACCTTCGAGGTATACATCCTGTCTGGGTTGAGTTTGTGGGTCTTCCTAGATGGCTATGGGATAACATCAGGCTACTTTCTAGTCAACTAGGAACACCGTTGTTTGTTCCTAACAAAAGGGGGCTTGGCAAATCCTCAAACCAAGTCTGTATAGGTTGGGATATCTCTAAGTCTCCTCCCAAGAGCATGGTGATCAACATTGGAGTTGGGATTATTACGGCTCCGCTTAATTTTGGGACTTACTTTGGTTCGTGTTTTGAGTGTAGCAATTTTGGGCACTTTTCTAAAGATTGCCCCAGGAAATCTAATATGAGTTTTGGGGACAAATGGACTATGATAGCTCATAGATTGTCATCTATAGCGAATGATGTCTTATAAGGCCCTTTTGATGCAAGTTACTAACTAGAGAATTAACTGGGGTTTGTCGGGCTTTAATTAAGTCATGTATCAAGTAGAAGCAGTATAATGATTTACAAATCACACAAAAGCTAACAATGGGAAATGCGGCTTTGATCACCTTGATGCAGGAACAAAGAAGTCCTCAATGACGAAGAGAACACTGGGTAATCAAAGGATCTCAAAAGATTTTCCCCGATGAAGCAGATCGAATGTTGAACATGGGTTTAGAACCTCAAGTCAAAAAAATTATCTCCCAGATTCGAACTGACAGACAGACTTTGTATTGAAGTGCAACTTGGCTTAAAGAAGTTGAAGGTTTACCCAGACAATTTCTACGGAATCCTTACAACATTTCATTGGCTCACAAAATCTAAAAACCAATAATTCAACTCTACAGATTGTAGAAGTTGTTTCTGAGAATCACAAATACTCAGAATTGACAGATTCGCTGGAGCAAGTGATGGATGGAACTTTCTCTATCCATGATGATGAGACTCAAGCTAAATGAGATTGGGTTCTTTTCGAATTTAGATTTGGCAAAAGACCCATAATGACAGAAACAGATGCTGCATTTGAGCATGGTATGAAGGGCATAAAGTTTTTCATCAATTATGATTTCCTGAATCATGTGAAAACTATGTACATCGGATTGGACGAACAAGGCAAGCTCATGCAAAGGCTACAACCTATACTTTCTTTACATCAGCGACAACAAAGAACGCACTGACACCGACAACCAGGTCATGTCAGGGACGACATGATCGCGGAGGGGGGGAGTGTTGATGGCTAGGTCAACAACACGATATAATTCAACAAAGCCTTATTCTTTGAGAGTTATGAAATGCTGAGGATTATGGTTATAAACATCATTTGTAATAAGTAGGTAGTCTAGTTGCAGAAGCTAGGGTGCAATGGCACTTCCAGATTGTACATACAAAGCCATTTGACCCCTCAAACTCTATTTTTGGTTAACCTAAGGTATCCTTAGTATATAAGGTACCTAGGTCATTTTTGTAAGGACACACAAATTTTATCATAATGATAAGTTTAGCGCTGCTTTCTACTGTGTGTGAGAGAGGGAGAGAGAGCGTGAGCTTCATCCTGGCACTAATCCCCGCTCGCTCATCACATTGTAGATCCGACTTCACCATCGCACTAGCCTCGGCAAGAGCTACACAACAACACCAAGCATTCCTTGCGGAACGGAGCATACACGCTCATGCATCTACGAACTACTCGTGGCTGTAAGTATATCAAATGAATCTATTTTCTGCCTACAAGTAGTCATTAGAATTGTGGCGACATAAGCTACGCATATGTACTCATAGAGTTCAGTTTCGGGCACTTTTAGAATTTGGCTCTGTCTTTATATGCATTTTTTGCAGATGGGTTTAGAGCTAGGATTTTGGGTGTGGAGGCTTAGGGACAGGTGTATCCTAGTGAGGGGATGGTGTTCCTTGAGTTTCGTACGATTCTGACATGATTTGATGAGTTTACTTCCGTTGTGTGTATCTGGCCAAGTGGTGTAGTTTGAAGTAGTGAGATTCTAGATTGTGGTTAGATACACAAGTGATGTAGTTCGAAGTAGTGAGATTCTAGATTGTGGTTTAGTTGGCCTTCTAGAGTGTTGTATGTGTAGGATGGTCTCAGCCTGACAAGCTAAAGATATTTCCTTCGTGTGCCTATCGTGTCATCTGTGTCCTTGATTGACATTATGTTGATCTAGGTTGTGTTACATGCACTTTATGGGTGGTGTGATTCGCTCCCGCAACACTTTGCACATCTTTTTTTTGGGCAAAACTCACAATGGTGAGGGGACTAAATTAATAGATCCAAAAAATTACATATTCCTACCATGCTTGTGACAAGCCATGACCACTTCAATGGATCATAGGTACATTGATTGATGGAGGAGCCACCCCACGACCATGGATGAGCCCACACTTTCACCTTTGCAAGTATGTTAATTTGATGACTGAGGTCCTGTTCCACTCCTCTAAGTTCCTTTGCTTTCCAATGGTGATGATCATTACCATGCTTTCTTGGACTATCTCCATGAACTTAGCTACTCCAAGGATTTCTTGAAGATTTGCAACAGTTCCTTGTCTTTCAAATGTGTTTAGTATCAATATCTCATGATTTGTGTAGCAATGGGAAGTTCAAGGCTCTTGAATGTCTTCCCTGCCAAGAAGAGATCGTTCTTCAAGAATCCTATTTTCTAGGTTTTTTGCACCCATTTGCAGATCTTGCCTGTAAGACCACAAATTTTGAGACACTCCTTGAATAGGTGAGAGAGGTCTTCACAAGACATTCTGCATTGCAAGAATCTCTTTGGACCAATTCCCATGGCAAGAACCTTCACTCCAGTTGGCATGGATCCCATAGCACCTTCCATAAGAAAACCTTCATCACATGTGGCCATTGAGGGCACCATATATTCTTCACGACCATATCCCACCTTGACCTTGTCCAATTTTTGCCCCACTACTTATTAAGTGGGGAGAACCAATCCTGTGATGCCATAAGGGCGAGGTACACATACTTAGCTTGCGGTTTTAGGAAATTTCTATCCATAGGCTAGTGCCAAGCTTTTCACTCTAACTTGGATTCACAGTATGGTAGATACCACCTATTAAGCCATTATAGGGCTCTGCTGATTAGCAATATTTCTATCCCACTAAGGTCAAACTCAAAAGAAAGTTGATCCGTTCCTTTCCAATTGCCTCTATTGTAGTCCCACAATTGGTCTAAATGCCCTTAGTTATTAACCTTTCTGGCAACTTCCCTTCAAAAAGGGGTCAGAAGGATGCCTCCAACCTTGGAGAGCCAAGGGGACCATTGAGATATAGAGTTGTGGAACTATCTTGATACATCTCACCATTCCAAAGACTGTGTTGCTCTGTTGCATTTCCAGGTAAGCTCACTTGTCGTACCGCCAAGTTTCAGGATGGCCCAAGTTGCGGGGCCAACAGCTTGTCGTGCACCTCAAGCCCTTTCCATTGGTAGCCTTGTGAGCGTATCCTTGAGCTATCCATCATATCCTTAGCCATAATAGCCCAAGAATGGACTTTATTAGCAAGGGCTACCACAAACTTGGCACATTGAACCTCCAAGGAAATGTTAGGGTTAAGAATCCCAAGCCCGTCCTCCATAGGTATCGCAATCGTCTCCCATTTCTCCCACTCCCAGGGTGCTGCATCTTTAGTGTTGTTCTTTTAAAGAAATATATTTACTAGTTTCAAGAAATCTTTCTAGTTGCATTTAGCTAGCTTAAGCAGTAAACCATTGAAGGCTATATAGGGCATCATAAAAGAATTGATAACCTTTACTCTGCTTGGAAAGGGAAGAAGCACATACTCCCACCTTCGCATCTTAATCTTGACTTTCTCCATCACCCACAAGAATCTTTGCTTGTGAGTAATGTCCACTCCCATAGTAGCTCCCATGTGCCAAAATATCTTTCCTTTTGACACTATCTTCCCGGTCAACATACGTAGATCAAACGAGTTGTTCTCAAAGAGAGAGATATCAATCTTGATTTTTCAAAACTACACTTTTCTCCTAAGGCTAAGACAAATGTCTGCACAATTTCCAGAGCCTTCCTGATTACCTCAGGGCAAGCCTTAAGTAAGAGCACGGGATCATCCGAAAAAAGCTTTGCCAACAATTGGTCATTTTTAGGTAGAGTCAATCCTTGATTCTCTCCTTTAGAAGTAATGAAGGCAGAGGGGCAAGTGGGCATCTTTGTTTTATTGATCTTTTGACTTTAAAAGTACCCATAGTTCTCTCATTGAAAAGGAGCTCCGATTGGCTACCTACACCAAGGGTGTTGACCAGGTGGCACATCCGTGGCCCAAAGCTTAATGACTTCATGGCATCTTCAATGAGCGACCATTTTATCCTATCATAGGCTTTATCAAGATCCAAAAAAAGCAAGATACACTCTTGTTTACTGAAAGTGGCATATTTAATGCCGATCGTTGTTGCCAAAATGTTATCATAGATTGACCTTATTTGATGAATCCATGTTGGTGGGGAGTGAGTGTCATGAACATAAGATTATGCAAAAATTGGGGCAAATCCATCTCAAAATGATACGATGTATATTTATAAATTTTGAAATTTTGAGGGGTATTTTGGGAATTTCCACAAATTCCTAGGGTATTTTGGTTATTTTCTTTATGTTTAATTCTAGATGTAGTAGCAATCTGCAAATTTTTTTTGATGAAAGTCTAGCCAGAACCATGTTGCAAGAGAAATTGTTCTTTTTTAAAATCTAGAGAGAGAACCATGTCGCAAGAGCAGTTCTTTTCTAAAAAAAGTGTAATGGGTCATGGCTCCCCAACAAGACACATGGACTTTTTTTTTGCCATACTCACAATTGTGAGTTGAGAGATATTATATCAACTCAAAAAGAATACATATGCCCTCAAGCACTACATGTGCCTCGGGGGGGCTAGGGTTCCCACAGAGGCTTGTACACAAACACAGAGGAAACAAAACCAGCAATGAAGAACCTACCCTCTCAAGTGTTCTACGCAACTCATTGCATGAGTCATTCTTCATCCTTGTCCGCTAACCCTCTTCTTGCTTCACCATGATGAGCTCAATGCTCATGCGCACGATATCATCAAAACGGGACACCGCCAGTTTGGCCTAAAAAATTCAAAGGTTTCTAGAATTCCAAACCTAGTTCAGGTAGCAAAATCTAGTAATTTGGGTGTACATCAAGATGGCATGGCTTTGGAATCTATGCCTTCCCAAGATCAGGTCATTAGTAAAAAAGATGACCTTCCAAGTCCTCCATACCCATTTCCAAACCTTGGCGGCCAGTCCCCGGTGAAGTAGGGCACTTGAAAAATGTGTTAGAACTAAGCCCTCTAGCATGCACCTTGATCCTAGTAGTCAAGGATCTCCAGAGCCGCTTCCAAGTGAATACCTTCATGTACAAAGATATTTAGTCTCCCAAATGGTGTTAATACTATGTTTCCAGTGCTCTTCTGACCAGTTTTTCTTCCAGATTATTGTGAGTGGGTCCATAGTAGCACATCATAAATACTCTGGGTCTTGGGCAGTGATATCACTCTGTCTTTCAGCCAATGCTAGGCTCTCCAATCAATTTTTTATCCATTGATAGATGGAGGTGAGGTTGTAAGCCTTTCGTACATACCCAAGTTATGTTGCATCACTACGAGCTCCACATCCTTCCAGTACAAGCTTTTGTCATCCCAAAGATGAGATAGTTTAGAGATACCTTTGTTGTTCACCATGCATGCAACTTCCCTCCAGAAGGACTCTAAGGAACCCTTTCCAAGTTTGGGGAGTCAGGGGAACCAATTGAGAGAGGAATCCCTGAAGTATGTTAAGTTCTCCCCCTACTCCAGGGTAGAAACTCCTTTGTTGCACTTTTGTGCAAGCTCCCCTGTGCAACCTCCAAGCGTCAAGAGTGTCCAAGAGGGCGCTGACACAAATGGAATCCTTACTAAACAAAGATAACCATGTCCCAAGAGTAATTGCTTTCTAAACAAGGTGAAAGTTCACTATGGCCTACGTAAGGCTATGAGAAGAATTTAATGATAAAAGGTTTCTTGTGGCAGAAAATAAGAAATCGACACTAATTCTTTGAAACATTTGTTATCACAATAAATATTATGTTTCTACAAAAAAATAATTAACTATTTAGACTATAATATATTCCAAAAACATTAAAAAAATGTTCGAAAAACCAGTTTGAAGCATTGTAGCAAATTGAGAAAAAACAAGGTGAGGAGACACGAAGGCTTGCAAAGTTAAGGGGAGATGAGAGAGAGTAAGTTTAAATACGTACCTACAATCACATGAAAATTTTTATTGTGTTTTAATATAAAATTATATTATCTATTATACATATATAATCATTTGTATATTATGAAGGGCCCCAGGTACACATTGCACATCAACATTTTGAAACAAAATAAAATGAGAAGAAGTAAAATAAAAACAGCAAAAGTAAAAATAAAAACAAAAAAAAAATCTTTATACTTTTTCATATGAAAATATAAATTTAATAAACATAAAAAACAATACAACACATTAATGCAATAGACCTTTCCTAACTCCTTAAACCAAAGGACTCTTTATCAATACTTTGGATCATGGATCCTGTAATCAAACTTCTAAGAATAAACTTTTTAATCCACAAAGTTAAATGTAACTTTAGAAAATAGGATTTAAAAGACCATGATTTATTTTTCATTCATAAACCTCTTTGGGGACACTTGTCAAGCAATGAAAATTGAACGACCTTCACCCATAGTGTACTAAGGCCTTTAACTGACTAAAGAGGTGGAAAAGGATGAGAAAATTTTGGGTGTGACCCAAAATTCAATAGCCCTCTTTAAAGAGAGAAAACACAAAATATATAAAATATTTGTTATATTTTCGCTTCATAAAAGACACAAACAGTAATGAGCAAGCATCTATGTTCATAAGATAATGGCAATGTGAATTGTATGCGAGATACCAACATTTCTTACACTTAGCAACTCTCTTGCCAAGAATTGAGTAACCTTTTATGAAGTCTCTCTTCCCCCTCCCCCCCTTTCAAAAAACAAAAAACAAACTCGGTGTACAATGCAATTTACTTTGTAGTTGCTTCACACTTTGAGCCACTGGCTATTGTCAAGATGTTGTCAACTTTAATTATAAATTCCTATTACAATAATTTGGATGGAGTTGTTTTTTTTTGGGCAAGACAGCGGCACAAAGTGGCTAATAGGGAGCGAGCACAAAGCCAGAGATGGAGAGGGAGCTAGGGGTTGTTGAGGCCTATGCATACGGAAATATATTTCATGTGTAGGGGGTTGTCAAGGCCTCGTTACACATGAAAAGGTCAAGGCCTCGTTATGGAGAGGGAGCTAGGGGTTGTCGAGGCCTTGTTACACATGAAAAGGCTTGACCGAGCTAGGCCTATGCATACGGAAATATATTTCATGTATTATTCAAGTGCTCTTTATGAGCTTCGGCCATTTATGACCGGCCGGCCAGTTTGTACTCACAATTGACCATTTAAGAAATCTATAAAACAAATACGTGCAAGAGGGAAATGGTCACTCTTGCACGGGGGGAGATTGCACCCAGTGTCTGTGTATTCTTCTCTTCTCTCTCGTCGTGCTAGACGTAACACTCCGCTCTAGGAGGTGCACATGCACGCACTCTCTTGCTCTCTCCCACTTTGTGTCTCTCTCTATTTGTGTTGTGCTCTATTATGGATTTATGCGAGTTGGCAGGTACGTAGATTTAGTCGTTTATGTCTTGCTATGTGCTATTTTTGAGTATTTTGCAAGGCAGCTAGGCTTCCGGTTGTAGCAATGGTATCAGAGAGGAAAAGGCTTGACCGAGCTAAGCCTATGCATACGGAAATATATTTCATGTATTATTCAAGTGCACTTTATGAGCTTCCGCCATTTATGACCGGCCGGCCAGTTTGTACTCACAATTGACCATTTAAGAAATCTATAAAACAAATACGTGCAAGAGGGAAATGGTCACTCTTGCACGGGGAGGAGATTGCACCCAGTGTCTGTGTATTCTTCTCTTCTCTCCTCTCTTCTGTTTCGTCGTGCTAGACGTAGCACTCCGCTCTAGGATGTGTGCCTGCATGCGCTCTCTTGCTCTCTCCCGCTCTCTGTCTCTCTCTATTTGTGTTGTGCTCAATTATGGATTTATGCGAGTTGGTAGGTACGTAGATTTAGTCGTTTATGTCTTGCTATGTGCTATTTTCGAGTATTTTGCAGGGCAGCCAGGCTTCCGGTTGTATCAGTGGCATCAAAGCATAGGCTACGCTCCAAGACTCAAACATCAACAAGCCACTGCTAAGTATTTTGCTTTCTTATGTTTGTAGATTTCTCTAATTGCCTCAATTTATAGTAATCTATGTTGGATGCATGATATAATTAGTGATTTTTTTTGGAATCAAAGAGATTCCTTCTTTGTTGTCATGATATAGTGATTGTTAGTGTAATTATGTTTATAATTAAACATAATAATAATATGGATTAAACTAAATTATAGAGGGATACTGAACAAAAAAAAAATATAGTAATCTCTTTAGATTCCAGTAAAATTGTAAGAAGAAGAAGAAGGAATTAGGAGAACTATGATGATCAACTGGCTTCAAGTTCTATCCGACGAGTCTTGAAAACTCAACAGTAGATTTATACCAATGAGTATACGGCCAATAATGAGCATGACGATGTGCTTGGCAGCTGCAGCGAGAACAACTCCAACTAATGAGAGGAATCTAGCCATGGTTAGTGTGATCCGACAGCCTGAGTGCTTCATAACATATGAGCCACTGCACAAAGCAATGAATGTAGAGAAGCTAGCCTTGGATTTCGTGGTCAACATCGCTGGCTGGCATCCCGGTTTATCTGCCTTATATGGTGGGTGGGTAAAACTCAAGGCAATAGCCAAATGGCAAGCGAACTGAGTTGTATGTAGTAGTTGACCGACAACAACAATCCGCCTCAAGCCAACACCCCCTCATCCCCAACGCTCATCAATCGACATGCAGACCTTTTTCGACTAGCTAGTTGTCTACATCTCTCTCTCTCTCTCTCTTGTCTCACTACAGAGAGTCGTTCCTCTTGTCTCTCATTGGATCATCTCCGACGCACTCTCTCTCTTTCTATCTCAGTACGAGAACTACCTGCCGATATCTATCTCTTTCTCATCAACTCGTGGTACTCAGTAGTTCGAGCACCGCCATTTTCTTTAATTTTACATTTTTTTTGAGGTGCACAACACCCTCTATATTCTTGCTTTCCTACTGCCATCAACCCACTCTCTCACTATCTCTCACTAGTCGAATATACAATTCAGCTACCTCTTTCTCTCTCTCTTTTTCCCTTGTCAACTGGCAGCCGATCGCTGCATGCCAGTAAACACACCACACCCTTCTAACTATGTGTCTCTCTCTATCTCCTTCGTAGGGCATGCAACCACAATGCCCACACCCCTACTGCACTCAGCATGGCGGCCCCACCTCCCGTGCTCTTTTCTCCACCTTCCCCTTCCCTTGTTGCATGCCCCGCCCTCATCCTTCAATCAATACCAGCTCGACGGCTCATATTGCGGCTCATACAAAACTACCTACACACACACATACAACTCACAACTCCCGACCCCTCACTTATATAGATAGGTCCTGCAATCCACAACCCATCTGCATGCCATTTTTGGCCCTCCTCTATGTATAGGCAGCCACACACACACACACACACACACACACACACACACACATGAAACTTTACAAGCAATATGGTGTCGCCTCCTTTCTTCTTCGTCTTTTTGGGTATGATCCCTATTCTCCTAGGAGTCTTTCTCCTACTTCCTCTCCACAGTGCCAGAGCACCACCTCATCTGCACACATTGGTATCCTTTAGTGGATGACGAAGCCAATTCCTCTCCGTCTCTGTGCTTCTTGTTAGTGAACAACAAGCTTGATGCCTCTGTACAGGAAAAGCAGCCATGGCTCAGCTTGAGGTAACTGTGGTTGCAATGCCGTTTCGAAGGTCCCCTCATTCTAGGAAACCTCCTCAGTTTCTCGCTCCAGATCTCTACGACATTCGTCAGCCATCTGGATCGTTGGAGTTTTCTTCGGCGGCCTTGCCTACTCCTTTTCCATTGTCACTGGTTATAGTGTATTGTTGGAATTGGGTGGTGCCTTTGGAGACCTTATGTGGACAAGCTTTTGGAGCAGGCATATATCGTAAAGTCAGAATATACATGCAGAGGGAAATGCTTGTCCTCACATTTCTGGTAGTGCCGATTGAGATTATATGGGTGTTTATGGAGCAAATTTTTCTAACTGTTGGACAGAATGCACAGCTGGCTAGCAAAGCTAGAGCATATAAACTGGACTATAGAGGTGAACTTGGGCTATAGAGGTGCTACTATTGCAAAAAATACCTCTGTTTGGAGTATTGTCCTCTCTTTTGTTCTTTATGTGAGGTTTTCACCAAATGTTGTCCTCTCTCGTCGGCCCCACTATGATTCCTTGTCACGATGGACATTGAGGAAGCTCTTTGGCGAACATTGAGGAAGGTTTCTCAGATAAACATCTGCTATTGGGCAACCATGAAAATTGTCAATGATGTTGACGATTTTTAGAATGATGCTTTTAGGGTTTTAATTTTTGTCTTTCATTTTATCTTATTTTTAGTACACATATCTTAGATTCACACTGATTACATCAATTTTGACTCATAATATAATTTTGGCCTTTGAAGGCGTTTAATGTAACATTCTATTTCATTTCATTTCTCGCTCTTTCCCCCTCGTCTGCTGCATCATCATCTGACACCTCCACAACACAGAGCCCCCCCCCCCCCTCCCAGAATTACATTGACGATATGCCCCATTGACTATTACAATGTGACTAGATATTGACAAATGGTACAAATTTGTGGCGGGTAACAACACTAATTAAGGCAGAAAGTATTTTGAACACAACTATGAAATATGCTGGAGATGACCATAATCAAGCTTCATAAAGTGATCATAAGACTTAGGTTTATATAACTCTAATATCTTCAATGGACTCCATCACACTATTTGTAGAAATTTAATTTTACTTCTAATTTTAGATATTTATGGCAAGACTTGCATGATTTTGGGTACGTAGCACAGTATTTAACCTTTGCGATTCCTAGCAATGCTATTCGCATTTTATTTTTAGTTGGTTAATATTAACACACGTTAGTTCATGCTCATACTACTACTGCCAGCTTACACGGTGACCCCTTTTCGCAACTTCATCTAATTGCGACACGGCTATATAGCATGCTCTTTTTGCGATTCCCTTTGTCAACCGCGGTTGTCAAATGTCCTACATTCTTCATTCGGGACTTGAAATTTATAGGATTTACCAAATTGTGAAGATTTTATGGGTTTCTCTCCTCTTCTAATGGCCCATTATCTAATGTACAGTAGCACCATACCTTTATTCGGTTTATCGTAATTTACAAGAAATTAAAATTATTTGTCTTGCTCGACTTTAATCAAATGATTTTTTTCATAATCTTCACTTGTTTTTGTTACATTTCTCTAACTCATTTAAGGATTCACAAAAACCAATGCATACCATAATGCGAGGATGTCAGATAAGTCATCTTTTAACTTTATTTTGCAGATTCATTCTAACGGATTTCGTACTCATCTTCTCACTATATTTTATCCAGTTTTATGATACCCCCCACTCTGTTATTGATCCAATATCTATCCTCACCTAAACCTTACTAACTCCTGCTTCATTGTACTAACTCTATCATACAAGATTGTGCCAAGCTCCTAGTTATCTTTACTGATACCATTCCAAGAGACAATACAACTTTCTCGACACGCATAATCAAGTAGCCACTCTGGATCCTGCTGGTATGTACCTCGACTACGTCACTCCTCTTTTTTTCTACATTGTATTTATGCTGCACACTCAAACACTGCGAATATTATGCCCTCTAATTGAATTCAAAGGAATTTTTGTGAGATAATTGTGTTGAGATGCTTTGTCAGTAAGCTATGCAGCTACTCATGAGACCTAAGGTGCTCTGGGATAGTGCACAACCATTTGTAAATCCTTTGGTGATATACTACACTGTGATGTCGACAACGTAGTAAATATACTTTTTTTTTCTCCTTTATGTCTTATCTAGTCCATTGGTCACAAGCACACAGATTTGCCGGTTTAGGCAGTGTGTAAATGCTCATCCTAGTGCAGATTCTCCGATTTAGGTAGAACATTGATAACTTGCAGATTCATGATTTTTAAACTTATACAAAATGCAGATTCGCAGATTTAGGCAGCATTAGTGCAGATGTGCCGATTTAGGTAACACGTCTTATTGGTGTAAATTTGCGATTTAGGCAACACCAATCACAAAATCATGCTGCAGTGGCTGGCCACCACTACAACTGGTATGATTTTGTTACCCGTGTATAGAAAATGAAAGATATTTTGGATTTGGATTTGGACATGGGATTTGGAATTGGTATATGATGATTTTCTATCGCGACAGTATTTATGGAATTGGACTTGAGATTAATAAGATCAATGGATTATTGAATGATGAGTGTGACCAATGATATCTTGATTCATTAGGATATGACATATACTGCTTATTCTAGTGGTATGGGACACTAGAATAGGTAGTATGTGGATGATCGCATGCATAAGCTAATGTTGTTTAGTTTCATAATATTTTATTTCCTTATGTGATTTTTTCGACACAACATACTAATCACTGTTTTTGACAAATATTGTTTGCAGATTTTTATCTTCGCAGCTGAGGACAGTTGCTTTCCAACGGAGAGGTATGTAATGGAATTGATATTTATTAATTATTGCAGTTGACAGGTGGAAAAGGATTGATCGAGCTAGGCTTGTGCATACGGGAATATATTTCATGTATTATTCAAGTGCTCTTTATGAGCTTCCGCCATTTATGACCGGCCAGCCTCTTTGTACTCACAATTGACCATTTAAGAAATCTATAAAACAAATACGTGCAAGAGGAAAATGGTCACTCTTGCACGGGGGAGATTGCACCCAGTGTCTGTGTATTCTTCTCTTCTCTCCTCCCTTCTCTCTCGTCGTGCTAGGCATAGCACTCCACTCTAGGAGGTGCGCCTGCATGCACTCTCTTGCTCTCTCCCGCTCTCTGTCTCTCTCTATATGTGTTGTGCTCAATCATGGATTTATGCGAGTCGGCAGGTATGTAGATCTAGTCGTTTATGTCTTTCTATGTGCTATTTTTGAGTATTTTGTAGGGCAGCCAGGCTTCTCATTGTAGCAATGAAAGATCTTGACAATATAGTGATGCCTATTTGTGATTCGGAGCTTGACTGGAATGCCTGGAAATTGTCTGGAAGCAGTCTCTTATGGAAATCCCATCCTAAAAATATCTACCATACAATGATGCATAAGAAGAATTGGTCTAGCCCCCTTAACAAGATATGGAAAAAAAAATGGCCAGAGGAAAGATGGGAGCAAGTAATGGAGAACATCTAGAAGCCAAAGGTTCCGCAACACATGAAGGTATTCTTATGGAAGATAATTTGGGGTGCTCTACCGACGGGGTTGAAGATTCAAGAAAGAGAAATTGGGATAGATCGATGCTTGGGGTGCAAGCTAGTGAAGATCTCGCCCACCTCTTCATGGATTGCCCAAATATCAAAGGCCTCGTAGGGAAAATGTGCAAGTGGGTCCAAAGAACATGGAAAATTGGTTTTTACAAGACTGATCTATTCCTTGGAGGGAAGAATTTAGGTGGTCCTGCCATCCTCATCAACACTCAAATTGTGAGGTACTTCTTCTTACATAATGTATGGCAGACCGTGTGTTTGAAGGATGTCTTGAGGTGGCAAGCTTCGAAAAAATTATACAAGAAAGCAAAGTGCTAATATGGACGCTCGGGCGCAAGCAACACTCGGAGGATTGGTCTAGGACTACTTGTGCCTTGTTGTCAGCAGAGGGCATGCATAGGACGGGGGAATATCTTGGATATCGTTCATTAAAAGAACATGATAATGGACCTTATGTATGAAGGATAAGGGGGCCAGTTGGTTGGGATGGCTGCCCTGATAACCGATGTAATTATGGTCCCTGGATGATGTCATGGCTCAACACGAGCATGAAAAGACCTTGTAACTATTTGGGTTGATTAATATAACTCTCACAATTGTGAGTTTTGCGTTAAATAAATACAGAAATAATTTAAAAAAAACACGCATGCAATCTATCCATCAAGATAGGTCACTTCTAGCTCAATCTCATATCTATTAGATGGAATCTTTGTAGAATCCAATGTCTCCAATTCTACCTCTTCCAAAGCATGGGCTGCCTTAAACCAAAGGTGTGTAGCAGGTTGAGCTCGACCTCGGAACCTCAGATTCAAGAAGAGCATTCTTTCCTAATCCACTCCATCTTGGAAGGTTGCTTGTAGCGCAGGCGAAGCAACAAGCAAAAAAAAAAAGGTATGGATTGCAGCTTGCCCAAGTTCCCTTCATCTTCTTTTGAGTATGCAGGCTGAGGTAGCATTCACATGGCTTTCACCCCCTTCCTGGCTCACAAGAAGATTTATAAATTTTCTCATGTAGGAAAACAGAGTCCTTCTCAATGTTTTTCATACAATGCATAACATCATGAGCTTCTGCTCAAGAGGCACCGCATACCTAGCTAGGTACGATTGGGGGCAGGGGAGCACCAGCCCCCCCACCCCCCCCCCCCCCCCCCCCCCCCCCCCCCCCCCCCCCCCCCCCCCCCCCCCCCCCCCCCCCCCACTGAGCCGGTGGTCCCCTGCCCCCAATCGTACCTAGCTAGGTATGTGGCACCTCCCTCATAGAAGCTCATGATGTTAAGGTAAGTCACAATGTGGAAAATATTGTGAGAATTTGTCCAAAACTTCTTGTGATGTATCTTGACCTTGGTCCCTTGTGTGCCCCCCTAGGGATTTCATTAACGTAATCACGATCGGGTGATTACGTAAATAACTGTAGTATTTACGGAAAAAAAATCACGTTGTGAGCGGGATGAAAACACACACAGCGCCTCTATAACGACCCAACACACACTCTTGGGAAGATACACACACACACTATGGGGCACCACTCGGCTTACACAACACACCTGGCCGAGACAGGGAACGCACCTCTGGAGTGAGAGGAGAGAGACTATCCACTTGCCCACTCCACACAGACACTCAAAAAACTCAGCTCAATAGAGGAGAATTTCTGATGTTTAGATACAAATGAGCTTGGGCCAACACCAATGGGGCAAACAGCTCACACAATATGGGTAAAAGATACCAGATACAATCACAAACTGGAGCAGAAACTTCGCTCATAGGAGAAACTTACACAGAAAAATAGCAGGAAAAGAGTGAGGAATTTGGCAAAATGGACAGCTCCATTGCGTCCGGAACGGCCCAAAACCCTAGTCTACAATGTCAAAGTGCTCAAATCCGACCTCGGATGAGCAGTTTACGGCCAAAACAGGCTCCAAAATGGGCAAAAACACACCTGCGGCTGTTCCTCCTCCCTTCTCCACGTTTTTTCTGGTCTTTTCTCTGTTTTTTCAGTTCCCACACTTAGATTTTTTAGTTGGGCACCCTTGGCCTTTTAGATGACCTCAAACGGACCCCGAACAGGCCAAAAACTGACCTCGCAGTGCATAGTTGTCACCTTTTTGCATCATTCGCACACCTGGCACTCAGCTTTTTTCCAATAATGCATCTCGCCACCACGTGAAGTGGCCCCAAAAAAAGGTCCTCATGATGACCTTTCTGCATAATTCTCACAAGCAAACACCCACGTTGTGTCCGTCCTCATCTGCGTGCAAATATTGACCTCGTTCGCCCTCCTGACGCCACTAGATGCCATCTGACGCACCTGCTGACCTCATGTCGTCGGCCCGCGGATAGCTTCCTCGAGAAGTTTTACATGCTATAAACTCCTCATTATTGTAGAAAAACACAGTGGTACTGGTAATAGTGAAAATCGGTGCACTATGTACACCCTGTCCTACCTGTACACATGTGGGCCCCACATAACCACCTGGCTAAGGAAAATGGGCAATCCTTTATTTGATGCACCATGCATGTATATGTACATATGCGCAATCCCTTTCTCCAAAAAACTCCTGACATAATTTGCCCATCCCCTAGCCTGCTAGATCATTCATGATCAGCAGCAGCAAAGAGAGATATGAGACTCGCCGCATCACAAGTCTCCTCATCCCTCACCAGCACTGCTTGATCCACAGACAGCTCATCTTGCTCCACCATCATCAATCTAGCATGATACAATTTAAGACGCAACCCATTTACCCTTGACTTATTTAGAACACCATCCAGGTTAGCCAGCTGATATGTGCCATTTGGAAAACACTCCACTACCTTGAAAGGGCCTTCCCACTTAATTTGAAACTTCTTTTGGAAGGTGTTGTCCAGCTTACTATTGTAGCGCAAAACCAAGTCATATTTCTTGATACCCTTACTTTTAACCTTTTCATTTATCTTTGCCAAAGCCTGATCCTGCATCTGCCCATAATGCTCCAATGCGCTCATCCTATCCAACTGGACCTCTTGTAACTGCAAGAGCCTCTCTTTGAATGCATCACTAGGCGACCCAAGCAACTTCTCTAACATCTTGACCGCAGGCAACTCTACCTCCACAGGCAATAGTGCTTCCTTTCCATACACCAAATGAAATGGAGTAAACCCTGTACCTGTCTTCACCGAAGTACGGTAAGCCCATAACGCACTAGGCAATTCCAAATCCCAATTCTTTCCTTGGTGCTCTGTCACTTTCGAAAGAATCTGTACCAACTCACCATTGAATCTTTCATTTAAGCCATTACACTGCGGGTAATAAGGAGTGGTATGCTGGTGCCTAATCTTCATCTTTGCACATAAAAAATCTAGCAGTTTAGCTCTAAAGCCAGGTCCCTTATCTGAAAGTAGCTCCAGTGGCACCCCAAACTTGCAACATATTTCATCATACACAAATTTTGCCACATCCTTTGCAGTGATCTGTTTTACTGCTATAGCCTCTGCCCATCTAGAGAGATAGTCCACTGCCGTCAAAATATAGCTTTTGCCCCTGCTTGTGATAGGTAACGGGCCTATTGCATCAATCCCCCACTTTTCAAACACATCAAACGCCATAATGGTTTTTCGTAGCTCTGGCTTCAACACTCTCTTCCCAAATGCTTGACACCTATTGCAAGACCTACACCAATGGTGAACATCCTTGTGCAAACTAGGCCATACATACCCCTCTTGCAAAATCTTGTGCAAGGTGATCTTTAGAGCAAAATGGCCACCACATGCGCCTTCGTGATTCTCTTCCAACACTCTGTAAAGCTCCTCCCGCCAAGGTACACGTCTCAACACGAG
Organism: Adiantum capillus-veneris; assembly: GCF_014529385.1. NCBI lineage: Eukaryota > Viridiplantae > Streptophyta > Polypodiopsida > Polypodiales > Pteridaceae > Adiantum > Adiantum capillus-veneris. The sequence goes on from NC_140935.1 coordinate 27,352,950, forward strand.
ATCAGCCCCTTTCATGTATAAGACATCACCAATCAATCTGTACCTGTATGCTCTACGCACAAAGCCATACTTCTTAGACTTCTGAATCTCCTTTGGAATGATTCCTGTTAGCAAAAACTCCTCTTCTTGAGCCAAACTTTCCCGGCCATGATAAAGAGGTAAATTGGTCCTCAACACGAATAGCTCCCCAATCATGCCTTGAGCTGCTTCATGTGCCTCTCCATTTAGAGCACGTTCAATGTGTTTGATGCTCCATGCTTCAAACTTTTTTAATAGGCCTTTAATTCTAAAGCACATTTCCTTCAATGAGGTGTTCTTGCTCTTCCACACACCCAGCACTTGCTTCACCACTAACAAGGCATCACCTTTTATGCTCAACCTTCGAACCCCATGCTTCAAACAAATGTGTAATCCGGCTTCCAATGTAGCATATTCAGCCTCATTGTTACTATGCGCATCCAATTTGAACCCTCTCTTGCATACTAGCTTCCCCTCTGGATCATAAAGTGCTATACCCCCTGAAGCTGCATCATGGCTCTTTCTGTATGAACCGTCAAAGAACAACACATGTGCATTGCTGATCTGTGGCACTTCTTCAACTACCTTTCTCACCACCTCTTCCTTAACAATAAGGGGATTCTCCTTGTAGGTCAACAAATCAGCTAGGGTAGCCCTTGTACTATCTTCCACTAGAAAAGAGAACTCAAACTCTTGTAGCTCAATTACCCATTTCTTCACCACATTTGACATGTTAATACCATTAATTAACTGTGGCAAAAAGGCATAACTCGTCAAGAAAACAAAAGGCCGTGGTACCAAGTAATGACGAAATCGTCGACAAGCAAATATTACACTGGCCATCACTAGCTCTACTTCCGATAACTTTCTCTCCGCTACCAACTTCACTCGGCTTGCACAATACACTGGCCTCATATAATGGCTGCCCTTCCCCTTTTGAAATAGCATGGCTCCAATGGCATCATCCCCTACTGATGGATTTACATAAAAAACTTTCTCCTAATCAGGAGCCTGCATGGCTGACAACCCCCCTAACACCTCTTTTACCTCTTGAAACACTTCTTCACACTTGTCATCCCATTGCAATGGATCATGCCTTGCCACTTGTTGTAATGGATAAAGAAGCTGCGAAGACAATGGAATAAACCGTGCCATGTACTTCACTTTGTGTATAAAGGTTGCCAATTGCTTCGTACTCATAGGTGATGGAAGAAGAATAATAGACTTCACCTTATCTGGATCAGAAGCCTCAATGCCATTTTCTGACACCATATGGCCCAATAACTTCACCCTTGGCTGTGCTAGATGACATTTCTTTGGATTTAGTTGTCCTCCACATTCATCATATCGAGCCAATACCATCTGCAACTTCTCATGATGCTCAGCCCTACTGCTATAGACACAGAAGTCGTCCATAAAAGCCTTAACACAACTACCAATGAATGGTTCCAACACCCAATTTGCTCTCTCTTGATAGAAGGAAGGTCCATTTGACAACCCAAATGGCAATACTGTGTAGCAATAGCAGCCCCATGGCGTAATAAAAGTTGTCTTTGTGCGGTCTTTAAGAGCAATCTTCAATTGAAAATACCCTGAAAAACCATCACACGCACTGTACCTCTCATAACCTGCCACTGAATCTAAGATCTGATCGATGAATGGAAGAGCATATGGGTTCTTCTTAGTGGCTGCATTTAAGGGTTTAAAATCTACACAAATCCTCCACTTCCCATCCTTCTTTGGACTGACTACAACTGGACTCACCCATTCTGTGGTCTCCACTGGAACTATGAACCCTGCCTTCAATAACTTGTCCACCTCTACCCGCAAGGATTCCATTTGCTCTTGACCCATCCTTCTTAGCCTTTGCCGCACTAGCTTAGCACCTTCTTTCAGCTCTATATGCATCTCTTCACCCTTGAACCCTCTGATCTCTTCATATGAAGTAATGAACAAATCAGGAAAACTAGCCAGTATATGCAAAAATATATCCTTCTCCATAGCTGAGAGGTCTCCACTAATCATTTGCGTCATTAATACCTGCTTCTTTGACAACTCAACCTTGGTTTGCATCAGCCCTTCAATCACTTCATAAGGCCCTTCACTTTCATCTTCAACTTCATTCGCAAATGCGACTAAACCACACTCCTGGATTTCTTTATCCATCAAAATAAATGTAACATCAGCATCCTCATCACTGCTGGTAGTGCTATCACTGTCCTCATCTGTCACCGTGGAAGAGTCTTCATCACTAGACTCATCCTCATCTTCATAAAGCTCCTCTAATCGTTTCCTTGTGTCCATATTATAAAGCTTCTTGGTACCTGTCTTTCCATAGAGGCTAATCGTACCATGTCGCCAATCTTGAACAGCTCCCACTGCACGTAACCATGGTCTGCCCAGTATAATAAGATATGCTCCCAACCCTGCTAGCATCACATGAAAATCAACCACTGCCTTTGCATCATATGCCTCCACTTCTAAGCTCTTTACAACACCTAAGCATTTTACTTTTTGATGGTTTGCCAATCTGATCCGAAAACCTGACACCCCAGCCACTGTGAGACCCATTTTCTCAACGCATGAGTGTGTTATGACGCATATTTGGGCTCCGCCATCCACATAACCTTGTCCCAAATTTTTCCTTTTATGCCACACATCTACTATTGGACAAATGTCTGGTAGCTCGTCCATTGCCAACACCTTCACTGAACCTCTCTCTGGCTCTTTCTCCATTGGGTTAACCATCCTCTTCCACTGTCGCTTTAGCTTAGGCACCATATCTATAAGCTGCCCAAAAGTAACATCTGCCTTCCTGCTCGTCAGATCCTCCCTCAAGTCATAGCTTAATTGCCCATCCCCTAGTGGAAAATCTGAAACATGAAACTTTCGACGAGCTCTCCTTTTCCTCTTGGCCTTGACATCCTCGCCCTAATGGCTCTTTCCTTTCTTCTTACTAGGACCTGGGGCACTTCTTCCTTCCTTATCCTCTGTGGTCCTCTTCCCAATAGGCATCACTAATGTATCCTCTAGCTTTGATGCCTTCTCCAAGGTGACTACACTTAGCACTTTTGTCTTCCCTTTTTCCTCCTGGGTCAGTCCACTGGTTCCTTCGTCTCCCTTAATTTCGATGCCATAATCATTTGACCTAGTTAGCACCTGTCTTGGCAATGGATACATGTCTCCCCCCATCCTTGGTGGCTTATCACATTGCGGGCTGATGTGACCCAACTCTCCACAATTATAACATGTGGGCGTCTGCCTCCAAAACCTACCATTGCTTTGTCCAACACCATTCCTAGGCATTTCTTCACCTCCTGGCTGATTTGCAAACCGCCCTCGACCTCGATTATTTCCCACTTGACCTAGCATGTTTAGGCTGAGATTCTTCATCAAATCAACCACTTGCCTCATGTCTTGCCTTAGGCCATCATCTTGCACTGCTGTAGTGACCACTGCTGGCATAACCTGAGTAGTAACAGGAACCACTGGTTCATGATGAACCCCTGACATACGACCTTGTAAAGAGTCCATAGGTTGAAATTCAGACCTCATGGGCAAAGACTCCACCCCTAACTGGCTCATTTTCCTCAGCTTCCACTCTTTGTTCCTTGCTACCTCTAGTGCATCTTCATATATCCTAGGCTAATTTAGCTCCACTCTCCAACGTATATTCTCCCAAAGACCATCTAAGAACCTGTCCTTCTTCATCATGTCAGGCGGGGGTACCTGTGGTGCTAAGGCCTTGCACATTCGCTCCCATGCCAATGAAAACTTACGTATGTACGCATCTACTGGCTCACCTTCCTTTTGCACCAAAGCCTGTACTTCTTGCCACACCTTGTCAGGATCTTCTATCTTCACAAACTCCACTTCCAACCCATGTCGTAGATTGTCCCAACTCAACCTTACAGGTGGATCATCCACACGCAACTCCTCTTCAAATGCTTTAGACCAAACTCGTGCATCACTCTTCAAACAAATTTGGAGAAGGCGTAACATCTGCACAGGGTCATGAATCTGGTTGCTAATGCAGGCAACCTCCATCTTTTCTAGAAAGTCCTCCACATCTTCATCACTTCTTCCATGAAACTCTAGATAAGAGAACGCCATGGCTACCCAAATTATGATGCTTTGAGAACCCCTTCGAGCACACGTGCAAGAACCCAAAACTTTTCACTACCCAATCCCCAGAAACTTCAATGGAGCTCAGCTTTAGATAAGGAAAAACACATGCACATCAAATGAGTTTTCATAGTTAATCATCGGAATGACAACAGGCAAAGGACATTCCAGGATCTCTCTCAATCTTCTTGGCCCAAACATAAAGACTATGCGCTGCTGGAAAAAGATCTTCCTGGACACATGAACATTAATCTGAATTCTTTGAGTTAAATGAAAAGGAGTGAACTGAGGGCCATTTTGATCATCCATTAAAGCCAACCATGAAGCTCCCAAGAAGGCACACCTGACTCAACCTCTGATTTTGCCAAAATTTCAGCAGCATAACAGCATAAATGGCTCAAAATACCAAAAAACCAGCCATCATAACTTGGGAAAATTTCGACAGAGTTTCCCCAGAAGTAGAGCAGTAGGAACCCAAAATATAGACTGTCTATGTATGCATAAACTGTCAACAATAGAACCCGAGCATCAAATAGGACTCACTAGTACATAGCCTATGGCGAGGTCACAAAAAGGGTGCTCCAGCTACCTGTATCACCGAAAGGATCTCCACATTTGAGAATCCCCCAGCTCAATAAAAACCTCACGCTATCGACCCTCACACGAAGGATAATGCAAATCGCATATAGTCAAGTCTCAGAAATGACTATCTTCCAGACCAAGTCTCAGAAATGGCTGGGACTGCCAAATACAACCAAGTATGGCTCCACAAATGCGTACAATGGCAGTTTCCACAAGTAACGTACAATTCAGCAGACAATGCGCTCAAATAGGCGCCAAGTGATGCATGCCCACAACAACTGTAAGTGACATCACTGCTAGTATATCACTGTACTCCAGCTACTTGTACCTGTGTTAATCACCTGCACCTGTACCTGTACCTGTAACCTGTAATCTCCAACCTGTAACCTGTAATCCCGAATCTCGAAGCTCGAAGCTCGAAGCAGAAGGTACTCGAAGAAGATCCTCCGTGGGGGCGCCAAAAGAATGTGAGCGGGATGAAAACACACACAGCGCCTCTATAACGACCCGACACACACTCTTGGGAAGATACACACACACACACTATGGGGCACCACTCGGCTTACACAACACACCTGGCCGAGACAGGGAACACACCTCTGGAGTGAGAGGAGAGAGACTATCCACTTGCCCACTCCACACAGACACTCAAAAAACTCAGCTCAACAGAGGAGAATTTCTGATGTTTAGATACAAATGAGCTTGGGCCAACACCAATGGGGCAAACAACTCACACAATATGGGTAAAACATACCAGATACAATCACAAACTGGAGCAGAAACTTCGCTCATAGGAGAAACTTACACAGAAAAACAGCACGAAAAGAGTGAGGAATTTGGCAAAATGGACACCGCCATCGCGTCCGGAACGGCCCAAAACCCCAGTCTACAATGTCAAAGTGCTCAAATCCGACCTCGGATGAGCAGTTTACGGCCAAAACAGGCTCCAAAATGGGCAAAAACACACCTGCGGCTGTTCCTCCTCCCTTCTCCACGTTTTTTCTGGTCTTTTCTCTGTTTTTACAGTTCCCACACTTAGATTTTTTAGTTGGGCACCCTTGGCCTTTTAGATGACCTCAAACGGACCCCGAACAGGCCAAAAACCGACCTCGCAGTGCATAGTTGTCACCTTTTTGCATCATTCGCACACCTGGCACTCAGCTTTTTTCCAATAATGCATCTCGCCACCACGTGAAGTGGCCCCAAAAAAAGGTCCTCATGATGACCTTTCTGCATAATTCTCACAAGCAAACACCCACGTTGTGTCCGTCCTCATCTGCGTGCAAATATTGACCTCGTTCGCCCTCCTGACGCCACTAGATGCCATCTGACGCACCTGCTGACCTCATGTCGTCGGCCCGCGGATAGCTTCCTCGAGAAGTTTTACACGCTATAAACTCCTCATTATTGTAGAAAAACACAGTGGTACTGGTAATAGTGAAAATCGGTGCACTATGTACACCCTGTCCTACCTGTACACATGTGGGCCCCACATAACCACCTGGCTAAGGAAAATGGGCAATCCTTTATTTGATGCACCATGCATGTATATGTACATATGCGCAATCCCTTGCTCCAAAAAACTCCTGACAACGTGATCACGTTAATTGTTAACGTGACTTTGATTTTGACCTCCAAAAACCTATAGAGCCGGTTAGCCCTCCGGGATTTTCAATTTTCCTTGCGGGCCCCGCCGGGCATATTCATTTCCCTAGCGGGCCCGCCGGGTATATGCAGTAGCGCGGCGGGCCCGCCGAGAAAATGAAAAAGCCCGACGGATGTAATTATATATAGTAAATAGTGTGCTAACCCCGGTCTTTTAGCTAGGAAAATCCTTGGGGAGTGTATTCGAGTGCCGGGTATTGTCATCTCCTTGTGATTTGACCTAAGGTTACAGAGTCACATGTCCTTTTTTGGGCCGGACGTGATTCTTAATTCGGTAACCACTTCTAAAAAAATTTAATTTGTTAATCGACATAAAGGTACAAAACCAAAACAACTGAAATCTTGGGGAATCATGCTCATTGCGAAGAAGCCATTGGTCCAAATGAGGGTTGTAATTGGTTTTAGAAGATGAGCATATGTAAATGACTAGTGGATAGTCAAGGGTCGGATGTCCTCTACTAGTGTACCGGGCATATAAATATTCTTGAAGTCTTATATTTGAGTTGATTTACAATATAAGAGCTATAATACTTGATTGGGTTAAAATAGCTTTTATATATTGAATTGGTTGCATGGGTGGGCTACAATCCTTCACTAGGTACAAGTAGTCCCTAGTTCGGTGATTATATTGAAGATTTATTTTTGTTAGTTCATGCATTGGTCTATACAGAGATTGCATTATTTATTACGATAGATTATTAGTGCATGAAATGACCAATTATATATTTTATTTCTTTCGTTTGTTTTTTTGTAGCAAATGAAATTAGATGTGTCTTATTGTTTGCAAATCAAAGTGGACATATAAATAATCATTATAATAATAATTGTAAAGAGAGATTCATAGCATTGTTATGGTTATTACGCCATGTATAGATTACATTGCAATGTGTATGGTTGCTCACAATATAGGTGATCGATATGTGGATTGACTAACGTGCATCAAAAATCTCATATTGTGCATCATGGTTACTTTCATATTGAATGGTTTTTAAATTATAATATATATTGAAAATAAAAAAATTGTTTTCAGTTAGTAACATTTTTTTCTTTTCTCTTCAGTTTTAATTTAAAAGCAATGGAGCAAAATGTGGGCACAAGTGGTACGAACAAACCAAAGAATAAAAAAGCTCCTGGCAAAGAGTGGGATTATGCTCACAACATATGTGGTCGATATATGGAGTGGCAATGTAAATTTTGTCACACAACAAAATCTGGCGGTGCACCACGTATTAGGGATCATTTTCTGGGTAGCACTAAAAACAATTGTAGAAAATGTGAACATTCTCAGGCACCTGCAGTTGCAAAGCGTTTGAGAGAAGAGATTGCCAAAAAGGGTGGCAAGAGACGAGAGATATATAACTGTGTGCCTTCGAATCAAGAGTTCCCAGAGCCAAATATTAACTCCACAGATCTTGTAGTGATGCCAACTAACCTTGGAGAGAAACCTGCATAAGGAGAGGAAATTCCAGGCAGTATTCCTTTTAAACATCACAATGAAGGTGGATTTTGTCAAATGCGTCAAAGATTTCGAGTGCAGTCTCTAGAAGAAGCACAAACAACACTCGCCAAAGCAATATTCTTTACTCGAAGTGCTTTGGTCATGGTAGACAACAATCATTGGAAGGTTGCTTGGAAGAAAATCGGTGAGTTTGGTCCAAGATTTTCAGCTCCTTCTTATCACGCGATAAGAAATTTTTTCTTGGACAAATGTTACATCGAAGTCAAAGAGCGTTTTGGCAAAATAATACTTGGGAATATTTCGCTTTCAGGATGTATGATTGTGAGTGATGGCTGGTCAAATGTTCAGAGAAAACCGTTGATCAATGTAATGCTGGTTTGTCCAAGGGGAGAAACGTTTATAAAGGTGATTGATAGTTCTGGTGCAATTAAAAGTGGCAAATATATTTATGAGGTCTTGATTGATGTAATTAAAGAAATTGGTGTTGAACATGTCGTTCAAGTTGTGATGGACAACGCAAAGAATTGTAAAAAACACCAGTAAATTAATAAAAAAAGACTTTCAACACATTTTTGCCAATGGTTATAATACGCACAGCTTGAACTTGGTGCTGAAAGATTGGTACACTAGCGAAGAAACCACACGGTTCACCAAAATAATTGATGCAGCACGTCAGGTTGTGAAATTTATCTTGAAACAACAGAGAGTGCTCGATTTGTATAGGATGCGCATGTCAGTGATGCTGAAACTTCGTGCTGAAACTCGATTCTGGACACACTTTTATACCTTGGAATCTCTTCTCTGTAATAAATGTGCTGTGATTGACACATTCAATTGCACGGCCTTTGATGAATGGCAGCTTGAGCAGAAAGAAACAGTGAAAGATAAAATTACATGTCTACGTGGCAATGTAAACAAGGTTGCTTGGTGGAGGAGTGTAATGGATGCATACCATGTAATGATGCCCGTTATGTTTGCGATCCGCAATCTTGATCAAAGGACGCCAAACTTGGGCAAAGTGTGGATGACATGGTGGTCAGTCCAACAGAGTCTTGAAAATCGTGAAGAGCTGAAAGAGTCTATAGTAGATAAAGAGTGGCAATTACCATTCTCTGGCAAACAGCAAAATTTTTTGGCTATGTATTTTCATGCAAGGTGGAAGAGCGCTCATAGTCCACTCCATAGTGTGGCTAACATGCTCGATCCAGAGTATTGGAGTTTAGATCTGATGTCCAATACAGAGGTGGTAGGCGATTTCTATCACGTGGCCAACACGTTCTACTCCAACGTTCAGGACCGAATTGATTGCATCAAAGAAATGAGTACATTTATATTAAAAGAAGGACCTTTTGTGAATGATTTTGTACAGGTAATGACAAAAGAGCAACCTGCATGGAAGTGGTGGATGATGAATGGTGGAGATCATTACTCTACCTTACGTCCTCTTGCAATGAAAGTACTCGCACAATGTGCAGAAAATTCAAGTTCAGAGAGAAACTGGAGTATGTACAAGTATGTTCACAACACTATTCGCAACAGACTATTAGCAGACAGAGTAGAGAAATTAGTGTATATGTATTGCAACGAAAAGATACTGAATCACATCGAAAGTGTTGGCTACGAGGAGGAAATGCCAACCTGGTTGTATGATTGTCAAAACAAAAATGAAGAAGATTTCAATGTTGGTGTATCTCAATGCAATGTAGACAAAATAGAAGAGAATTTGATAATAGATGTGGAGGTTGAATTACAAGGAGAACCACAACACTCAGACGTAGAACCAGATAACAACTCAACCGTTTCAATATAGCTTGAGAGTAGAATGAGTAATTGTCAAAAACCATTGTAAAAGACCTTGTATTCAAATGTGTTTTGAGTAATTACAATGCAAACTATTCTCGATAATACATAGTTTGTCACGATATTACATAGTTTGTCGATCTCAATTGTGTTGCCCTGAAGTAGCATCTTGCTCATCAAACAAATTTCTAATTGTGCTAGGGGTATCTGGGCGTGCGTGCTTGAATTTATATTTGTTTGCCATGCCAAACATAATATATATATTATTTGTGGAATATCTTGTGAACATATTGCACATCGACTATTGTTTTGCATCAAACGAAAAAGACAAAATAAATGATAATAGTGACCACATGTCAATGTATAGTACCCACTCCATCCATCAAAATTCTTGTAGCAAATTGGACATTGGGAAGATGAGGATGCATCTGAAGTAGGCGAGGGGACCAACTCCGGATGCAAGACAAGGTGGCTGATGTGTGTCCCTTGTACATGTGTTGGATTCACTCGTTGTGTTAGGGTTTGAATGTCCTAACTTAAGCGGTGAATGCTTTTCTCCATCCTCACTTGTGAGGATTGCGGTGTATGGGTGGCTATAGAAAGACGTGTTATTTTTGCATCTTTCTCTGCCAACTGTGTTGTGTAAATATCCTTCTCTCTCTTTAATTGTAGGTTGGCGCTTTCCACTATCAATGCCAACTCATCTCGGGTGAAAGTGACACAACTCTCCCTTAAATCATGAGTGACAATAGTTGTCTCCTTTGACGAGAAGTCTACTGGTCGCTGTTGCACAAAGTGAACATATAACATTTTGGCAAAATATAGCGCACAATCTGCATTGTGCAGGGGATGTCCATAAACCTCCAAATAAATCCTCTCAGCGTTATCTTTGATACCATCATGGGTGCACTTCGAAACCTTCCACCTTCCTTTCTTGATCTCTGCGTCCTCACATGGCCATATTGTCTTGATCATGTCCTTTGTCACTTCTTAATTGATCTCTTTCCACTGCTTATGATTTGGATTTTTCCACTTTGAGAGTCAGCAAGCAGTACACGTCGCTTGTTGTGCCGACATGTTGTGTGCCAGAGACTTCATGCGTTGAAATGCATTAACAGCCGCTTGTTGTTGATCATCAGGCAATGATTGGGTGCCAATATCTTGTTCTTGATCGGCCATTTTCTCTTAGAGCTGCAGTCAACAGAGTGGCAAATATTCAATATCATTGGCAAATATATATTCTCACTCATTGGGACACTGCACGAAATCCACTAAAAAGCACCACTTCAAATGTGATTAATTGAACCACAAGGTAAACTTGAAATATTGACAGTTAAATGGCAAATTTGAAATGATTAAAGATAATTGACTCAATTAGGTGAACCACTTCAAACTAGATAATAACTTCAATAAAAAAAATAATAGACTTGACAAGACATGTATATCATAGAAATGTTTAAATCGGATAAAATGATGGTGCAAGTTCAACAAGTGGACGTTGCACAGGGTTAGGGTCTGTCTTTAAATGTTCTTTGAAAAATATCAACACGTCAAAATCATTCCTTCTTTGGTCCCACTCTTTTAACTTCATCCAACAATCTACTTTAATTCGAATAGCCCTCATAACATCTTCGTCGGGGTGGTCAAAAACTTCGTCTGGAAAATAAAATTTTCTGGCTGCACTCCAAAAATATGCCAGCATGTTGAGCAGGTCGCTCAATGCATAAATGCCGCTGGCTTTTGTGTATGCATCTGCACACCGTGGATTGTAGAGTTTGGGAGCAATCCACGATCGCTTAGCCATCTCGGTGTTCCCTGCTCTCTGTGCATTCAAAATTGCTTCGTCCGACTGTGCGCTTGGAGACAAATAATTATTTGCTACGCGCTTAAATGGTGTTCTCAGCATCATACCCCCAATCAATGATACCGACGTGGGGTTTATTGGCGCGAGTAAAGTCCAACATAACGTTGAACGGGTGCAGGTCATTGTGCACTATACCGGCCGAGTGGGCAGCCGCAACGCCGTTGATTAAGGCATAACAAATTGCCGGCATCTGCTCGACCACTGCTTTGATCTACACCGTGTCTATCTTGCTTACAGGGTTGTTTGCTACAGGCAATGACCTCCAGCCATGTTGTAGCCTATGCATGTGTCGTATGAACGATCCGTGAGCGAACGGTAAGCGGCACATCATGTCGCTCACGGCACCGCCATTGTAGTATGGGAATATCATGATCCAAGGAGCTTCTGTAGTAAACCCAATGCACCTTACAATGGAGGGGTGAAGCATTTGCATTACTTGCTCTGTCTGAAAGCTGTCAAATTTTGCCTCACTCCCTCCCTTGTAACATTTTCCCACATATGAAATGTGGTCTGGAAAAAATGAGATGCGTTTGATAGTGTACAATGTGCACACACCAAAGGAGCCTGCTCCAATCGTCATACTACCCACGAATAGTGTTTTGTTGCTGAATGTAACCATCAGTTGATTTCGAGCATTAAAGCCATATTATTCCATCCGATTAAGTAGAGACTCCACCATGATGGGGTGGGCTCATAGGAGACCATCTTGGCATGCGAATAGGGAGAGCACCATGTAGGGGCTTTACTGCTAAAAACGCAAAGAGAGGAGAGGAGGAGTGCAGAGAAAAGGAACATGTGAGCTTATATGCTGAGAATGTAGCAGAGAGAGAGAGAGAGAGGGATTGGATCAAGGGTATACAAGCCAATGGGATGGCCTAGAGGTCAGTTGATTGAGTAATAACCACAAAGGAGTGAATCAACCACAGAGACCCCGCATTGTGAAGATGGGAAAAATGCGCCACACAGTTAGAAAGAAGAAAACGAGCAAAAAGAGAATAGTATGTATTATAACTCCGTTCAGGGAAAAAGATATTTAGAGAGAGAGAGAATAGGAGTTTGTGCCTTACATTTAAAGATGTTGTACGTGAGCCAATGTAGGACAGCTATGAACCTACTTGTGAGTTATTACAGCTGAGCCTCAAGGGTGATAACACATCTGTTTACGAACATGGTTGAGGGCTCATATTATTTTGAACAACCAGAGGCTCCTGAGTGAGTGTAGTTATATACTCAAACAAATGAGGAAGCATCAATAGATATACAAAAGTATAAATTCCAATAAGCTATAGTGCTTAGTTAACCAATCATCTTCTTAAAAAAATTGAAAAGCTAACTTAGCCAGAGTTTGAATCCTAGAGTCAAGTTATGAGTGTGTGTATCTATTAGCAGACTCTAAGGGGGACTTCATGGCACCCTATATTTAGAGGGGCCCATTAATTTATACGATACTCTGGCCACTTTTTGTTACCTTGATGTTGTGTGTGTGTGTGTGTGTAGCTATTTTAGTTATAATAAATACACACCAATGAACAAGATGTTCAAAAAGACGACTGGATAAAGATGTCTAGGCAAAGATAAGTACAAAAACAAAGCACTCTTTCATTCATAAATGTACAACATAATATGAATGAAGTATCATTCCAAATGAGTTTGCACAAAGGTATCAGAACTATCCCAATCGAACCATCAAGTGTTTTCAAAGTTGGACTGCAGCAAGCTAAACCTTTTTTAGCCAAGATAGAATTCTCACCTACATCCATATAGTCAAGATAACAGATATGTTAGACTTGGCTGCGTATGGTAGGCTTCAAAGAATCTATAAGTTGTTATCCATGTCAAAATAAAAAAATAATAGATTAGCTAATGTCCTACATATTAAAATGTCAAGGATTGTTTTATTAAAAACATCATATTCCTGCCAAAGTCTCTCCATATGTTTTAACTTCTTCTTTAAAAATGTGGACCAATCCATAACATTCTACGTAAAGTATGGAAAAATCTTGCATGCAATGCTAAGTTTTGTAACTTCATCCCATAAGGCAACAAGTCAAATCTAGTTTGAATGTAAATGATTGGACGTCACACTTTTTAGCCAGATACAGTGATTCAGGACACAATCAGAACCTCTCAGATGCTATCATGGTCAGATGCTTTGACCAAGTGTGTGTGTGTGTGTGTGTGTGTACCCACCCTATCCCAGGCGCCATACACAATGGATTTTAGCAGTAGGCCCATTCTGTATGGGCCTATTGTCTCCTCAAAAAGGTGAGTTTAACAAAAGTCTTTGGCATAGAAGTGCCAAGTTGTAGTGTCCATGAAGATGGTAGACTTGTTTGTACTAACACAATATCACATATCGTCTTCAAGAAATACATTACTCCGGTAGGAGTTTTAAGGCTTTGTCAGCCAGTTTGAAAAAGTATGGTTGCCATTGAGTAGTCGCCAAGCTATTCCTCTTGTTCCCAAACGTCATCATATGTGTAATAGGTAGCATGTTCCTATAATTTTATAAATACAATTTGCTTAAGCATAGGTGAATATAATTGGGTTAACCTGATACTTAAAACCGAATGAGCCAAAACACTGCAATGGTCGTGAGTAGGAATCGAGTCTATAGTCAAGGAGACACCACCTAACACCTGTTGACCAATCAAGGAATTATAGATAGTGGGTCAATCAAAGCCTAAAGACACAAAATATCCAAAGCCAGCATCCTGGTCCTCCCAGTTGCCTGGGGCTGGCGTTTAGGGATGTGTGTAGCTGTTTTAATAATAATAAATACACACCAATGAACAAGATGTTCAAAAAGACGATTGGCTAAAGATGTCTTGCAAAGATAAGTATAGAAACAACTCAGTCTTTGATTCATAACTGTTCAACATAACAAGAATGAAGTATCATTCCAAATGAGTTTGCACAAATGTATCAGAACTATCCCAATTGAATCATCAAGTGTTTTCAAAGTCGAACTGTAGCAAGCTAAACCTTTTTAAGCCAAGATAGAATTCTCACCTGCATCCATATAGTCAAGACAACAGATATGTTAGACTTGGCTATGTATGGCAGGCTTCAAAGAATCTATCAGTTGTTATCCATGTCAAACTTAAAAATTAATAGATTAGCTAATGTCCTACATATTAAAATGTCAAGGATTGTTTTATTAAAAACAGCATATTCCTGCCAGAGTCTCTCCATATGTTTTAACTTCTTCTTTAAAAAATGTGACTAATCCATAACATTCTATGTAAAATATGGAAAAATATTACATGCAATACTATGTTTTGTAACTTCATCTTAAAATATGCTTCGAGGTCGAGCCCTTCAAAGCCACAATCAACTGGGGTTATCATTCAACCAATTTTTAGGCTAGATATCAAGAACCAAAAGGCACTAAGTCACCCAATATTCTGTAACAGGTTATGCATATTTACCAACACTACACCACATTCCATAAAGAACTCCCTTTGAAACTAAAGTAATAGCTGAGCCATCATCCCAGAGAAGTACGAGCCAAAGCCAAAGAAGTATGAGCCAGAGTCAGAGCAAGAGCCAAGACCAGCCAGAAAGCAGGCCTCAAACCATTCCCAGAAATAGCTAGCTAATGAGAGTAGAGTCTATTTTCCAAAAAACTAACCAGTCATATCTAGAGACCAGGATTAAAGACTAAAGAATGAGCTGTAGAAACAGCTAGAAAAGAACTTGCTATTGAAGCATAGATAAAGATCAAATCTCAGTTTGTACGTCAAGGCCACCAGGCTCCCCCTTTTCTACAGATAAACAGACTCTCCATATCCCAACATCAATACATGTTCACGCATTAAAAGCATCAAAACCTTATTAGTAACCAGATGTTGGTCAGAATCATAAGATAAGCACTACAAGAGGCTCTTCACATTAGCGACGCTCACACAGCGACGCTCAAAAAAAAAAATCCCGGCGTCGCTATGAGCGTCGCTATAAGCGTCGCTATGAGCGTCGCAAATTTCTTTGTAAATTTGCGACGCTCATAGCGACGCTCATAGCGACGCCAGCTGGGGTAAAAAAAATAACCGAGCGCGCCCAAAAACTCAGATCTCAGATCTGAGTTTTTCGGCGCCCTCAAGCAAAGAGCAGGTAACGCTCTCCCTCACTCTCTCTCTCTCTCTCTCTCTCTCTCTCTTTTTCTTTTACACACACACACACACACACACACACACACACACACACGAGGAGAGGAAGGAGAGACAGGTATGCTCCTTCCCTCTCCTCATTCTCATGTTCCCTTCCTCTCTTTCTCTCTCCCTCGCTCTCTCTCTCACACACACACACATACACACACACATATAGTGTTTTTGAGAGAGAGAGAGAGAGAGAGAGAGAGTGCAAAAACGCACACACATACATAAACAAAGAATGCACACACACATTGAGAGAGAAAAAGAGAGAGAGAGCATGCATAAACAAAAAATGCACGCATTGAGAGAGGAAAAGAGAGAGAGAACATGCATAAACAAAAAACGCACACATTGAGAGAGGAAAAGAGAAAGAAAACATGCATACGATCCAAAAAAACGCACACACATTGAGAGAGAAAGAAAGAGAAACTAAGGGAGCGTCGTAGGAAACTAATTAAAATTAAAAGACCTAAAGATCTAGCCGACGAGGAGTTGAACTGAAGACCTATTATTCAAGAGAGAAATGGCATAATCAATCTATCATACTTGGCATGGGTGATAGAAAGGTTATACCATTTATCTCTTTTTATTGGCACACACATCCACACACGCGCACACACACAGGAAGAAGAGAGTTATAACGTCGTAGGAAACTATTTTAAAAGACGTTAAAGATTAGGTTATATGTAGACTTACATTAAATTAGATTTAGGTTTATTTTTAACTAGATTTACATTTATTTAAGCTAGATTTAGATTTATGTTATATTAGATTAGATGCGGGTCTCCATAAACTGCGATGCCTGCATGAAGCGGGTGAAGAAAGCCCTCAATGGAATATAGGGTATTGCTGCCTTCACTCATAGTGGGCTCCGTCGATCCAAAAGTACTGGTGAAATGTCTTCAGAAGATAGGGAAGAAGGTGGATCTTCAGGGCGGCAAGAGTCACTACATCCCCGACACAATGACCATCTAGACAACCTCTAGTCATTAGACTTACGTTAAATTAGATTTAGCTTTATTTTTAGTTAGATTTACGTTTATTTAGATTTACGCTTATTTACGTTAGATCGAGTCCACGCAAGAATTACTTACGGTTTAGGGTTTAGAGTTAGACGAACAGTGAAAAGATCTACTGTGAAAAGATGTTAAGATGAAGTGAAGTGCTACAGCTAGAGAAGAGGCAAAGGGATTTTGTCCACTACATGCAGTATCATGTAGACGTGGGTGTCTAGATTTCTTGTACCCACAAATATAGGTATTGACCAATAAAGACGAGATTATAACCCGGTGGTTCTGATCTCCGTGCACCTCTAGACCGAGGTGTGCGGGGATTGGACATGACTAGAGAATGTGAGGTAAAGAGAGAGAGAGAGAGAGAGAGAGAGAGAGAGAGATAAGACGAAGAATGCCAATAGAATATTAAATTTGTTGTCTAGGTTATAAGTTTTTTATCCTCATTATGAGTAGCGACGAGGATGTGGGACCGTCCAACCGAAACACCTGTCTCTCAACGAGGGTCTTATGTCCTTGTAATCAATGCAAGCATGCTGTGCGACGGACAAGACGTGTTTCTTTGCAGCACGTTCGTGAATTTGGCGAGCTCGATCCATCTATTATAGATCGAGTTGTTGCCAATTATAACTCGTCGGACTCTGACGCTGGCCAACAAGCAGCAATCTTGCAACCCAATAGACGTATTCGCAGGCGCTTTGGTCAAGCAGCATATGTGAGGCCACAAGATGTAGCCTCTGACAGCTCGGGGGATGATCATGCAGAGCACATTCCCAACGAGGCAATGTTTGAGCCCGAGATTGATGAAATGATCGAGACGATCATGGATTCAGAAAGGCTTATCTATGATGATATGAAAAGTGAAGCCGATACATCATTGTATAATGGAGCACGTATGTCTAGATTGAAAGCACTCCTGGTTCTTCTCAACATGCAGGCAAAGTTTGGATGGAGTGACACTAGCGTCACAGCGCTTTTCAGGTGATCTATTACAATTAGTTTACTTTAATAGAACTCATGGTGTATAATGATCTGATAGATTTTTACACGACTGTATCATATTTTTATGTTGTGTAGATTGCTGAAAGAGCACATTCTACCAGCTGACAATGTGATGCCAGATTCCCGAGATGAAGCAAGAAAGATTTTGCGAAACTTGGGGATGGATTACAATTCTATCCACGCTTGTCCTAATGACTGCATTCTTTTCAGAGGGGAATACACAGACATGGAGAAGTGTCCGAAATGTGATTCCGAAAGATATCGAGTAGATCTCCACGGGACAAAAATTCCACAAAAGGTTTTGCGACATTTTCCTTTGCTTCCTCGCATCAAGCATTTCTTCGAATGTAAGTCCATGGCCGCCCTAGCATCATGGCATGAGGAGAATAAATCTTCGGATGGTGTGCTACGAATTCCTGCAGATTGCGCAGCCTGGAAACATATAGATGGAACATGGTCGGACTTTATTTATAAACGTTTGAACGGCCACTCATAATCTTTGTTCGTTGTAGTATAAGTCATACACAGCAGCATGGTGTAAAGGTCGACATTTTAGGGTGGAACGAATCGACAAAAAGCGTTTTACTCAAGATTGTGGAATCATGGCAAAATTTGAACAGTCTAGTCGACGACGTTCCTCTGATGCAGATCCCGTGGTGGCGGAACTCACTTACTTCTACACGCTGCAAGAGATTTTGAGGATCGATTACAGAGGATTTTTTGTCGACTTGTTCGACGTGCAATGGTTCAAGATAATCATGGAGGGTCGAAACGCTACTGTCCGTAGAGGAGAGTCTGGTTTTCTTGAGGTGGATTCTACTAAGAAATGGACTGACCTAAGAGACACTTTCGTACTACCTGAGCATTGTGAACAAGTAAGTATATAAATAGTTAACATCCCCCTTTTACAAGTTATGTGCTTGAAAGCTCTCATGTAAGTTATGTGGCTCTGGCAGGTAGTATTTCATCCTACAAAGTCTACATCAAACTGGTGGTACGTCATAGAGTTAGCCCCTCGTAGTGCAAGGACGTATGAAGGCTACCATGTGCCAATCACAACGACATCAATGGAGGAGATCAGAGAAGATGCTCAATCAGAAGCCGCTGCGGTGGTGCCAGACGAGCATCAAGATGCTACTGCTCTATATGGGGTGCATGCAGAGGAGCTACAAAATGAAACAGAGGATATGTGTTTAAACGGAGAGCTCTATATAGATATAGGAAGTTATGCTGAGTTATGCGAGGATGAGAGAGAGATCTCTTAAAGCCACAAATATTGTATTTGAACAATTTTGCTCCGTGCTGTAAAAGCTCTAGCTCTCTAAGTAGCTTCCATGGTGTGTAACGCTCTTTTCTACTCGCGCTCACATCTTTTGATTGAAAATTCTGAGTTTTCGACTTGCCTCTTCTACCACTCGATTCATTGCGTCATTGTATTTATATGCGTCATTACGTCATTGTATTTAATGGTCTTTGCGTCATTGTCTACTCTATTCATTCAATATTAAGTTTAAATATTCGTGTGTTTAATGCAGGTATGGATGATGAGGAGTTTCTTTCTTCTTTGTCACCGCAGCAGAGACAGTGGTACGTGGAGCGTCATCGCTCTGGCGCATCATCGCGCGTTCCTACACCATCCGCATCTCCCTCTCTTTCGGAGCATTCGGCGCGCTCCGAAGCTTCGGCGTCGACGAGACGAGCGTCACACTCTTCTAGACACCGGCGCTCTAGTGGTGGCGGTGGCGGTTGTTGTGGGGATTCTGCCACCGATGCCTCCACACCGCCTCGTGTTCGACGAGGCTCTTTACCCTCCCCTTCTTTGCCCGCCCCCACACCAGCCACAGCATCGCCGTCTACGCCAGGTTTTGCACGGCTGACTGTTCCTAGAAGCTACACACCTCTACCTACTCCGCCAGGAGCCACCCCACTCGACACTCCTCGCTTCGGGGCCCAGACGCCGGTGGAGACACCTGACGTCCGTACCCCCATCGACACGCCGCTAGAGACCCCTGCCGGGACACCCAGGTTCACGCGTCACCGGCCAGAGGGCTTGCCTTACTCCGTCGACATCAGCGGCGGCATCATCATGGATGATGACGGCAAGAAGGTGATCTCGCGCATGCGTGGTCTTTGCTCTCAGCTGTTTAGACACTATATACTAAACAAATGGAGTGAAGTACCAAGTGATTTAAAAAACAGAGTCATCAGCATACTTCATGATGAGTTTCCCGTTCCAACACGGGATCAGCGCTTCAATGAAGACCTGATGAAGATTCGAATGCGCGAATACTGCAAACACAAGCGTTCCGAAGTGCAAAAAGCAATCAAGAATGGGTGGAATAGGCCAGATTGGCTGGCCAAAGAAGATTGGAAGAATGCGAAGAAAGCAGCGCGCGAGAATCCCGACAAGTGGAAGCAACAAAAGGATGCAGCCAGAGCGCGAGTAGAGGCAGGGAGCTCGCACCACTTGGGGAGCGGTGGATGGGCATCATTTGAGGCCGATTTTGTAAGTCTTTTCACATTGCTCTTTATGCATGTTCGATAGTTTAGGGTTTATGAGTTTTTTAGTTCTAACATAATGAAATCTTTGTATGTTTTGACAGTGGTCGATGACGGGACGTGATCCCACACCGTACGAGCGCGAGTACGCAGGCAGGAAGGGCTTAAACGCCCTGATGGACATTCTCAGTTCTCGCAGCGGCATGGTTAGTATTAGGGTTTACTCTTTTTTATTTTTTGTATTGTTTTATAAATGTCGTTATATGTTTATACTTACTGAAAACTGTCTTATTGTCTTTTTTTGCAGAATCCGACAGATACGCCGCTTGGACGCGATGAGACGTCTGATTAAACGACGTCAGTTTAGCCGTAGCTAGATAGCATTAGTTTAGGGTTTCTCATAGCTTATGTATCATGAGACGGATTTTATACGTCTTTTTGAACCATGTATATTATTACATTTGTCACCGCAATTCCTTTTGCCAATCAATTCTTTATGCCTATGATGTTGTACAATTGTCATTATTACATTTGCCAATCAATTCAGTTTGTCTATGATGTGTACAATTGTCAATTTTGCAAACAATGCGTCTTGTGGGTGACTATTTTGGGTCTATTATTTACCTTTGCACTTTTTTTAAAAAGTGAATCAAGTACAATATGGTTGATGGGTGGCAGGCATTCAATGTCCTGCCACCAAAAAAATATTCTCTCAGGCGTCGCTATTTATGGCTCTGTAGCGTCGCTATATGCGTCGCTATACTCTTCTGTGAGAGCGTCGCTATAAGCGTCGCTATAGGCGTCGCTATGAGCGTCGCTATATAGCGACGTCTATAGCGACGCCTATAGCGACGCCTATAGCGACGCATATAGTGACGCTCTCGTAGCGACGCTTTTAGCGACGCTTATAGCGACGCCGGGGGTTATAAAAACCCAGTGTATTTCCGTCGCTAAGAGCGTCACAAGAGCACATAACCTCTTGTAGTGAAGCCAAATCCTAGATAGAAAACCATAAAAAACTAGAATAAGTATGGTTTACATATATATATTTTAAGGCAGCACCACCACCAAGAAACAAATGTAGTGGAATATATATATATGAATATGGTTTAAAAAGGACCAAATCTAAGCCAGACATCCAAGCAACCAGCTATACATTAAATTTTTTGTTTAGTCTAACCAAATAGTTTGCCCCATATCACAATACCCCACCATACTCAGGTAGTAAAAAACTAGATCAGTACCTATATGTTCAAGTATCAAAACCAGATTGGTAAAATCTAGAATTTTTACATATATTCTATGGCAGCATAACCAGCATCGCCACCAGACTTTCAACACCATACCCATCCTTTATGCAAAACACTAACTTTTCATAAGTTTTCATGATAGGCAACTACTTTAGAGATTGCATAGAGTAAATTCTCAAGTAAAGTGAGCAGGATTGGAGCCCCAAAAGAAACCAGTTCATGTAGTATTTTAATGTCAAAAAGACCAACATAAATTCAAATGCTTCGTGTATTGTGTCCAAGGTTCAGTTTAACAACTTTCCTTGAAAAAGGCCTTTCTCACAAGATAGGGCCAGAGTTTAGCTAGTGTTAGGAATCCATCTCATTAGTCTAATTATAGCCAGTATCCGATTTTATGTAAGTTTGAACATTCTCCCCCATATCATCATAATATAACATATTTAGGTAGTAAAACCAGATTAGTATCCATATGTCTGTCACAATTGATGCCAATTTTTTGTACAACAGCAAAAACTAGAGTAAGTATGTATGTAATCAAGTAGCAAGAAAGAAGCAAAACAAACCCTCGATTGATGTGTGAATATCAGTACCTAGTTTATCAGACCATGTTCCTTAGCTAAAGAAAATTCCAAATGCCAACAGTTCTTTCAATATTCTTTAGGTTAAAAAAACCTGTTATAATCACCCAACAGAGCAAGGGATTATCTAAGCATTGATAAAAAATATATAACATGTGAGCATAAGTAATCCTGAGAATTTCTCCAAAGTGCCAGGGGAGACCAAATCTAAGTGAAGGGAAGATCCCCTCACCTTAATATAGGGGTCAAAGAACCATGTCAATATTCATCACAACATGCCAGGTATGGCCACACCCTACAAGCCATTGAGAGCGAGCAATCCTCATCGAGATCGTGAGCGGGGCCTAAAGAGGAGGATATATTATGAAAAGGTAGAGCTACAAGCTTCGCAGGGCCGCCAACATCATCATAAGGGGAAGGGGATCGGTGGTGACAAAAAGGTATAGAATTCCTCGGAGTGGTTTAAGCTAGGAGACACCATACACAGACGACATATAGGGAAGGGTTATTTTCACAAGGGATTATTCCCATAGGGTAAGGTTTTTAGAGGTACCACGCTACCAAAAGAGCATAGTGGATAGCTTCACTTAGCCATTGTGTTCTTGATAGCAAAAGTTAGTAGTAATCATTATGTAAAGCATAAGGTAAACTCCCATAAGGCAATAACTAAAATCTAGTTTGA